>NC_042998.1:35811149-35921149 GCF_006345805.1 Octopus sinensis
ACTCACGACCTTACAATTGTGAGCTGAATATCTTAACCACTAAGCCATGCACCTTCGTTAACTCATTAGTATAGAGGAGCCTCCGAAGGTCATAGAAGAGCTTCTGAAGGTCACAGGCACACACCCTCTTACATTAATGGTTCTTAACCAGGGCCCATAGAAGGTTTTGTTGTTAAAACTTATGTCCAATAAACTGTTCATATTTTTATGATACACAAAATATTTTTAATAATTCTTTTATATATGGCACCAACTGGCCTCCGTGCTGGTGGCACATAAAAAAAGCACCATCCGATTGTGGCCATTGCCAGCCTCGTCTGGCCCCCGTGCCGGTGGCACGTAAAAAGCATCATCCGATCGTGGCCGTTGCCAGCCTCCCCTGGTACCTGTGCAGGTGGCATGTAAAAAGCACCCACTACACTCACAGAGTGGTTGGCGTTAGGAAGGGCATCCAGCTGTAGAAACACTGCCAGATCAGACTGGGCCTGGCACAGCCCTCTGGCTTCCCAGACCCCAGTTGAACCGTCCAACCCATGCTAGCATGGAAAATGGACGCTAAACGATGATGATGAGGAGGAGGAAGAGTGGCTGTGTGGTAAGTAGATTGTTTTCCAACCACATGGTTCTGGGTTCAGTCCCACTGCAAGTGTTTTCTAGTATAGCCTTGGGCAAGTGTTTTCTAGTATAGCCTCGGGCCAACCAAAGCCTCATGAGTGGATTTGGTTGATGGAAATTGAAAGAAGGCCATTGTATATGTGTGTGTGTGTGTATTTGTGTTTCTGTGTTTGTTCCCCCATCATCACTTGACAACCGTTGGTGTGTTTACATCCCTGTAACTTAGCAGTTCGGCAAAAGAGACTGATAGAATAAGTACTAGACTTACGAAGAATAAGTCCTGGGGTCGAATTGTTCGACTAAAGGCAGTGCTCCAGCATGGCCGCAGTCAAAATGACTGAAACGATAAAAGAATGCAATTCCAAACTATTTAATTATTAAAATATAATAGGATTGTTTACATATGGAACGGTTATGAGGTTCTACCTTAGTAAAAATAGGAATCAGAGGAGTCTATACTCTCTCTCTTTTACTTGTTTCAGTCATGACTGCGACCATGCTGGAGCACCGCCTTTAATCAAGCAACTCGACCCCGGGACTTATTCTTTTGTAAGCCCAGTACTTATTCTATCGGTCTCTTTTGCCGAACCGCTAAGTAACGGGGACATAAACACACCAGCATTGGTTGTCAAGCAAAAGCTAGGGGGACAAACACACACACACACACACACACACACATATGATGGGCTTCTTTCAGTTTCCGCCTACCAAATCCACTCACAAGGCTTTGGTCGGCCCGAGGCTATAGTAGAAGACACTTGCCCAAGGTGCCATGCAGAGGGACTGAACCTGGAACCATGTGTTTGGTAAACAATCTACTTACCACACAGCCACTCCTGCGCTTATAGCAAGAAAAAAAAATAAGGCTGAGAAGCACTGCATAAAAAAAAAAAGGGAGCTCTGTTTACCCCTGTCACAGTATGTTCCCACTATATTGGGATTAGCATTAGCGAAATCTCTACTGGATTGCCAAGTAAATCATAATAAACAACAAACAACATACGTAGAAAAAGATGATAAAAATACTAAAAATAGACGACTGATTACTACCAACTTTGAAGTCAAGTGTTGTTTCTGACTCATTGTTAATCGTGTCTCCCATGGCTGTTGTTTATTTTCGTTTTTAATCAAAAAACAAACAAACACTGATTTTGCACTGGCAGGAGTGTGTGATGAACTCAGTGCTTCCTCTTGTAAACTAGCAAAGCCTTAGTCTCTTTGCTGTTGAGAAAATTATTGAAGGCACAGGTGGTGTAGCTGTGTGCTAAGAAGCTTGCTTCCTGACCACGTGGTTCCGGGTTCAGTCCCACTGCGTAGCATCTTTGGCAAGCATATTCTACTATAGCCTTGGTGGATGGAAACTGAAAGAAGCCCATCATGTATGTTTGTGTTTGGTTAGGAAGCTTGCTTCCCGGCTACGTATTTTTTTTTTTTGTGATTCTGTCCCATTAATTTGCCTGAAATTGTTACTCATGGACTGGATATGCAACTATTTATTTTTTGCAGTCTGCCCCCAGCTTTGCCAGCCTCCCCCCCCCCCGCTTGGCCAGTCTGCCCCCTGCTTGGCCAGTCTGCCCCCAGCTTGGCCAGTCTTCCCCCAGCTTGGCCAGTCTGCCCCCAGCTTGGCCAGTCTTCCCCCAGTTTGGCCAGTCTTCCCCCAGTTTGGCCAGTCTGCCCTCAGTTTGGCCAGTCTTCCCCCAGTTTGGCCAGTCTTCCCCCAGTTTGGCCAGTTTTCCCCCAGCATGGCCAGTTTTCCCCCAGCTTGGCCAGTCTGCCCCCAGCTTGGCCAGTCTGCTCCCCTCTTGGCAAATCTGCCCCCAGTTTGGCCAGTCTGCCCCCAGTTTGGCCAGTCTGCTCCCAGCTTGGCCAGTCTGCCCCCAGTTTGGCCAGTCTTCCCCCAGCTTGGCCACAGTCTAATGATTGAAATAAATGAAAAATTAAAAATAAGACACACACACACATACACACACTCTTTCTCCCCCCTCTCTCTTTCTCACTGTCTGTCTGTCTGTCTCTGACCTTACCCATATACAAAAAAATGTTTCAAATTGCATTTTATTCATAAAAGTGGTAATGCCACAATTTTTTCATAGCTGACTAATTAAATGTGTCAAGTTTTTTCCCACTCTATAAATATTACCTAGTGTTCTGTTATTACAAGCAAGTGCTAAGACGGCTGTAATCTGCTTAAAGTTCACATTATCTGTTTGGCAACGATTGCTAAATTTCGTTCATGTTTCTTCTTGAATAAAGCATATTGAAAAGTAATTCCAAGACCAGAGAGAACAAATAGGAATTTGTATTCATGCTGTGTAGTATTTTAGCTATTGAAAAACCAGCCATTTGTATTCGATAGACAAAATAATACTTCCAAGAAAGTGGCAGGCAACAAGGAATATTGTTTTTCCTCCCACATATGTTTTTGATCTTCTTCGTGTTGGTGAACAGCTGTTTTTAGTTGCTTAGTACTAATCGGAGCCCGACAGCATTTTTAAAATGGTTACAACAGTTTATTTTATGACCAAATGGTCCTGGTTCAATTCTATTGCGTGGCACCCTCAGCAAATATCTTCTGTTGTAGTTTTGAGTTTGCACTGTTTTGAGTGAATACTGGTAACCTAGACCTGCAGCAGGAAATGCTAAGGATTCTGCACTTTGGAATTGAATCAGTACACTGTGGTTAAAATCTTCCACCAAACCTTAGTCACAATTTATGTTCCTAACACTAGCTCAATGATAACTAAGTTATTTTACTAAATTCTTTGTTATATTTAAAATCAATTGAAAGAAACACAGAACATCTCAACAGAAATATGGTAACAAAAGGGTTAAAATATATAATAGAGACACAATTCTTAAGGTTCTCTCATTTTTCTTTTGTAGATTACGCAGTCCAGCATGCGCCGTTCAAGCCTGCCATGTTAAGGCTAAGTGGATTGTCAAAGCCGCAGAGGTTAATCCTAGGTGTGGTAGTGCTGTTGGTTGTGAATATCTTATGGGTGGCCTCATCAGAATTCACTCAGGTAATCACACACTTTCACTTTCTTTATATTGTTAAACCTATTATCTCACAAAGTGTTGCATGTTCAAGTTTTATGTCGAAGATTGGGGTTTTTTTGTCAATTTTCTTTTACTCACTTTTCAAGTTCCATATAATGGAAGCTGAGAGTACAGTCTTTATAATTTCAATTGCCATAAATTGTTTTTGTGAGGGTGAAGGTGAGTTTCATCATCATGATCATTTAACATCTGTTTTCCATGCTGGCAGAGATTGAACAAGAGCTGTGCAGAATCACCTCCCTCCGAAAAGTCATCCTAACGAGACGTCTGCGTTGGCTGGGTCATGCCCTCCGTCATCAGCCAGGAGAATTCACCTATGAAGCAATTGCCCCAGTTCCCTTTCAAGGTTGGCGAAAGCGATGTGGTGGACAACGAAAAACCTGGCTGATGACAGTCAAGGCTGATCTGGAACCCAACCTAGGCCCCCATATCTACACCGTTCGCCACTGGAATAAGGAGTGGTTGGAGATCACGCGGTCGTTAGCCTCAAATCGTCAGGTCTGCTCGGCGTTTGTGAGAGATGCAGCATTGAGGATGAATGAAGCCAGCTCAACCCACCCCGGGTGAATGCTGTCTCGAGACAGGAGCTGACAAGCCAGAAGACTGCACCAGGCTCCAATTGTCTGTTTTGGCATGGTTTCTACGGCTGGACAACCTTCCTAATGCCAACCACTTTACAGAGTGGGCTGGGTGCTTTTTACCACCAGTGCTTCATACGTGACCCCCACTCCACCCTCATCGGTGTTCTTTAGTTTGTTGTATTCCTTCTCATCCTGAGGAATGTGAAATTATTTGTTCTTGCAGATTATATTCAGTTACTAAGATATATTTTATGTTTTTAGTAGGTAAGAGAAGCTTGCTTCCCAACCACATGGTTCTGTGTTCAGTCCCACTGCATGGCACCTTGGGCAAGTGACTTCTACTATAGCCTCAGGCTGACCAAAGCCTTGTGAGTGGATTTGGTAGTCGGAAACTGAAAGAAGCCCGTTGTGTGTGTGTGTGTGTCCCCTTCCACCTTCACTTGACAACCGATGTTGGTGTGTTTACGTCGCCCTAATTTAGCTGTTCATCAAAAGAGACTAGGCTTACAAAGAACAAATCCTGGGGTCGATTAGTTTGACTAAAGGTGGTGCTCTAGCTTGGCCACAGTCGCCATGACTGAAACAAATAAGAGTAAAAGAGTAGACATTATGAAAGAGTTGAATAGACCAGCTTTGACAATCGTTTTTTTTTTACCTTGTTTTGTTTTGTTTTTCTAGCAACCACAGTGTAAAAGGACCATCCTCTCCAATGGATCCTTGTCTTTAATATGATATTAGTGTATTATTTGAAAGAGATTTTCCTTTTTTTTTTTTTGTTGTTTTTTTTTCTAGTAGGTTGAACAAGTGTGTGGGAATTCCCCTCATTGGCTTAATGTGTGGGTGTTTTAAAAGCATGTCTGAGCTCACAAACAAACTTAGGTATGTGATATGGCAAATTAAAGGCGAGACAGAAAGGAAACCAAACAGTTTAGGCGCAGGAGTGGCTGTGTAGTAAGTAGCTTGCTAACCAACCACGTGGTTCCGGGTTCAGTCCCACTGCGTGGCATCTTGGGCAAGTGTCTTCTGCTATAGCCTCAGGCCGACCAATGCCTTGTGAGTGGATTTGGTAGACGGAAACTGAAAGAAGCCTGTCGTATATATGTATATATATATATATGTGTGTATGTGTTTGTCCCCCAGCATTGCTTGACAACCGATGCTGGTGTGTTTACGGCCCCGTCACTTAGCGGTTCGGCAAAAGAGACCAATAGAATAAGTACTGGGCTTACAAAGAATAAGTCCCGGGGTCGAGTTGCTCGACTAAAGGCGGTGCTCCAGCATGGCCGCAGTCAAATGACTGAAACAAGTAAAAGAGAAAAAAAAAAGGGAAAAAGAGTTATGATATTTTGATGTTTTTAGTATTTATAAAAGTAGTTTTAACATTACAATCCATAAATCGGTTGCACTCTCTGGTTGAAGTTCTTGCAAAAGGAAATTGTGTAAAGCTTCCATACAATGCTAATAAAAAGTCGTTTTAACCAGTAACATGTGGCCATGCTGGGGCAGTTCAGTTAACCCTTCAGCGTTCAGATCATTCTGTCAAAGGCAATACTTATTTAGTCACATTGCTTTGAATTAATCATACATTATTGTGTAGCTTTGAGATTTCAATGTGATTGTATATTTCTAGAATGACATTGTAGGGTAGGTGAGAGAGGCTGGATCTGGTCAATTTGAACCTTAAACAGGTAGAATATTTGGGTCTGATGTGGCCAGTTGAAATGCTAAAGGGTTAATAGTGCTGCATATTTTGTTTTTACCGAGCGTGATCGTTGCCAGAGCGGCTAACTGGCTTCCATGCCGGTGGCACGTAAGAGGCACTATTCGAGCGTGATCGTTACCAGCATCGCTTTACTGGCACCTGTGCCGATGGCATGTGTAAAAAGATTTGAGCGAGGTCGTTGCCAGTACCGCCTGACTAGCTCCCGTGCCGGTGTCATGTAAAAAGCACCCACTACACTCTCGGAGTGGTTGGTGTTAGGAAGGGCATCCAGCTGTAGAAACTCTGCCAGATCAAGATTGGAGCCTGGTGCAGCCATCTGGTTCGCCAGCCCTCATCAAAATCGTCCAACCCATGCTAGTATGGAAAGCGGACATTAAACAATGATGATGATGATGTGATTAAGGGAGTTTGATCTGTCCCCCCCCCTCCCCTTGTGTCTTACAGTCTAATTTTCTACTAGTGTCTGAGTGGAATGACATTCCGGTTAGTCCTTTCTTTCTGTTGGATGATAACGAAGAGCTTTATTCCATTAAACTCCAGTATTACGATATCTTATCCTAACCCAGGGTGGAGAAACTAGAAGTTTTCTTACTTTGCATGGCACTACCTAGTACTTTCACCTCAAAGAGTGCTAGAATTTGATGCTAGTCCTCAGGTTTTTCAAATCATGTAAAAAGCCCCTGTGCTGGTGCCATGTACAAAGCTCACCAGTGCTGGTGCCATGTAAATGGCCCCCAGTATACTCTGTAAAGTGGTGGGTGTTAGGAAGTGCATCCAATCATAGAAACCTTGCCAAAACGGACAGTTGGGGCCTGGTGCAGCTCTCTATCTTGCCAGCTCTTGTCAAACTGTCCAACCCATGCCAGCATGGTTGGACAGTTTGACATATTCTACTATATGGCTCAGAAACCAGGACGTTATCAAAGAAGCTTGAGAGGCGGTTGGATGGAACTTAAACTCGCCTCCTTATGAGAGCTTAAAATCTCTCGTGGAAGCGTCATCCAACCAAAGTACAAATATATGGGAAACTACCACATGTATCATCTCTTGTGAAAGGTAGAAGAGTCCAGTTTGCTGGACATTGTTGTAGAGCTGAAAACGAGGTAATTTCTACTCTTCTCCTCTGGAAGCCATCTGCTTGCGATACCAGAGGGCGCACACTCTCCTACCCTGACGTAATCTCCAGGGATACAGGTATCCAGCAACAGGACCTCCGTAAAGCTATGATGGACCGTGAAGTCTGGCGTAACATAGTAAATTCCATTGTCTCGATCACGGTCAAACAATGATGATGATGCCAGCACAGAAAATGGACGTTAAATGATGATAATGAAATTACGGCATGTATTTTCTTTCTTTGTTTCTCGTTGTTGTTGTAAATTCTCCAACTTCTCCCATTAATTAGTTGCCTCTTGAAATCATCCTAATGTCGGATTGTTGAATTGCTTCCACTTTATCGGCTCAAAGAAAACCCATCAGGTTTCCTTGGGGCTGATAGCTTACTCGTAAATAGCAATCAGAAATCACCCAATATGTTATGGCTTACTGAATTCATCCTTGTCCGTTTCTTCTTCTTCTTCTTTTGCAGTATATCTTTAAACAAGAGCATTACATCAAGCCATTCTTCATAGCATATGCAAAGTCTGCAATGTTTATGGTATACCTGTTGGGTTTCCTGGTTTTGAAGCCCTGGAGACAACAGTGCAGCCGGAACAGTAAAGTATGTACAATAGTGTTCCACTTTGGATATTTAATTGGTTTCTTTCTTTCTTTCTTTCTTTCTTTCCTAAGCTGCTTTTTCTTTCTTTCTTTCCTAAACTGCTTTCTTTCTTTCTTTCTTTCCTTCCTTCTTTCTTTCCTTTCTCTCTTTCCTTCCTTCCTTCCTTCTTTCCTTCCTTCCTTCCTTCCTTCCTTCCTTCCTTCTTTCTTTCTTTCTTTCCTAAACTACTTTCTTTCTTTCCTTCCTTCCTTTCTTCCTTCTTTCTTTCTTCCTTCCTTCCCCCCTCCTTCCTTCCTTCCTAAACTGCTTTTTTTAGAAACACAGTGATTGACGTCCGTCACTCACAATTCTAACGAGAAAGGCAAAACTCTATGTGGCCTAACTTTGGGTAAAATGAAGATCCTGCAAGAATTGTTCTCGAGGATGCAACTCCAATTCAGATGCTACCTGTAGCATCTGACAACTCATAAAAGCAAATAACGGTTGCTTCTTATTAGTATGAGCAATAATTCATTAATATTGTTTTGTATTTCATTTTTGTTTTTCTTTATTTTCTCGTTTCCAGTTCCAGCTAAGGTTGCTGGATATTGTTTAGCAAATAAAAGACCACATTGAACGTAACCTGGGCACGTGGATAAGCATTAATCTCCAATGACTCTAATACCATAATCTGCTGTTTTGTCTTATGTCCGTTCACTCTTCATTTATATTTTAGAATAATTTCTTTCCTTTAAAACAATTAGTATGCCATGACATATCCTACAGTTCAAAGCTGTATGTAAAACAGTTAAGTACGAAACATTTCCCAAGAAAAGCTGACTTATTCTGACATATTGGGATTATTTTAAAGTAAAACAATTATCTGGGTTTCCTTCTGTGAATCCGTTTTGATTCCAGAGGGAGTCAGCTCTTTAACCCTTTCGTTACGAACCCGGCTGAAACTGTCTCTGGCTCTGAGTACAAATGTCTTCTTTTCTCTTTCTCTTTTCTCTTTTACTTGTTTCAGTCATTTGACTGCGGCCATGCTGGAGCACCACCTTTAATCGAGCAACTCGACCCCGGGACTTATTCTTTTGTAAGCCCAGTACTTATTCTATCGGTCTCTTTTGCCAAACCGCTAAGTGACGGGGACATAAACACACCAGCATCGGTTGTCAAGCAATGCTAGGGGGACAAACACAGACACACAAACACGCACATACATATATATACATATATACGACGGGCTTCTTTCAGTTTCCGTCTACCAAATCCACTCACAAGGCTTTGGTCGGCCCGAGGCTATAGCAGAAGACACTTGTCCAAGGTGCCACGCAGTGGGACTGAACCCGGAACCATGTGGTTGGTAAACAAGCTACTTCATAAGTTTTGAATTAAAATCTTCCACCAAACCTTAGTCACAATTAATGTTCCTAACACTAGCTTAATGATAACTAAGTTATTTTATTAAATTATTTGTTATTTTTAAAATTAATTGAAAGAAACACAGAGCATCTCAAAATAAATACAGTAAAGTAAGGGTTAAAGATGGTCAGAAAGAAGCAGATGGAAAGAAGAAAATCAAAGGATTGTTATCGCAAAAGAAGTGGATAATCTTGGATACGAATGACATAAACAACAGGGCGAGGGACTGAAAGGGAATTGGTTTACCATAAAAGAAATGTGAAAGGGAGGAATATTAAGTAGCTTAGTGGTTAAGTTGTTTGCCTACGATTGTAAGGTCCTGAGTTTAATTACCAGCAGCATGCTGTGTCCTTGAGCAAGACACTTTATTTCACATTGCTCCAGTCCACTAGGCCATGTAGAAGTGGCTGTGTGGTAAGTAGCTTGCTTACGAACCACATGGTTCTGGGTTCAGTCCCACTGCGTGGCACCTTGGGCAAATGTCTTCTACTATAGCCTCAGGCCGACCAAAGCCTTATGAGTGGATTTGGTAGATGGAAACTGAAAGAAGCCTGTCGTATATATGCATATATATGTGTGTGTGTTTGTGCGTCTGTGTTTGTCCCCCCAAAATCACTTGACAACCGATGCTGGTGTGTTTTAGGTAACTTAGCGGTTCGGCAAAAGAGACCGATAGAATAAGTACTAGGCTTACAAAGAATAAGTCCTGGGGTCGATTTGCTCGACTAAAGGCGGTGCTCCAGCATGGCCACAGTCAAATGACTGAAACAAGTAGAAGAGTACAAGAAGAGTAAGCTAGCAGAAATGAGTTGTACCAGTAATTCAAAGGGGACAGCCATGTTACATTCTGTGTCCTGCTGGTACTCCCTGAGAACTACATGTCTGTGGAGTACTCAGCCAGTTGCACGTTAATTTCATGAGCAGGCTATTCTCATGATCGGACCAACTAGAACCCTTGTCATCAGAACCGGCAGAGCACCAGTCCAAATCAATCCAACTGTGATTTTTTTTTTTAGGCCTATGTAAGACCAATTTATCCAATGACTTGCCTTATTTTTAAATGGTAAAGTGTGGTTAGAAGATTTGGCTTCTATTTCTAGCAAGTCAAACTCCCGATAAGAAGAAAAAAAAAAATTATTGAAGCTGATAAAGAAAAACAGAACAGAGACAATATTCTTTCCTCTCTTTTGGGTTCCATTCATTTGACTATTATTTTGTTGGGATATTCCTTTTTAACGATTCTAGCTGTTCATTGCTATAATAATGAATGTCACAAATGTCTGTCAAATGAATGACACAACACAGAATGGTGTTACTGGAAAAAAAAAAATCAATAATTATACTGAAAAAGGAAATAATACTGCTACATAAAAAAGTCTCTTTATATAGAGTTGTCACTGTTGTTTTTTTTTGTTTTTCCTTTTCTCCCACTGATTTACTGTTATGTGGCTATTCTACAGCAGCTAACCAAAACAGCAGCTTGCTAGTTCTAGGCTGTAGAGTCAGCAGTTCCTATCACATCATCATAACTGCTGTGTCTTTCACTAATCTCTTTAGCTGTTCTTGTGTCTGTCTAGCTTGATGTAAACAGACGACAGGCAAGCAGGGCCAACATACTCCTGAATGCACCGAAATCATTGTGTGTAGTTAGCAAATCTTGTCATTTCCTTACAGTGCTGTGTTCAAATCCTTTTGTGGGCAACGGCTTTTAGATTTACATTATTTACATTTGATGGATATTTGTCCTCGTCTTGTTTGTTGTTAACACAACCAGAGTGGCTAACTGGCTTCCGTGCCTGTGGCATGTAAGAGGCACCATTCGAGTGGGATCGTTACCAACGTCGCCTTACTGGCACCTGTGCCGTTGGCATGTGTAAAAAGATTCGAGCGAGGTCGTTGCCAGTACCACCTGACTGGCCCCGTACCGGTGGCACATAAAAGCACCCACTACACTCTCGAAGTGGTTGGCGTTAGGAAGGGCATCCAGCTGAAGAAAATCTGCCAGATCAAGACTGGCGCCTGGTGCAGCCATCTGGTTCGCTAGCCCTCAGTCAAATCGTCCAACCCATGCTAGCATGGAAAGCGGATGTTAAACGATGATGATGATAACGTTTCGGCTGATATACCCCCCAGCCTTCATTAGGTGTCTTAGGGAAATTTCAAACCTGTGTTATCGTTCCTAAGGTATTATTTGATGTTATTATTATTCAGGTCACTGCCTGGAATCGAACTCGGAATCTTGGGGCTAGTAGCCCACACTCTTAACCACTACGCCATATGCCCATAGAACAGCCTTTAGAATCTTCAGTAAAATGTGATGTTTGCAAGAACATTTCATCACATTTCAAATTAATTTCTATATCTGATGTTTTTGGCAGCTGACAGACTCATCTTAAATTCTCTTTAAAAGACCCAAGATAAATATAGCTGTTTGCAAGTTTGACTTTAGACATTTCTCCACTAATGTACTGGGATTGCTTATGTGAAAGGCACCTGTGCCAATGCCACATAGAAATCACCCAGTGGAGCATTCTGTAAAGTGGTTGGCATCGGGAAGGGCATCCAGCTGTAGAAACCAACCCCAAACCGACTATGGGATCTAAAAAGGTCCCTTGTTCTCAGCAAGACTGTTTTCTCTACCCCACATTGTCTCCATGTGTTTTCCATACAGCATACACTGTGTACATTCTATTGTGGTGCTGAGTACGAGATGGATTACCTTGTACCCAGAAGGACCAAAAAATATCCTCTCTGTCTGGCATTGTCTTTGCTATCTCAAGGCAACATGACTGAAAAGGTGGATAGAAGAGAGAAAATCGGGATGGTGGTGGTGGTGGTAAGAGAAGAGTATGAAGGGAGAAAGTTCTAGAAGTGAGAGGAGGGAGGAATGGAAGGAGACAGTGATGGGCAGTGACATGCTTGTTGGGGGGGGGGGGGTTGAGTAGCAAAACGGTATGGGTGGTGTGATGGAGGTAAAGAGTGAATGGAAAGAGGTAAGCAGGATGCTGGAAGAGAGAAAGCGGTAGACATCAACACTGAGTGATAAAGGAAGGAGTAATGTGTGTAGAACAGCCCTCCTCAACTACTGCCCTAGGACTGTATTCGGGCCCTTGAGCATCCTTCTGACAGTTTTCCGTCTATGAGTATAAATTTTCTTTGTGTTTTACTTTTTGGTGTGGCCCATCATCATCATCATCATCGTTTAATGTCTTTCTTTTTTTTTATTGCCCACAAGGGGCTAAACATAGAGGGGACAAAGGGATTAAGTCGATTACATCAACCCCAGTGCGTAACTGGTACTTAATTTATCGACCCCGAAAGGATAAAAGGCAAAGTCGACTTCGGCGGAATTTGAACTCAGATCGTAAGGACGGACGAAATGCCGCTAAGCATTTCGCCTGGCGTGCTAATGTTTTCTGCCAGCTCACCGCCTTTGCATCGTTTAATGTCTGCCTTCCATGCTGGTATTGGGTTGGACAGTTTGACTGAGGGCTGGTGAGCCAGAAGGCTGCACCAGGCTCCAGTCTGATCTGGCAATTTTTTTACAGCTGGATGCCCTTCCTAACACCAACCACTCTGACAATGTAGTGAGTGCTTTTTACATGCCACCAGCATGAGGGCCAGTCGAGCTGTACTGGCATCGGTCACACTTGGATGGTGCTTTTTATGTGCCACCGGCATGGGGGCCATTCTGGTGGCACTGGCAATGATCACGCTCGAATGGTGTTTTTAACGTGCCACTGGCACAGGTGCCAATCAGGAAGTACTGTCATCAGCCACGACAACAACTTCACTTATCTCAACAGCTCTTTGCAAGCACAGTTTATTGCCCAATGATTGAAGGTACTCTTAAATGATCCCCTTAAAAAAAGATCCATGTTTTGGATCTGGCCCAGATATTAAAACGGTTGAAAATCCCAACTATGGAGAGATTGATTGTAAGAAAAGGAAAGGCAATGATGCAGAGCAGAAGAGTTGCATGATGTGAGAGAGAGAGGGGGGGATATCAATGAGTTATAGGGGAAAGAGAGAAGGGGTGCATGATAGTAGGGGTATTGAATATAGACAGAAGATCCATTGCTTTTGTTTGTTAAGCAAGTGGTGCAATAAGGATTTGATGCAATAATTAGAAGAGAGGGTTATGGATGGGGGAAGAACATGAAGAGCGTAGACTGGCAGTAGATGGGGACCTAAATATGGAGGGAGGGCGAGACCCAAATGTAAAATATAACACTTCCTAACCTCTCACCATCACCGGTTTTGATATATGTGTTACCATACTCACAGGGGTTGGATGGGTCTTCTTCAGCTTGGCATGTCACATTGTTATGGCCTTCCTTTGTTATCATCTTCTTTAGTTCTTAAGAAAACAGTCTTCGCTATTTTACTCCATATCTTCCCAGAATTCCCTCTTCCACTTGACACTTAGTATATAACTGACATCCTCCATATGCGTCACACGCGGGCAGCTGAAGACCTAGGCAACAACGATAAAAGAGGACCTCTCCGAACTCTCAGGTCCGCAGGTGGTCGGTCTGCACAGATGGAACTGTGAATGGCTCGCTATCTCTAGTGACCTCGCACGGGACCGTTGAGCGTGGGACACCATGGTTCGTGATGCCGTTAGGACCAGAGAAGAAGCTGGCTCAACCCGCCCTGGCTGAACGCCATCACAAGTACAAGTAAAGTCACACGTGCCAGTACAATCTTTTCTTTTCCCTCTTATACCTAACTTTTCTCTCAATTCATTTGTGTGCTCTCACTATATTCTGAATTCAAATCCCACAGTAGCCAGCTATTTCTTATCCTTACATTGGGCAGAATCATCGATGCCATACAAAATGCTTTCTAGTACCTCTGCCCTCCACCCCTACTTATGGGGATATTCCATCATTGTCAACTTCAACATTCATTCCTCTAGTATCTGATAAAATGGTACCAGTGAAATACTGAGCTTGATTTAATTATGTTCTTTTCAAAAACTCATTAGTCTTTTACTAATTTCAGAAATCGTTATCATTAACAATGACAATTATTTATTTCAGACTCTTCCTAGATTTGAACCTGTTGAAGAACACCCCATTGAAGTGGACAAGCTATTGGTGAGCCTTTTTCAATATCCTGCAAATAATAAAAGATTCAGTTATTCATTTTCTTTTCCCCTCTTCTCTTTCCTCCCCAATTTCTTGTCTAGTCCTGCCCAAAACATTCTATATTTTGGCATTAGTAAGGGCATCCAGCTGTAGAAACCTTGCCAGATCAGATTGGAGCCTGGTGCAGCCTCCCGGCTTGCCAGCCCTCATTCAAACCATCCAACCCATGCCAGCATGGAAAACGGACGTTAAACGACGATGATGATGAGGAGGATGATTTCACACACTTGCCTTTTGTACTTTCTGTCTTCTCCAGTTTCCTCCTCTCTCCTTTCACTGACATTTTCACACCTATCTGTACAGATATGTACATTTTTGTGCATGCACAGTGCACATTGGTGCAGGCATGGCTGTGTGGTAAGATAAGAAGTTTGCTGCTAATAATGCAGAAAGTTTTTTAAAAAAAGCCTTTATATATTAGATGCAGAGGCCTATCTCTAGTAGAATGCAGTCAAAGAAATGTATGTTTACATAGGTCCCTGCCATTTTGGATAACCCAAAATATAAAGTTTTTTTTTAAAAAACATTTTGGATAACCCAAAATATAAAGGTTTTTTTAAAAAAACATTTTGGATAACCCAAAATATAAAGGTTTTTTTAAAAAAACATTTTGGATAACCAAAAAAAAATTTTGGATAACCCAAAATATAAAGGTTTTTTTAAAAAAATATTTTAGATAACCCAAAAAAACATTTTGGATAACCCAAAATATAAAGGTTTTTAAAAAAAAACACTCTGCATTCTTAGAAACTTTCCTCATTTCATTTATTATTTCTACTTCTGTACTACAATGCTTCAAGTGAATTACAACACTCTTCTTACCTTAATCAATTTATTGTAAAACTTTAGTTACTCCTATTTTCTCCTCCAGGGTGATTCAGTTTTCGTGCCACTCAAGTCAGATGATAAATGCAATTCCACAGAATCGGATGATTTATCTGGTAAGATTTTCTTTTTCTACTTTTTTTCAAATATTTTATTTTTTCATTTTATTATGTTGTGGTGGTTTAATTGATTTAGCTTTTATATGTTTCATTCATTGGACTGTGGCCATGCTGGAGTGCTGCCTTCAATGGTTTAGTCGAATGAATCAACCCCCATTATTTTTTTTCTATTTTGTAAAGCCTCATATGTATTCTATTAATTACATTTTGCTGAACCGCTAAGTTATGGGAGCATAAATAAACCAACACCGGTTGTCAAGCGATGGTGAAGGACAAGTACAGATACGAGGATACACACGCATGGCTGCAATCCAATGACTGGAACAAGTAAGAGAATAAAAGATTAGGGCTAGGTTCCAACCCAGGCCACGGCAACATAGCCCACCCGCCACACTTCTCAGTCCAGCATCAATGCCTCAAGGTCTTCTATACATACGTATATCAACCGAAACGTGTTAACAAGAAAGATGATGACAAATATCCGTCAAATGTAGATACTGTACATAATTTCTCATATCTCAAATATAGAGCTGTAAAGAAATTTTTAGCCTAAAAGTAATCTCTTCATTGAAATCCTTAAATTTACCCCCTCTGGTGATGGGTGGAGAGAATTTTCCTGGGTTAAGAATTTCAGTAACAATATAAAGTATCTCCTGAGGTGATGAGCTGGCAGAATCATTAACACATCATGCGAAATGTTTAGGAGCATTTTGTCTGTTTTACATTCTGAGCTCAATTGCTGTTGGGACCGACTTTGCCTTTCGTCCTTTCGGAATAGATAAAGAGGGTGCCAGTTGAGCCCTGGGGGTGATGTAATTGACTTACCTCTCCCCCTGAAATTGTGGGCTTTCTGCCAAAATTTGAAACGAGTGTAAAGTATGTCTTTTAACACCATTGACATCTGTTCACTGAGAACTTAATAGCACAACTACATCTGCTGCAATAATGATTTCTCACATTGGTACAAGGAGAGAGAGCTTGTTAATTCAATCAATTATGCTAATTCAGTGACCCAGAAAGAATGTGTAATGATAAATCCTGCCAGCTTGGCTTTGAACTCAGAATGTGAAGGGAAATAACTGTCGCCGAATGCTTTGACACTCTCCTGATTCCCCTGCCCTCTGCCGGTCAGCTGCCTCAATAACATTACTTGTACAATCCAGTGAGGGAAGGGCCCTAATGTGGTCGCTTGATCTGCTTGGAATAGCCACCAAATCTCCCTCCTGTTTTGTCCTACTGTCTTAAAAAATATACATGAGGTAAGGTAAATACAGTTCTATATTTAAGAGATGAGGAATTATGTACATTATTTACATTTAATGGATATTTGTCCTCATCTCGTTTATTGTTAACACAACGTTTCGGCTGGTATACCCTCCAGCCTTCATCAGGTATCTTGGGGAAATTTCGAGCCTGGGTTCTCATTCCTAAGGTATTGTTGATGTTATTAATATACACCACCTTAATAAAACAACCAACAGTAGTAGAAGAAGAATGGCATGTCTTTGAGCTGATATTTTCTCCCTCAATAAGGCGGCAAGCTGGCAGAATCATTTTCTTTTCCTTTCTTCCTTTCAGGGTGCATTAAATTAATCCCCCTTGAGCACAGGGGTCGATTTAATCAAGTTACCTCCTCCCCCGAAATTGCTGTCCTTGTGCCAAAATTTGAAACCATTATTTTCTCTCTCTCTTTTTTCAGCAGACCGGGAGAACACAACAATAGTGCGGTTTAATAATCTTTTAGAAATTCGTCAACTTTCTGGTAAGTTATTTTCTTTGTTCTCACCAGCTTATTGTGACAAATCTACATTCTTATCTCGTCTAACTTTATTTAGTGGCCTGGTGCTATTAAGTTAGACATGGCATGGGCCAATAATGGCCGAAACCTATCAAAGTATACAGTTCTATATTTAAGAGATGAGGAATTATTTACAATTGACGGATATTTGTCCTCATCTTGTTTGTTGTTAACACAGCGTTTCGGCTGATATACCCTCCAGCCTTCATCAGGTGTCTTGGAGAAATTTCGAAACTGAGTTCTCATTTCTAAGGTATATTTCGATGTTGTTATTATTATTATCTTTATTATAATTATTATTGTTCAGGTCACTGCTAAGAATCGAACTCAGAATCTTGGTGTTAGTAGCCCACACTCTTAACCACTACACCATATGGCCATGGCTTAGTGGCTAAGAGCATGGACTACTAACCCTAAGATTCTGAGTTTGATTTCAGGCAGTAACCTGAATAATGATAATATCAAAAAATACCTCAGGAATGAGAACCCAGGTTCGAAATTTCGCCAAGGCACCTGATGAAGACTGGAGGATATATCAGCTGAAACATTGTGTTAACAACAAACAAGATGAGGACAAATATCCTTTAAATGTAACTAAATGCAATATATATTTATATATATGGAAATTTGAATTCAAATTTCCAACAGCCGAGGATATGCATCACTGTTTGAAACTCAAAGTACCAAGGAATTTGAATCAAACTGTTTTGATCCATACATGCAACTCCCGATAAATGTGTCGCGTGCCCTCGTCGAGTTATGAAGAGAAAATAGAAGAAAGCCCTTACACAGCCATGGGAGGAAAATGAATGATCTGATTGTTATATATACATGTGTGTGTGTGTATATATGTATATACATGCAGGAGTTGTCTAAGAGACCATAAGTCAGGGAGAAGATGCATTTATATAACTGTCAGTAAAGTGGGTGTATTATCTGAATTTTATATCATTAATTATATGTGCACATATATCAACATAGGATATGTACTTGCATATTTCTTACATACACGCGCACGCACACGCGCACACGCACACACACACACACACACACAAACAGAGAGAGAGAGAGAACATGTGTATAGATGTTACCCAGTCATATGTAGAATGTCACAAGATTTGCTTGATGAATAATGTAATGTCTTTAGTCATCTGGAGCATTTTGTGAATGACACTGAACTGGTCGTATGACTAAAGAAGCAGTTGAGTGGGAAATGTATTTCTATCAACATTATCTCAATGCTAGTGAAGGCATGTTGGCTTCATGGTTCAGACATTCGGCTTGCAATTGTAAGGTCATGAGTTCAATTCCTGGCAGTGTGTTATTTCTTTGAGCAAGACTCTTTACTTCACGTTGCTCCAGTCCACTCAGCTGGCAAAAATAAGTTGCACCTGTAATTCAATGGGGACCAGCCTTGTCACACTCTGCGTCACACTAAATTTGCTCGAGAACTACGTTAAGAGTACACATGTCTGTGGAGTACTCAGCCACTTAATTTCACGAGCCAGTTGTTCCGTTGACCAGATCATCTGTAACCCACATCGTCATAATCAATGGAGTGCCAGCTAATACCTTGTTATTCATCCTTAATGAACAGGAGATGCTTTCAGAACTGTGCAACAATAAGGATGTATTCTTGCATGTCTTTGTCCCCAATTGAATTTCCATGACCCTGATTCTTTCCTTTTCTCTCTTCCTTTCAGATATCTATGCCGAAGAGTCAGTCATAGCCCGATTATCATACAATGCCTCCATACGAGCTGAAGAGGCTAAATTACGAGCTCTAAGCAAACTTAGCCTTAAACAATTGGCAAAGGTTGCCATAATATATTGCATCTTAGTAAGGAAATTTTTATGTTCTTTTCACTTTATTGGACAGTTTTTTTTGCTAATTTCATTGTCTTGGTACTCTTTAAAGAAGTAATTCTCAACTGTGGGCCCCAGGGCTCATGCAGCCCTCAAGCATCCTCCCAGTGGCCCTTCACGGTCTTTCTGCTATAAATATAAATTTTTCTTTTAATTGACTTGTATTTTACTTATTTTGTTGTGGGCCCCTAAAAAAAAAACAAATACCCATTTTGGATCTGACCCTGATATTAAAACTGTTGAGAACCACTGATTTAAAGAGTTACCCTTTATGTTAACAATTATTAAGATAATTAATTTTAGCTTTTGGGGGCACATTGAGAAATTTTTGTATGATAAAGGCCTCTTAGTTGAGAGAGGGAATGGAACCAAGGTAAGTGGTGTGCCAGGCAAGAGGTTAGAATATAATAGGGGGACGGGAATAGTTGTCTTACTATAGGGGAGACATTTGGCCACCCCCTGGGGTAAAGAAGGAAGGAAGGTGGTAGCTCTTTGACGTTACATTTTATTGGTTTGTTTTATCTAATGTGTATCTGTCTATTTTCTTGGTGTATTTGCAGTATTTTGTTGGGAACTTCTGCTA
The DNA here is from genome assembly GCF_006345805.1 of Octopus sinensis. Taxonomy (NCBI): domain Eukaryota; kingdom Metazoa; phylum Mollusca; class Cephalopoda; order Octopoda; family Octopodidae; genus Octopus; species Octopus sinensis. The sequence continues at coordinate 35,830,597 of NC_042998.1, forward strand.
CCAAAAGGGGCTCTACGAGAATGAGACGAACATTGTCAATGTTATGTCTTCTGCAACTTGTCTCTTCACCCTCATAGGTTCAACCATTTTCCCTAGTAACAGTGCCGATAGGTTTTCTTTGTCCAAATTGACTGCAGTAACATTTGGGTAAGTCTTTCACCTTTATTCTTTTCTACTCTAGGCACAAAGCCTGAAATTTTACGGGAGTGTGGAGCCAGTCGATTAGATCAACCCCAGTGTGCAGCTGGTACTTAATTTATCGACGCCGAAAGGATGAAAGGCAAAGTCGACCTCGGCAGAATTTGAACTCAGAATGTAAAGACTGACGAAATAACTATTTCTTTACTACCAACAAGGGGTAACACACTGGCTTTCATAATCTGAACCAACAGCCTCGTCTACACAACCAAGGATGATATTCCTTTCTACTCTAGGCAAAAGGACCGAAATTGTGTGTGTGTGGGGGGGGCAGTCGATTAGATCGATCCCCGTACTTTATCAACCTGGCGAAGTCGACCTTGATAGAATTTGAACTGAGAGTGTAAAGACAGACGAAATACTTATTTCTTTACTACCCACAAGGGGCTAAACACAGAGAGGACGAACACGGACAGACAAACGGATTAACTCGATTACATCGACCTCAGTGCGTAACTGGTACTTAATTTATCAACCCCGAAAGGATGAAAGGCAAAGTCGACCTCGGCGGAATTTGAACTCAGAATGTAATGGCAGACGAAATACCGCTAAGCATTTCACTTGGCGTGCTAACGATTCTGCCACCTTGTAAAGAATTAAATATTCTTTTTTTTTTTTCTTTCCTACTTTAGGCTCAAGGCTTGCCTTTCAATTTTTACAATATTTAGTTCTGATTGCATTGATAAGAAGCAAATGTATGAATCAAAGCCTGACAATGAAATGGGCAACAAACCCCATCGAACTGATACAGTAAGGCATTGTTATTATAGAATTGAGAGAGTAAGATGGAGAAGCTGACAGAGTTGTTGATGTGTTTAATGGCATTCCCTCCAGTTTTTTATTGTCTGAGTTCAAATGCTGCCAAGGTGGACTTTGCTTTCATATTTTCAAGGTTAATAAAATAAAAAAAAAAGGTACCTGTTGATAACTGGGGTCAATGGAATTGACTTACCCATTCCCCCTAATTTTACTGGTCATGGGCCAAAATTTGAATTCACCGTAAAACCACTTGTTGTTGTGCTTTAACTTTGAAGTGGCACCCCGTTCTGCTGTTTGTGTAGCTTTCAATGCTGAAGTTTGGTATGAGTCCTTCCCGGATTTTCCAGATGTATATCACTGCATATTTTTCCTGCCTTCATTCAAAGGGTAGACTCTCTTTTTTTTTTTTTTTTTTTTTTTTTTACTCTTTTTACTTGTTTCAGTCATATGACTGCGGCCATGCTGGAGCACCGCTTTTAGTTGAGCAAATCGACCCCCAGGACTTATTCATTGTAAGCCTAGTACTTATTCTATCGGGCTCCGTTTACCGATCGGCTAAGTTACGGGGACGTAGACACCAGCATCGGTTTGTCAAACGATGTTGGGGGGACAGACACACAAACATATACACACATACATATATATATATATATATATATATATATATATACATACACGATGGGCTTCTTTCAGTTTTCGTCTACCAAATCCACTCACAAGGCTTTGGTTGGCCCGAGGCTGTAGTAGAAGATACTCGCCCAAGGTGCCACGCAGTGGGACTGAACCTGGAGCCATGTGGTTTGTAAGCAAGCTACTTAACACACAGCCACTCCTGCATCTATGACTCTTAACTCTTTCAGCCTCTCTCAGACTATCAAGTCCCAAAAATACATTTTACCACATAACACAGAGCAATACCACTTCAATGTGTCAACATACTTAGTCTTGCTTGCATGCTCACAAACACACCTTGTATCTTAATATCCTTTCTGCTAAAGACACAAAGCCTGAAATTTTGGGGAAAGGATTACTCGATTACATCGACCCCAGTACACAACTGGTACTTAATTTATCAACCCTGAAAGGATGAAAGGCAAAGTCGACCTTGGCAGGATTTGAACTTGTATCTTAATCTACGAACAAGGTATTGGTCAACTGAGGCTAAGGTTGAGGAAACTTGCCCAAAGTGTCACATCGTGGTATTGAACCTTGAAGTATCATTTTTATTTTATACTTGCTATCTTTCCTTTTATTATTTTCATTCTGTTTTTTTTTTATTCTTTTTGTCTTTTGCAGTATGTGTGGTGTAGTCTTTGTTAGTTTATCAGATACAAAAATTAAGAATGGGATTCCTGCAAGTGCTGTATGGACCATTGCCAGTGCAGTCTTTACTGCAATATATTTGGTTGTGTTGAAAAAAAAAGCTGATCATGAAGACAAACTTGATCTGCCTATGTTTTTGGGTAAGGCAACTTTATATGACTTTTTCTTATAGATTTCATTTAACCATTGTCATCAGTAACATCACTTTCATTACTGGTCGAAGCTGTTCTTTCATCAGATCCCATCCAATTGACTTCACCCTTTTGTTACTGTATTTATTTTGAAATGCTCTGTGTTTCTTTCAATTAATTTTAAATATAACAAAGAATTTAGTAAAATAACTTAGTCATCATTCAGCTAGTGTACCACAGAGCCAGAGGCAGTTTCAGGTGGGTTGGTATCATAAGGGTTAAATTAACCATTTGTTAATCCTTTTGTTACCACATTTCTGTTGAGATGCTCTGTGTTTCTTTCAATTACATAACAAAGAATTTAGTAAAATAAGTTGGTTATCATTCAGCTTGTGTTAGGAACATAAATTGTGACTAAGGTTTGGAGGAAGATTTTTATTCAAAACTTAATGAAAACAAGACATTTGTACTACAACGCCAGAGGTGGTTTCAGCCAGGTTGGTATTGAAAGGGTTAACATTATTGTAGTGTGATGGATGAAGGGGACAACAGAAGGAGAAGGAGAAGAAATACAAACAGGTCTTATCTCGGCGAAGATCAGGTCTCTTACAGATTCGACGCGTCCTGTCGCTTCCTTGTCTATGCTCGAACTGCCCACTTCCTCGATCGCCACACGTGTGTCCACTTGACCGCTTCCGCTTCCCCATGCACATGCGCCCTCCAGTCTTCCACCAGCCCCTGCAAGCCCTACTTCCGCCCACCTCATCTGTCGTCCTCTCCACCAACACCACAATTGTAGAATTATCTTAAATCGTAACAATGATCACAACATGGTAGAAACCAAAGTAGATGGCCAAACAACATCAGTGGAATTGTTATGTTGGGAGTGTAAGCTACTGGACAGCTTTAACTCTGATGTGTATGGCATGGTTCAGCTGGATGCAGATAAAATGTGTGCCATAAGATTATCACTGAAGTATGCTGCATATAAGGTTGGTAGAAGAGACTTTGAAGAGAGATGGTGTGTTGTTGTTAAGATCAGGAATAGCAATGAAAGAACCTTTGACAAACAAACAAGCAATTGATTGTTTAACCAGCACATTAAACAAATGATTGGTTAGTCAACTGGTTAGATATGTAACCAACTGACTAACAATAAAGAAGTGATATTGAACCAGTGCATGTGTTTATTATTATTGGCATAATGACCCTCCTAAGACAACAAAATTTAACTAAAATATATTTCTAATTATTACTTAGGTTTTTCTTGCTATTTATATTTTAAAATTTTTGTTCATTTAGAAAACGAATTATTTTTTTTTACAGGTTTTGTTGGATTCTTCAGTACGACGCTGTTGTGGCCTGGCTTCTTTATTTTTCATTATAGTAAGTTGGAATTATTTGAGTGGCCAAGTGACAAACAATGGATGTTTTTGGCCATCAGCGGAATGGTAGGAACAGCTTTAACAGAAATTCTTTGGATATGGTATGTTGATTATAGGCATTTTTTCTTCTTTTTTTTTTTTTGTCCCACTGACACCTGAATTCTTTTTCAAAGTCAAACAAACAACAATATTTCCATGTTACAAACATTTTTACTGGTTGGTTTTAATCTTCCAAAAGGCTGATTAAATCCATATATGGAAACATGGAAATGTTCTCATTTATGCAAATTCTAGAGAGATTTGATTATTAAACTAGGAAGTATCGTTAAAAATATTTCTTCGCTACTGTTAGAACTGAACTGAAGGAATTGAGGATAATCATTATTTCATTCATTAATTGGCACTCAAATCAGTTATAACGAGCAGGATGTTCCATCTGATCGGATTAATAGAACAGCCTGCTCATGAAATTAGCATGCAAGTGACTGAGTATTCCACAGACATGTGTACCCCTAATGTAATTTTCAGAGAGATTCAGTGTGACAAGGCTGGCCCTTTGAAATGCAGGTACTTGTCACTTTTTGCCAGCTGAGTGGACTGGAGCAATGTGAAATAAAGTGTCTTGCTCAAGGACACAATGTGCTGTCAGGAATTGAACTCGGGACCTTATAATTGTGAGCCATATACCTTAACAGATGAGCCTCATGTCTTCACTTTGTTGTGCTACAAGAAAACTCATCGAAGTGCAGTTGTTTATCTCTTATTGATATTCAATAATTAATACTTCTTGTAGCACTCTTCTTCTTTACTTGTCCTACGAGAGGGCTTGAACCCAGCACTGAGAGGTAAGGCAGTATTTGTTCCGTAGTGCACTGCCACTATTTACTGGCACTAATAAGTTATGCTTGTCTTTGCTCTTACCTTCTTATAGGTAGGTGAGCTGAGCCAAGCCAACAAACACGAGTTAAATACCATTCCTTAATGGCTAATGGACTAGCTTCACTCAGCAATGTGTTGATCTCATCCTCAGCTGTAAGGCGGTGAGCTGGCAGAATCGTTAGCATGCTGGACGAATTGCTTAGCGGTATTTCGTCTGTCTTTACATTCGGAGTTCAAATTCTGCTGAGGTTGACTTTGCCTTTCGGCCTTTCAGGGTCGATAAATTAAGTACCAGTTGTGTACTAGGGTCAATCTAATCGACTGTGCTCCCCAAAATTTTGGGCCTTGTGCCTAGAGTAGAAAAGAATATTTCCATCAGTTTTTAAGGCAGTGAGTTGACAGAAACATTAGCATGCCGGGTAAAATTCTACCGAGGTTGGCCCTTGTGTCTAGAGTAGAAAAGAATATCATCCTTGGTTGTGTAGACGGGGCTGTCGGTTCAGATTATGAAAGCCAGTGTGTTATCTAAAACAAAGCACATAGTTATACTTATGTCCACTTGCGTCTTGGTAAAATAGAAATCAAATCCACTGCTCAGTAGAGAGTAATTCTTGAATGACTGAACCTTGGATCAAGGTTCAATCCTGGTTTGGAACCATTTCAGTTTACTTAAGATCATTATTGTTTTTATCTTTTTTTTTCATTTTTTTCACGGGTAAGGCGATAAGCTATGAATATCATGACATCCCCTTTCTTCTGCCTTATAAATTTAAAATCTTGCACATGTAAATAGCAAATAGCAATACGATGTTATTGGTTGGGATCAAATCAGAGCCAGTGTCATTGAGTATGTTTATATGTTTTATGTATGTTTTATGTCCAAGAGTATCTTGTTCAATGCCTAAATGTCCTTTCCTGTTGTTATTGTAGGGGTTGTTACCTAACATCATCCCTGATGGGCACACTAGCCACTAGCCTTCTCATACCATTCTCTATGATAGCAGATATGATTTTGAAAGGGGTAAGAACATTTACATTTTCTTCTCGTTTTCTCATCTATCTTTTATCTTTTACTTGTTTCAGTTATTAAACTGTGGCCATGCTGGGGCATCGCCTTGAGTATGTAAACCACATGTAAATAAAATTGTTTGTATATTATCACCATATGTCATTTTCAGGATTTTAACATTTAGTTTTTCCAATTCTTTTTCTTATCCTTATATGTTAAACACACCATTTGAGCATGATCGTTACCGTGTTGCCTTACTAGCACCTGTGCTGGTGGCACATGAAACATTCAAGCGAGGTCGTCGCCAGTGCCGCTGGACTGGCTCCTGTGCAGGTGGCACATGAAGGGCACCTTTTGGGCATGGCCATTGCCAGCACCACCAAACTGGCCCTTGTGCCGGTGGCACGTAAAAGCACCCACTACACTCTCGGAGTGGTTGACGTTAGGAAGGGCATCCAGCTGTAGAAACTCTACCAAATCGTCCAACCCATGCAAGTATGGAAAGCGGATGTTAAATGATGATGATGACGATGATTTCACCTCTATGGTTCTGAATATCTCAATGTGTCTTTACTTTGTCATCATGTTTTCATGTCTGATCTCTTTCCCAAATCTTTCATAAGCCATCTCTATCATTTACCGCCACCATTAAGTTAGTACTTTTTCATATGGCATATTTTATCTCAAAGGGTTACTTATCTATATTGATCTGTACTGATCCAGTCAGTCCTGGAAGTACACCTCATCATCATCATCATCGTTTAATGTCCTCTTTCCATGCTAGGATGGGTTGGACGATTTGACTGAGGGCTGGCGAACCAGACTCCAATCTGATCTGGCAGAGTTTCTACAGCTGGATGCCCTTCCTAATGCCAACCACTCCAAGAGTGTAGTGGGTGCTTTTACGTGCCACCGGCACGAGAGCCAGTTAGGTGGTACTGGCAACGGCCACGCTCAAATGGTGCTTTTTACGTGCCACCTGCACAGGAGCCAGTCCAGCGGCACTGGCAACGATCTCGCTCGAATGGTGTTTTTAACGTGCTATCGGCACGAAGGCCAGATTGTTGCTCTGGCAACGATCTCACTCGTATGGTACTTTAACACTCCACCAGCAACGGATGCCAGTCACTGAGTTTGATTTCGATTTCACTTGCCTCAACAGGTCTTCGCAAGCAGAGTTTAGTGACCAATGAAGGAAAAGCACGCATAAGTGGACTGGTTACACCCCTGGCATAGGCCACACGGTTATGGTCTCACTTGCGCTAAGATGACTAAAATGGTTGGCAACAATAAGGGGATTCCCTTATAAAATACAGCTTCAATAAAACCATACAACCCATGCTAGCACGGAAAATCAGACATAAAATGCAGAATGACTGAGAATTTTAGTTTGGTTGTTATTGTAAATTTGACTTGGACATAGTGCAGTGTTTTCTGCCAGTGCAAGATTCTGGCAGCAGACAAGAACCAAGAATGAGATAAAAGAATGGAAGTAAGATCGATAAGCAGTTCTCAGAGAAGAAATGACATTATCAAGAGACGTAGCAGTATGATGTTCTTTCTTTGGATTCAGGTTTTACCAGCATGGAATAATGGACATTGAAATATTTATGATGACAATGAGATTGGACTTTTTTGGCCACTCAGTACACCATTCTGACAGGTGCCTCTAGCTGCGCAAGGTACTTGGTGACCCTGTAGTTGAGGGTACCATGTAAAAGGCACCCAGTAAACACTGTAAAGTGGTTGGCATCAGGAAGGGCATCCAGCCATAGAAACCAGGCCAAAACAGATAATTGGAACCCAGGTTCCAGTCTGATTTGGCATGGTTTTCTACAGTTGGATGCCCTTCCTAATGCCAACCACTCCAGGAGTGTAATGGGTGCCATTTACAAGACACTGGCAACGACCAGTACTACAATTCATGGTTGCCATTCTACATTGCACCGGCAATGACCATAACGATGATTCCACTTGGCCTGACGAGTCTTCTCACATACAGCATATTTCCTCAGGTCTTAGTCACTTGTCATCATCTCTGTGAGGCCCAATGTGTGTATATATATATATATATATATATATATATATATTCTACCAAATATATATGTTTTTATTATCATTTTGCAATTTACTTAATCATCGTATATTATATTTATTTTATCTTTAATATTTCTATTATATGTAATTTTTTAGATGGTGTAATTTAATTGTTCATTTTGAATTGATAAAAGGTGGTTTCTTTCTAAGTTTTATATATATATATATTATATTTTGTGAAATTTGATTTAGTATTTCTAAATTGAATTTTTCCCTGTAAGTTAGGAATAATATTCCCTCAAATTATGTATATATACACACATATATATATATGTGGTTTGGACCCTGTGGGCAGCCTTTGACCCTTTTTTCATTCAAGGGGTTTTAAATTCAATATATTACAAAGTATAGTATTTGTGATTGTATTCAGAATGTTTGAGACAACTCAAAGTAACTGGTGACTACTGATGGAAAAGATGAGGGATATATGAAATAGAAAATTTGACTATTCACCAGCCCTTCGTGTAGTGTTTGAGGTGAACAGGACTGGGGCTGGAAATTGGGAGCTTAATAAGGTTGTTGGGAAGTTTAAAGCATGAAATTAATTTTTAAAAATAAAATTTTTTTTTTGCACTTCTTTTAACCACAGGTTTCTTACACGTGGATGTTTTATGTTGGATCTATACCAGTGTTTTTGTCATTCTTTGCATTGACTCTGCTAACATACTATGAAAACTGGGACCCTGTTATGACAGCAATAAAGAAAATTCTACACTGTATATGTCGGCATCGGCAGCTTATTCCAAGGTACATCATGTTTTTATTATCTGTTTTTTATTTATTTCTATTTTTTGGTAAGAATAATCTATCTGGATGGAAGTACCATCAAACCATTCACGCTTTTGAGAGAGTGATGGGTAGCTAGGCTTACTAGTGGTAAAAAAACAAAACTTTAGAGAGCTGAACCACTATGCCATATGCCCATGGGTATATGGCGTAGTGGTTAAGAGCGCTGACTACTAACCCTAAGATTCCGAGTTCGATTCCAGGCAGTGAGCTGAATAATAATAATAATAATAACATTAAAAAATACCTTAGGAATGAGAACCCAGGTTTGAAATTTCCCCAAGACACCTGATGAAGGCTAGAGGGTATATCAGCCAAAATGTTGTGTTAACAACAAACAAGATGAGGACAAAAATCCACCAAATGTAAATAATGTAAATAAGTTATTCACTTTGTTTGAATTAAAAAGGGGTTCAATTAGTAGGGTTTATCTATTGTTTGGCTGCCCTTTCTACTGCTAATTGCTCAATCATAGAACAAGATTAGATGTTGACTATCAGCCAAGGAAAATTAAGGATTTAATGGCTTTTTTGAAAATAATAATAATAATAATAATAGGCGCAGGATTGGCTCTGTGGTAAGTAGCTTGCTTATCAACCACATGATTCCAGGTTCAGTCTCACTGCATGGCACCTTGGGCATGTGTCTTCTACTATAGCCTCCAGCCGACCCAAGCCTTGTGAGTGGATTTGGTAGACGGAAACTGAAAGAAGCCTGTCGTATACATATATATATATATGTGCTTGTGTGTCTTTGTTCGTTCCCCCCAGCCATCGCTTGACAACCAAGGTTGGTGTGTTTATGTCCCCATAACTTAACGGTTCGGCAAAAATCGACCGATAGAATAAGTTAATAGGCTTACAAAGAATAAGTCTCTTGGGGTCGATTTGCTCAACTAGAGGCGGTGCTCCGGCATGGCTGCAGTCAAATGACTGAAACATGTAAAAGAATAATAAAATCCCTTAAATGCAGAACTTTTGTCTTTTACCAATATAAAGGAAGCAAAGTTGCAACTTGTAACCAAATTAGTTACCCAGCACCTAAAATATAGACATTGCGTCTAATTTAACCCTGCCAGAATCGAACTCCCATGTCCTAGTTAGATGTCAGAGTCTGTCTCTAGTTAGGAAACCTCGTTAGAAAGTCGCCAATCTCGGTTCTTTTATCGTTGGTTGCTCAATCTTGTAACGTTCACAAATAGTTTATCAAGTAAGCCATTGGTTGTCTCCCTTAAATTGCTCCTCGATTTCTAGACACAAGGCTGAATGGAAAATTCTTTCCATTTCGTGGGATTTATCATTAATTTTATATGTCCGTTGTGACATAGATAAAAGGAAAAAATATCATGTAAACAATTATCTGTTGCTATACATACATCTAAAAACGTTGAGGTTGCTTCTCAAGTCAATATTGTAAGCTGCCATTTCCAGAAATTGATATATTCGGAATTGTTTTGCAGCAAATTTTAAAGAAAACTTTTGATTAAAATTCTTGGGCTGACATGTTGGCATAATGTGTAGAATGTTTCTGTAAATATTTTTCAAACTTTTGGATCTGTTCCTTTATATTTTGTGATCACATCTTTTTGAGTTTGTGTCAAAAAGCTCTAGTTTTGTGTATGGATCCATTCAATTAATTTGATAATGAAATTATTGTGTATAGTGCTCAGGTGCACTACAACTCATCAAAGGTGCATGTACAGTACATAAAATTGTGTACAAATGTCAGGAAAGTGAACAGTGTATGAGTCACGATATACATGTGTGCATGTGCATGGAGTGGGGTGGATATGAGGTGTAGTGTCGGCGAATTTCAGGAAGCATGGAAGTTTTAAAGGATGCAATGTCTTGGCAGCTAACAACTAATGCAGGTAGTTTGTTCCATGCTTCAGCAACTCTGAGTGTGCAAAAATGTTTCCGTAAATCATGGGAGCTGTGCTGTTTTATGACTTTGTAGGCATGCCCACGTGTGTTAGACATAAGGAGCTCAAAAAGGTGCTCAAAGTGGTTGTTGGTACGATGGTTAATAATTTTGTGGATGTTTACCAAGTCAGTTGCTAGATGCCGGAGCTTCATTGTATCTATGCCCAGGGAAGCAAGGCGTTCAGATTATGGTAGATGCGTGATGGAGGGTATTCGCTTGGTAGCATGACTCTGAACAGTTTCCAAGAAGTCAATGTCCAGAGCAGTATAGGGGTACCAGACTGGTGATGCAAATTCCAAGAGTGGCTGCACCATGGCCATATACAGTCTTAAATAGATAACCAGAGAGCAGCTGACAAAGGTCTTGCTGAGTGATGTGAAGACACCCTCAGCCTTCTTGACAATTTTAGAGATGTGCTTTTTCCAGTGCAAATCGCTGCTGACAGTAATGCCCAGGTCACGTTCACAAGAAGACTTCTTGATATTAGCGCTGTGGAGAGAGCATGTGTGCTTTTCACTATCAAATTTGTTTGCTGTCTACTTGTGTGAGCAATTATTATTTGTGAGCATAACCATCTCGCTTTAATTATGTTAATAGTGCATTTAGGAAATGTATTATCTCAACACCCGTTGCTTGTGTGTGCCTAGTCAACAGAAATTGCTATACATCCATTCATCTTTCCCCTACATTCACAATAGAAATGAGTTGAAATAAGTCTATATACAATATGCACTGTGAAGTTGAAAGGGATTCTCTCTCTGTCTCTTTCTCCATTCAGTTAGAAAACCCCTTTTTTAAAATCTTCTGTCACCTATCAGTGACTGAACTCCTGATATTTTCTTAAATATGTGATGTTGATTCTTGTGATTAAGCATAAGAATTAACAGTATTGGCTTCATTTGGAAATAATTGTTGCAACTGAACCAACATGGAGTTGTCTTAAGGGTTGAAGAGTAGAGGCTCTTTGTATCATTTCATCTTTCTCAAAACCCCAACCTCTTCCTGTTTAACCCTGGGTAGACACCAGCTTACTGTTAAAAATGAGAACCTTGCATAAATAGCTCTGTGAGTGTCCCTTACACAGTCGTCTGTTTCAAAGCATTTGTATTTAAATGAATGTTTAGAATATTGCACCCATGACTGCTCGATCAGGGTTCAATTCCAAGACTGGGCAGCATGTTGTGTTCTTGAGCAAAACACTTCATTTCCCATAGGCCCAGTCCATTCAGTTGTAAATGGGTCACCCTGTGATAGACTGGTCATTCTGATCAATGGCAATGTTGGCCTGCTCGCCTCGCCAGCTAAGCGCATTGTGACCAGTGATGTACAGCAATATCTGATAGCCTGGTCGATACTGTGATATGCCATAATATTTAAAAGAACTATTCCATCACACTTTTAAATTTAATATATCAATTAATGAAACATTGGATAATTTTCTAAATTCTTCCAAATTCTTGATTTTCAAAATTAACTGAAACATAAAACTGCACTTTTTTAAAAAAAAGTTTTTTTTTTTGTTTTTTTTTTTTTAATGAAATAAGATTGCAAAATGGGTTTAAGTGTTTTGTTAGCACTGAGTTCAAACCCTTTGATCTGTGTATATTTTGTGGAAATGCAGGGGTTTTGAAATCAGCAAGTTCAACATTTCAGATTATGAAATTTTCACCTGCATGAAACAGTTTTAAATAATATCTCGACACGTCAGAAGAAGTCTGTGTGTTTGCACTAATGTTTGTGTGTTAGCAAAGCTCAACATATATTTTCTTTCAAATTCTTAGATTATTAATGTATAAACAAGTGAATACGTTAAGTACATTTGGTGAGTGATAGCCCTTTACAGAGTTTTATCTACATTTACTACTTCATATTTAAGCTTGTGGTGCTCCTTCGTCAAGGTTGCTTAGAAACCTTCTATAAAAATTAAAAAGAAAGTTTTTATGCACCTTTACTAATTTTTCACTGTTAATCAGCTTCATTTACTACATTGATAACAGTTTTCTCTACTAACAAAAAAGGCAGGGGAAAAAAAACAAAACATTTTATTACATTGTGTGCAAATGTATGTAGGTGTCCCTTAATAATTTGTCTTTAGTGTATGTGGATATTTCTACCCTGTCTACTTAGACAGCTAATTTGTATGAGCCCCTTATCACCTCCCTTACTTCAATGTTAAAAGCACCATCCAAGCGTGATTGTTGCCAGGGCCCCTAACTGGCTCCTTTGCTGGTGATATGTAAAAAGCAACATTCAAGTGTGATCATTGCCAGTGTCACCTTACTGGCACACATGTGCCAGTGGCAGGTGTAAAGCAACATTTGAGCGTGGTCGTTGCCAGTGCCACCGGACTGGCTCCCATGAAGGTGGCACGTAAAAGACACTTTTTGAGTGTGGTTGTTGCCTGACTGGCCCTCATGCCGGTGGCACATAAAAGCACCCACTACACTCTTGGAGTGGTTGGTGTTAGGAAGGGCATCCAGCTGTAGAAACTTTGCCAGATCAGATTGGAACCTGGTGCAGCCTTCTGGCTTCCCAGATCTCAGTCAAACCGTCCAACCAATGCCAGCATGGAAAACGGATGTTAAACAATGATGATGATGATGATGATCGTTTTGATCTCATAGTTAGAATTGGCTGCTTCACTCTTGGGAGAGGAATTTTCCAACTTGTCTTGCTTCTCCCTCCCTACCACATCATGTATTTATAAGAGAAATTATTTTAAAGAATTTAAAAACTGATCATTCATGTAATTTGTGTCGAGTTTTAAGCACTATGATCATTTTCATTGCCGGTAGGGACATTTTAAATCAGGAGTGGGGAAACTTTTTAGTGCAGTGGGCAGAAATTTCCAAAGAAAAGGGCCCAAGGCAGATCACAAGTTCTGGCTCTTATATCTGTGTAAATCTTGTATATATTTATGTATAATTCGATATACATTAATAAAGATAAATTTAACACATTAAATTAACATGTAACATCTTCATTAACTGAATTTAGGACGTTTATACTACTTATGAAGTATTCTATAGTTTTCAGCCAGAGTGTGGTTGGGTCTCAAGGGGGTGGTACAAACCTAGCAATAGGTGTTTTATAGTGAAAACAAAATTTCCATTCAAATGGTAATTACCAGACGATTTTCTGTTTGAGTCTGACCGTTTTAAGTCGTAGTGGAAACGGGACCTTTGTCGCAAATAGGCAGATGAGTATTGTATAAATTTCATAATTGAAAAATTTACTATATTTTGTATATACAAGTATACCAGCCTGCAGATGCAAAGAAATGGGCTTGTGGGTGCAATTGTGCCCACGGATGGGGGTTTCCCCGTCCCTACCTTGTATCAATCTGCAACTGTAATATACCCCCAAATATAAGGTTTATAAGTCAATATTGTGCCTTTGTTTTTATTTCTGACTCTATCTCTACAGATTTTTTACAGGGTCAGCACTTTAAGTTGTGACATTTCAAATACGAATACGTCTTTTGTAAACAATGTGATTAAAGACAGCAAAAACAGGCAATGAGTGTATAATGCACAGTTCAGGCGTCGTTGCTCCTTAACTCCTGAAATATGCACATTCACCCATTTACCTGTTTTTGCTGTCTAGAAATCACATTGTTTACATCGACGTATTTGTATGTGAAACATGACTTTTACTATTTTTTTTATTCCTTTACTTGTTTCAGTCATTTGACTGTGGCCATGCTGGAGCACCACCTTTAGTCGGGCAAATCAACCCCAGGACTTATTCTTTGTAAGCCTAGTACTTATTCTATTGGTCTCTTTTGCCGAACAGCTAAGTTATGGGGACATAAACACACCAGCATCGATTGTCACATGATAGTGGGGTGGGGGGCAAATACATACATGTATACATATATATATATACAAATATATATATATAGGCGCAGGAGTGGCTGTGTGGTAAGTAGCTTGCTAACCAACCACATGGTTCCGGGTTCAGTCCCACTGCGTGGCATCTTGGGCAAGTGTCTTCTGCTATAGCCCCGGGCCGACCAATGCCTTGTGAGTGGATTTGGTAGACGGAAACTGAAAGAAGCCTGTCGTATATATGTATATATATATGTGTGTGTGTATGTCTGTGTTTGTCCCCCTAGCATTGCTTGACAACCGATGCTGGTGTGTTCACGTCCCCGTCACTTAGACAATCGGCAAAAGAGACCGATAGAATAAGTACTGGGCTTAAAAAGAATAAGTCCCAGGGTCGATTTGCTCGACTACAGGCGGTGCCCAGCATGGCCACAGTCAAACGACTGAAACAAGTAAAAGAATAAAAGAATAAAAGAAAGAATATATACACATGATGGGCTTCTTCCAGTTTCCATCTACCAAAACCACTCACAAGGCTTTGGTCAGTAGAAGACACTTGCCCAAGGTGTAACTTAGCGGTTCGGCAAAAGAGACCGATAGAATGAGTACTAGGCTTACAAAGAATAATTCCTGGGGTTGATTTCTTCGACTAAAGGCAGTGCTCCAGCATGGCCACAGTCAAATGACTGAAACAAGTAAAAGAGTAAAGGAGATTGGGGAAGATAACTTTCTTAACATTTGGTTGTGTGAATAATTGTGTTTGCACCTCCATGGAAGTCACAATATTTGGCAGTGTGAAGCTTCTGGGGAAAATGCTATGGTTGACCCACCTAATTTGTTGACCCTCCTAATTACACTTAATCATTACGTAAAACACAATACCTTGCCAAGCTTACACGTTTCTGAGTGGATCCAGTCACTTTTGCATTGGTAGACTTTCTGGCTGATCTTTGGACAAATATGATCTTGTCTATGGCTATCTCATTTTTATTGCATCCTATATTTAGAAATTAAACCATTTTAAGGACTTTAAATAGTTTGTTGAATGAAGGAGTCTTAGCTGCTACTACACAAAACATCATCATCATCATGATCATGATCGTTTAACGTCTGCTTTCCATGCCGGCATGGGTTGGACAGTTTGACTGGGGACTGGCAAGCCAGGAGGCTGCACCAGGCACCAGTCTGATCTGGCAATGTTTCTACAGCTGGATGACCTTCCTAACACCAACCATTCTGAGAGTGTAGTGGGTGCTTTTCACGTGATACTGGCATGGGAGCAGTCAAGGCGGTGCTGGCATTGGCCATGTTTGGATGGTGCTTTTTATGTGGCATGGCACAGAAGCCCTTGAGGAAAGGGGGCTGGCATCGACCACATCCAGATGGTGCTTTTTATGTGCCACCAGCACAGAGATCACAACCACAAGTCAGGAGGTCGCACCAGTCTCCAAATTAATCTGGCAAGGTTTCTACAGCTTGATGCCCTTCTTAACGCTAACTACTCCAAGAGTGTAGTGGGTGCTTTTTATGTGCCACCAGCATGGGGGGGGGGCAATCAGGCGACACTGGCGTCTTAAGAAACGTGCAGACATACTCTCTCTAATTAAAGAAGCTCCTAATTCACAGTCCTGAGTTCAAGTCTTCAAAGTTTTTATAATAATGATATAATGAAGGCAGCGAGGAGCTGTGAGTAAAAATCTTGAGAAATACATGGAACAAATAGGGGCTGCAATAAGGGTGGAGCACTTTCAGAAAATAGCACTGCTTAGAACCGCTCGAATACTCAGGAAGGTGCTCGTAAAATAAGGGGAGTTACCTTAGTTCGCTGGTAGTGAACAGCTGACACCGTAGTACATCTCCAGCATTAGAAGCTGTGCAAAGAAAATAATAATAATGAAATTATTGTGTATAATGCTCAGATGCACTACAATTCATGAAAGGTGCATAGAATTATGTACAAATATCAGGAAAGTGAACTGTGTAGGAATCATGGAATTGATTTTAAAAAGATTTAGTTTAAGAATATTCATTTTGTCTCTATTGGTCTCTAAGACAGTTTTGAACTCGGCGTCATAAGTTAGCAACAAACACTTGTTAATTTGCAGATTGCTGCCCCTGTTTCCTCATATGAACTGCCCCTAATCCTATTTACAGTTAAGTATTATCTTATGAATGAATGAGAGCTCTTTTCACATGGCACCAGGTGTTGGAGTCTGTGTGATGACAAGCTTTTCATGAATGGTTACACACCTTCACTCACTCGTACAGTTGACCATTGCAGTTGGAACCTATGTCCAAAGCCAAGGCAGGTAGGCATATAACAGGTGATCTCTGGTTCAAAGCTAAACAATCCCTTGATGATCTGCTTCCTACTCCTGATGGTTAACTCGTTTATGGCACTTTTAAATATAGTGTTCTATGTGGCTATGTGGTAAGAAGTTTGCTTCCCAACCACATGGTTCCGGGTTCAGTCCCACAGTGTGGCACCTTAAGTGAATGTCTTCTACTATAGCCTCAGGCCAACCAAAGCCTTGTGAGTGGATTTGGTAGATGGAAACTGAAAGAAGTCCATTGTGTGTCTTTGTGTCTGTTTGTCCCCTTCACCACTTAACCTATGTTGGTGTGCTTACATTCTCATAACTTAGTGGTTCAGCAAATAGAGGCTAATAGAATATGTACCAGGCTTTAAACAAAAAAAAAGTTCTGGGCTTGATATGTTTGACTAAAATTTTTCAAGGTGGTGCCCCAGCATGGCCATAGATAAAAGTTAGAAACCCAGCCAACAGCAGGCTGTACCCCAATTCATGCACACAACTCCAATATCATATCCGTTGAGCCAGATCACATTTGCTTCTAACCTAAAACCTGCAGTTTAAATATTGTTATCTTGTTGTTACCAAGATAGAAGTGAGTGTTGTTGTTTTTGTTGCTGTTGTTGTGTTGAGCTGTTTTATCTTGAAATCTATAGAGTATATACTATCCTCTTATTGACTAACTCATTGAAATTAGATCTTCCTGCTAACAACTACTTTTTTTCTGTTGCGTGCTGTCAATAGACGACACCCAGTCTTCCATAGGTTTGGTTTTAAGGCTTCTATCAAACTATATTATTAACATGGTGTCACATGGTGCATCACAAACTAATGCTTCTGGGTTGCTTCTACTTCTCCACTCTCTTTCTTTATTTTTTCTCTCTCTAATGTGTGTGAGAAATATACATACATATATGCACCAAACTGTACACATGTATGTGCTTGTAAATTCTTCCACAGCTGTGAATTTTCTTTCAATCTGCATGAATTTATCATTTAAACTTGTATATTGAAATTGTTGTATTTATTTACTTTCAGCCCTATTTGGCTAAATATCTATTTTAATATGTACAGTTGCAATCTTTTTTTTTTTTTTTTTTGAAGCTATGTTTTTAAACACATCTGCTGGTTAGAAAATTACTATTTGTAAATCTCACAACAAGAGATATTCAGCAACAGTACTTTGGAGTAAAGATTGTTTGCCAACATAACATGGCAGTCCTGGTTTAGGATGAATGTTGCTGTAATTTAGCCCCTAGAGACATCATCTCCAGCTGGCTATAC
The DNA here is from genome assembly GCF_006345805.1 of Octopus sinensis. NCBI lineage: Eukaryota > Metazoa > Mollusca > Cephalopoda > Octopoda > Octopodidae > Octopus > Octopus sinensis. Next base: position 35,848,513 of record NC_042998.1, read on the forward strand.
AACATGGTCTGTGTCCTTATATTTTCGAACAAGGGAATCTAGCACCCCCACTCAGCTCAAAACAATGTTTGTGTATTGCGATTTCCAAGTTATTTCCCTTCTCAGCCCAGAATAATTGTTCGGCTAGAGGTGGTACTGCCAAATTCCCGTTCGAAATATATAGCTGGAGACGATGTTTCCTGGGGCTAAATTACAGCAACATTCGTCCTAAACCAGGACTGCCATGTTGTTGGCAAACAGTCTTAACTACAAAGTACTGTTGCTGAATATCTCTCATTGTAAGATTTACATATAGTAATTTTCTAATTTATAGATCAGTGACTAGCTGTCACTTTGAAAACTATATATTTCGAACAGGAATTTGGCAGCGCCACTTCTAGCCGGACAATTATTCTATGCTGATGAAGGGAAATAACCTGGAAATCATGATACACAGATATTGTTTTGAGCTGAGTGGGGGTACTACATTCCCTTGTTTGAAAACATAAGAACACAGATCGTGTCATATAGCCAACTGGAGATGAAGTTCTAGATCCTCAACCATAGTATGAGACACCATATTTCTTGGCATGGTGGATGCTGCTTAAAAAGAAATTATATCCTTGTGCACCCTAGAGGATGAAAGTTATGCTTTTGATAAACCCCAGAAAAAGATTATGTTAAACTTACTGTGTCTCAGGATTCGTCATCATTGTTTAATGTCTGTTTCTCACACTGGCTTGAGTTGAATGGTTTGACAGGAGCTGGCAAGCTGGGGAGCTGCACAAGGCTCCAGTTGTCTGTTTTGGTATGGTTTTATATGGCTGGATGCCCTTCCTAACACCTGCTGTGCTTACATTGGATTGTAGGGCGACCTGCTGTGCTTGAGGAGGCCTATTGAGTCAATTACTTCACTATCAACATCAAAAACCCAAATGGAAATTGTAGTTGTGATACCTGTGTCGGTGGCACGTAAAAAGCACCAACCGATCGTGGCCGTTGCCAGCCTCCCCTGGCACCTGTGCCAGTGGCACGTAAAAAGCTCTCACTACACTCACGGAGTGGTTGGCATTAGGAAGGGCATCCAGCTGTAGAAATACTGCCAGATCAGACTGGAACCTGGTGCACCTCCTGGCTTCCCAGACCCCGGTCGAACCGTCCAACCCATGCTAGCATGGAAAACGGACGTTAAACGATGATGATGATTATGATGACTCTATACTCCTGTAACACTTTGTTCTGAAGCACACACATGTTGAGTTCTACACCAGGTTAAGATTCTTACAATGCCTAAGCAAAATAAATGTGTGTGTGTGTGTGTGTGTGTGTGTTTATGCTTAATGGCTGGTGTTGGTGTGTTTATGTCTCCATAACTTAGCTCGTCAGCATAGAGAATGATAAAATGAGTATCAGGTTTTACAAAAATAAAAGCTGAGATTGATTCATTCAGCTAAGAATCCTTGAAAGCAGTGCCCCAGCATGACCACGCAATGTAATGACTGAAACAAGTGAAAGGTAATAGGCGAGTGCCCTACCCACGGATGGATACTTTCATCCATTTAATATTGAGGGTGGCAACCTGGTAGAATCGGTAGCACGCCAGACGAACTGCTTAGCGGTATTTCATCTGCCGTTACGTTCTGAGTTCAAATTCCGCCGAGGTTGACTTTGCCTTTCATCCTTTCAGGGTCGATGAAATAAGTACCTATTTCTTTACTACCCACAAGGGGCTAAACGTAGAGGGGACAAACAAGGACAGACAAACGGGTTAAGTTGATTATATCGACTCCAGTGCGTAACTGGTACTTATTTAATCGACCCCGAAAGGATGAAAGGCAAAGTCGACGTCGGCGGAATTTGAACTCAGAACGTAACTGCAGACGAAATACGGCTATGCATTTCACCCAGCGTGCTAACATTTCTGCCAGCTCGCCGCCTTATGAAATAAGTACCAGTTATGCACTGGGATCAATGTAATCAACTCAATACCTTTGTTTGTCCTTGTTTGAGCCTCTTGTGAGCAATAAAGAAAGAATTATTGAAGCTAATCGCAGGTCAAGGCATGACATATACACTTCCTTGTGATGTAATATGGATTAGTTTTCACTTTTTCAAATTGAGTTGCATTTCTGAAAATCTGACAGAAAAGTGAAGCGCATTTCCATTGTTTTGTTTGTTTGTTTGTTCCTTCTCGAGCCATGCCTGGCTCATAAGGGTCGGTTTCCCGGTTTCCTTGGCGTATAGGTTCCCCACCTGGACATGATGCTAGTCCGTCGCAGGTGAGCTGCAAGATGCAGGAGGAAAGAGTGAGAGAAAGTTGTGGCGAAAGAGTCAGCAGAAGTTTCGCCATTACCTTCTGCCGGAGCCGTGTGGAGCTTAGGTGTTTCGCTCATAAACACACACATCTCTCAGTCTGAGATTCAAACCTGTGATCCCTCGACCAGGACTCCGCTGCTCTAACCACTAGGCCATGTGCCTCCACATTTCCCATTGACTTCCATGTAATCTGGAACCCCTTGGGAAATTATATTTCATTCTATGAAATTCCATGTTGTGGCAAGATTTACAGGAATTCAACGGTTCTGTAGCTGAAGATGTTTATTTGCTAGAACAATACGTTTTTTTTTTTTTTGTCGTGTTCATTTTAGTTGTGTTTACAGATGTACAAGCGTCTTTGTCCTTGCATGCATAAATAGACATAATTGCTCAGATATCTTTTTTTTTTTCCTTTCCTCTTGAATAAATAATTTATTTAATTTTTCTTTTTCTAGAATGCGAGAACTGGACAGAGAACAGGCAGAAAGTCTGATAAATGCTGGTGATGTGGTTCCACAGATAGACTCTTGATGGAAACGAGTTTTCACTAACGTTATCGTTAGTTAAACATCAACATAATTCTTCGATTCTTAATGATGTAGATGCAGTTTTCGTTTGAAAGACAATATACTATTTCCTTCATGGAAAAAAAAAGGGGGGTGGGTGAAACGGTACAAGAGGGGTAGGGGAATATACCCCCTCTTCTACTATAAACAATTTGTTCACTGACATTGTCAAAAACAAAAAAAAAGAAGTTTGTAAAGTATTCCACTAATTTAACATATCTACGATTGTTCATGTTCATCTTGTCGTTTGTTAAAATGTTTTTGTTTTCTTATGCATGCGTGTGTGTGTGTGTGTGTGTGTGTTTGAAGGGAGAAGAACAGTAAATATAAAGAACCAAAATATTTTCTTTACTCAAAGTAAAAAGAAGAAAATTCAAACAGAAATTGAGAGAGAGAGAGAGAGAGAGAGAGAGAGAGAGAGAGAGAGAGAGAGAGATTCATTGCAATTATTGTGGTCCTTGGAAATCCTCAGTGGTGGAGGTCAGTTACTCACATGAACCTTCGGCTGTCCCCCTTATGCCGAATTGAGGAACACAGTTTCAGTTTTATTTAAAATAATCCTTGTCTTTGCTCCCATCCTCATCCTCACTAATTATTATTGATGATGAAGTGTGGCTGAAATGGTAGGCAGCATCATTCTGAATATCTTGGTGTATTTAGTTACCTGGAAACTTCATCTCTTTGAATTAAAATCTTATCAGGATTGTCTTTTGCCTTCGAAGGCAAAAGCAAGTTCTAATTGAGTAATGGATTAGGCCTCCACAATAGGCAACAACCCTCCACCACAACTTTGTGGCCTCATGCCAAATCTAGAAATTATTATTATTATTATTATTATTATTGAGGCTGCAAGCTGGCAGACTTGTTAGCATGCCAGGCAAAAATGCTAAGTAGCATTTCATCAATCTTTCACGTTTTGAGTTCAAATTCTGCCGAGGTCGACTTTGTCTTTCATCTTATTTGGGGTTGATAAAATACGGACCAGTTAAACACTGGGGTCACTATATTTGACTTACACCCCTCCTCCAAAATTACTGGCCTTGTGCCAAAATTTGAAACTATTACTGTTATCATCATCATCACCACCACCACCATCATCATCATCATCATTATTATTATTATTATTATTATTGAGTGCAGTGTCCAGGTGAAGGTAGTTGACTTTTCTAATTTTGTATGCTGTCCCTGGCGAACATGCTGCGCACCGAAGCAAGATGGTTGTCTTTTGTTTAAAACCTCAAATATATTTAAGAAATAATCTCTCTTCTCATTACTGTTTTCTGTTTAAGCCTTCTTTGTGAACTGAAAGTAAATTATTTTTTATTTGTGTATTTGTGTATGTGTGTCCGTGTGTCCTGTCCATCAATAATGTCAACTTGTGAAGCTATTTGGAATTGCTAAGTTCACTTTCTCCAATTTTTTTTTTTTTACTTTTTTAATACATAATAAAAGGTTTACTGATTTTACTCGTATCTTTTTCAGCAGGTTGAAGGGAAGAAATCCTTTTTGCCTCTGCCCCTCCCCTCCACTGAAGTCTTATTTATATCTATGTCTTTGATTCTAAAAGGATGCTTATAAGCATCATTTCAGTCTTTCTGTTTGTTTCTCATTTTTGTTTCTACTCAATTTTGATTAAATGGGAAATAAATTAAATTCTTTTACCATTTTTTTTTTCCATCAGTAAATTCTGGTGAATTTGATTTAATTTGTCAAATTTCTACTGATTATTATTAATATTATTATTATTATTGGCAGGGTCGATCTAATTGACTGGCCCCTGCCCCCAAATTTCGGGACTTGTCCCTAGAGTAGAAAAGATTATAACTATTATTATTGGTGGTGGGCTGGTAGAATCGTTAGCATGCCGGGCGAAAGGCTTAGTGGCAATTTATTTGTCCTAATGTTCAGAGTTCAAATTCTGCCAAGGTTGACTTTGCCTTTCATCCTTTCGAGGTCAATAAATTAAGTACCAGTTACACTCTGGGGTGTCAATGCAATCGATTTAATCTCTTCCCCCAAGCTGCCCTTGTGGCAAAAATTTGAAACCGTCATCGTCATTATTATTACTATCATCATCATCATTATTATTATTATTATTATTATTATTATTAGCATAATACACAAGAGATCTGTGATCAGTTGGAAACTTATCTGTGAAATGCAACACAAACTCGGCCGTAGAATTTAAGCTATACTTAATATATAAATATTTTTCAAGAGAATTGAGGACAAAAATTAGATTGCACTTTACGTCTTAAATTTGGCTTAAAATTTGTTGTCCAGATACCAACATACCATGAATGATATATTTAATTATTATTATTATTATTACATGTAACTTGAAGGGGGTTGAGTTACCAGAAATGGTAGAGTGCCAAGCTGAAATATGGAACTTGGTCTCCCTCTACAATCTCTATTTTTGCTTGGGTCCAAGTTTGCAGTTCATCAGTCAAGGATTAATTACATGAGCCCCATTACAATAATCTTCTGTAATTCCTGAAGAGGTTTTTATCAACAATATACCTGCCAGCCCCTACACAAAAATTGGACTTGTACCTATGAAAGAAAGCAATGTTGCATAATAAGTGCAGGCACGGTTGTGTGGTAAGAAGTTTCCTTCCCAACCACATGGTTCCAGGTTCAGTCCCACTGCATGGTACCTTGGGCAAGTGTCTTCTATTCTAGCCTTGGGCCGACTAAAGCCTTGTGAGAGGATTTGGTAGATGGGAACTGAAAGAAGTCTGTCGGGTGTGTGTGTGTGTGTGTTTGTCCACCACCACTGCTTGAGAACTTGTGTTGGTGTGTTTATATCCCCCATAACTTAGTGGTTCAGCAGGAGAGACCAATAGAAATAAGTACCTGGCTGTAAAAACAAGTCCTAGGGTCGATTCACTCAACTGAAACTTCCTCCAGGTAGTGCCCCAGAATGGCCACAGTCTAATGACTTGAAACAAGTAAAAGCTAAGTGTGTGATTGAGATTCCAGATTTGAATTTATTGCACAACCCCTTTTGACTGGCAAATATTTTCTCCTCCGACCCCCCGACTGCCCAGCATCTTGGGTGACTTGTTTTCTACTTCAGGTTTCAATTGACCAACTCTTTGTGAGCGGAACGGGGTGGGTGGGAAACTGTACAAGAAGAGCCAGTTGGATCTACATGTGTGGGTGAGAGTCCCTGTATTAATATTTACATCATTTTAAGAAGTGTTGTCTGTGTTGTCACTTTGTTCTGTAACTTAGCAGTTCAACAAAAGGAGGTCGATATGTACAAGACTAAAATAATTACCGTGACTGATGTGGTCAGCTAAACCATTGAAGGGGATGCCTCAGCATGGCCACAGTCCAATGATTGAAATCGGTAAAAATACGTGTATTTTGAGGGGGGTGGGGTTCTAAAGACGTTTGATTTCAATCTTTTTTTTTTTAATGTTATTGTTTTGAAAATGGTGTGTGTGTGTATGATGTATGTATGTATGTGTATATATATACATATATATATATATATATATATATATATATATACACTTTTAAAGATTTTATCATGAAGTAGTTTTTTTTTTTTTTATAATGTTAAAAATAAGAAAACTGATTTTATTTGATGTAAATGAAGGAATATTAAAACATGAAATAAAGATCAATATTTCTTAGTAGCAAAGCCATGTTTTTTTAGAAATTTTAATTTTGTCTTTGATTTCATGTTGCTGTTAATTGATGGTATTGACTTGCAAGGAAAAGAGAGTGAGAGCAGAAAGTGCAAGCATTATTATTTACAGGTTTAAGGCAGTGAGCAAGCAGAAACGTTAGCACGCCGGGTGAAATGCTTAGCAGTATTTCGTCTGTCTTTATGTTCAGAGTTCAAGTTCTACCAAGGTCGACTTTGCCTTTCATCCTTTCAGGGTCAATAAAATAAGTACCAGTTGTATACTAGAGTTGATCTAATTGACTGGCCCCCTCCCCCAAAATTTCAGGCCTTGTGCCTAGAGTAGAGAAGATTATTGTTAACAGGTTTATAAAGTACTAGCAGTATCGCCTGGCGTTGCTTGGGTTTGTTTTGACCCTTTAGAATTGGAATTTTCGAAAAGTAAAAATTTTGCATTATGTAGCTTGTTATTCTCTTTAAGTGAACATTTTTCTGGTTGAAAAATGGTGATACAACAGTAAAAAAAATCGTTAAAAAATAGGGATTTTCATAGAAAAAAAGCACTAATTGGTGTTAACATGGTCCGATTTGAATTTTTTTTCTACGGAAGGAAGAGCAAGCCTTCTATCATACTCTCAATTTTGGTCAACTTGCGCCGCAGGGTCTCGGAGGAGATAGTGTTAGTTGAAGGCTACCAAACCTGCCATACACAGACAACTTCAGCTTTATATACAGACAGACAGAATTATTAAAATATCTAATTTTAACAGAATTTACAGTAAAGGAAAATTGAATAACGTAATGTGTTCATGCGTATGTTTAGCAAGGGTTTCACTTTATAAACCATATTTTGAAACAAATATTGTTTTATTTAGGATTCATTTAGTTAGTTAGTTAATTTTTTGGCTCAAAAAGCAAAAAGCAAGGCCATGTAGGGGAACATGGAGTTATGTACAGGGTGGTGTTCATGTAAAGAGTTCAGGCCACTTGTGGTCAAGGGAGACTTTGAACAGAGCGGTCGTCGGCATTTTCACTATCTCGTCCGGCAGCTTATTCCACGGATCTGCAACCCGGACGGAAAAGCCCCTCTCCTTCGATTGAGATGAAATCGTCACAGATAGAGCTTTTCGGAGTGACCCCGCAGCTGATGCTCTGGAGCAGGAGTGAAGAACAGCTCTTTTGAGATGTTACACTTTCCGCTTATGATGTTGTGAGCAAGAATGAGATCACCACGGCGGCGGCGTTTTTCTAGAGAATAAAGGTTGAGCGTCTTCAGCCTTTCTTCATAAGACAAATGCTTGAGTGAGACCAAGAACCATGCGGGTAGCCAGCTTCTGGACTCTTTCGAGATGATGTATATCTTTGAGGAGATAAGAAGAGGCTTGAATCCCGTACTCCAATATGGGTCTCACCAGCGTGACAGAGAGCAGTAGGAATATGGCTGCTGTGAGGCATTCCGAATGACTGTCGGAACAAAAACAGAACTCCACGTGCTTTGTTGGCAGCATGGACGCACTCAGCTGGAGAAAAAGAATTGTACCTGTAATTCTAAGGGGGCCAGCCTTGTCACATTCTGTGTTATATTGAATCTCCTTGAGAACTACATTAAACCCATGACAACAGATTTTTTTTATCAGGCAACTAGGTCCTTGGCAGTGAGCATCTCGGTCGAGGTCAGCAATTAACGCACAACGGTTCAGCATATATTTGCGTCAGTCACTTTCGTTCCACAATTAAGCTTGTTTAAAGTGTAACAGTTGAACCTGATTTGGTATGTCGAAGAGTTTGATTCTGTCTTCAATTTTATTTCATAGTTAAGGTTGCTGTAAGCGTAACACTGAAAAAAAACAAGCTTTTGTCAAGCAGAAAAATATTACACATTAGTACCTTCTTCATGCACACACACTTCATCTATCCACTGTGTATGTGTGTGTGTGTAAACAAATCAAATTCTTTATATAAATTATATTAAACATGATACCCATCCAAATGCTGTCTTGAGATTGAAAATTCACTTTCAGGCTTTGAGTTATAGCATTTGGACCACACTGGTTGGTATGATAAATGCTTAGTAAAGGTGGCAAGCTGGTAGAAACGTTAGCACACTGGGCGAAATGCTTAGCGGTATTTCGTCAGTCATTACGTTGCGAGTTCAAATTCCGCCGAGGTCAACTTTGCCTTTCATCCTTTGGGGGTCAATTAAATAAGTACCAGTTACGCACTGGGGTTGATATAATCGACTTCATCCGTTTGTCTGTCCTTGTTTGTTCTCTCTGTGTTTAGCCACTTGTGAATAGTAAAGAAATGGGTATTTCATGTCTTTACGTTCTGCATTGAAATTCTTCCAAGGTCAACTTTGCCTTTCATCCTTTCGGATTGATAAATTAAGTACCAGTTCTGTACTGGGGTCAATCTAATCGACCGTCCCCCTCCCCAAAAGTTTCAGGTCTCTTGCCTAGAGTAGAAAAGGTTAATGTTTAGTAGTATTTATTATTTCTTCGTATACTAAGGGTTAATTTTTGTTGAAAATATGATGTGGAGGTGTGGATCCTTGCTCTGTTGTGCATATGTTAAATTAGCTGATCTTGCTGGTGTTAAGAAGTTATTGAATTATCTGCAAAGTAAGCGAGATACTTGTGGAGACAGAAAAAGTTCAGTTAAAAAGCAAGTGAACATGTAGTATTGAGTGTGGAAAAGGTGATGCAATTTCACTGTATTTTCAATTGCCTGACAAGTGATAAATGCATAGGTTAAAATGTTAACAATCAATTTACTGTTATTGTTCCATATCAGATCAGTGCTAAGATGATGGTAATATATAATCTTACCCTTTTTTTGTGGAAAATTGATAATCCTTTGAGTGTTGGATATGGTGCCTCTTGATAGCAGTACTTCTAGTTCTTTGCACTCTCTGATTTCAAATCATTCCAATGTAAAGTCTGCCTTTCATCCTTTCATAGGTGAAATTCCAGCACAAGAGTCAATTCATCTCTCTTTGGATTGTAGATTCGGTTCACGTCTGTGGAATATGGGTTTATTTCCCAAGAATCAAATTGATGCAGCACTTAAGTGCTTGTTGCAGAGTCAGAGAATCTATTATTTTAAATATAAATAAACGAACAGTAGAAAATGGAATGAATAACATGATTTATTTAAAATCTCTACAATTGTTTCAACATATTTTTACACCTGTAGTATACCAGTGAGATGTTGTGTAATCATTATCATCTATCAAAGTTGTAAAATGCGACTCTTCAGGTGATTGTTTAAATAGGTTCTTTGTTTGATCCTGTCATCAATTCACCCAGTTTGAGAATGCATGCCCAAAGCAGTGTGTCATTTTCAGCAATTTACAGACAAAACTAAACCCATGGACGTAGTGACAGACAAAATACAATTATAATCAAAATACAGAAATAAAGAAATGAACAAAAAACAAAACAAACCATTGATGCATTCCCATTGTATGATGACATCAGGTAGCCAATAATTGTGGATGAGCTTTGCATAACATTCTACAAAGTTTTTACTTGAATCTTATTTAACAATATTTTATATATATGTATATCATTATAATCAATGGTAAAGTCTATATAGGATTTTATCAAGTAGCCAGCATGTAATAAACCATTTAGGTAAAACATTAATACAAAATATTTAATTTTATAAATATAACTAGCAGCTAAGCCCAGTTTCACTCGGTCGGTTTGGATGATGTGGCTGTAAAACCTGCTCTGTGTAAGCATTCGACTTGTTTGGGCATGCTTACGTTAAAAAACAATTTTAGAATGACTTTTTTCTGTCAAAACGCTAAAAATAACTGAGCAACAACAAAATAATAAACCCAAATACTAAACAAAGATGAACCGGACCACTTCCATTGCACGCACATACACACACACAAACACACATACATTCACATACCCCCCTTTTACATACAAACATATATTCACACAGAGTTGAAATGATGTTTGATTTATTTTTTTCAGCGTACAATTTTCATCATCCGACTACCAAGTATCACATCACCTTTTCCTTCCTTATTAATGTATTGCCCCTTCCTTTTTCATTCATAAACATAAGAGTATTATTATAGTAGATTATCTCAGTAACGATGGGAGCTATGAAAACATAACAGGTGCTATTATTCCAGATCAGAGTAAACCTGGGAACAGTAACAGCTAAAAGGTGGTTCCACACTCCTCAAAACCTTGGAACTCTTGTACCAATGCCCTACTACTGGATGCAGTCTTAAGTCTTAGCCTCTGAGCCTAGAGAAAGGGACAGCGTGCATGACCTTGTAAATTCTTTGGGACCAGTAAACCTGATGTCATTATTGTTCCATTTAAACTGATAAGAAAGACATGTGAAGGAAGATTTCAAAGGACTGATGTCCTCTGGCGCAAACACTAGAAGTACCCGTAAATGTAGGGTACTTAGGTTGTTAGGATGAAGCATAGCAAGGGTGGTGACAAGTGGAAAGACAATTGGGTTGAAGTACCTGAGGAGAAGAGGTACAAAACACAGGTAATAATAATAATAACAATAATAATAATGAACTTATTGTATACAGTGCTCAGGTGCAGTACAACTCATCAGAAAAAGTACCCAGAAAGGGTATGAACAGTAGATAGAATAATGCACAGAAAGTGAACAGTTAACGAGTTTAGAAAAAAATAAAGTAGGGTGGCATCAAGTGTACTGCCTGATGTCCCCTACAGGGGACCAATGCTTCATTGTTAGCTTCTTTTGAGCCTTGAAGTGTGTCAGCGACCGTTGGGGGTTGGAATATTTTCTGGCTCTGAAGAGAAGGGCCAGGCTTTGAGATATAATCTTAGCTATGTTAAGGATGTGTTTTGGCCAGGAGATGTCCTTAGTGGTTGTAGTCCAGTTGGGTCTCCCTTGTGTTTAGAGGAGGTGTGGTGCACTGGTGCATTCTTAATACAAGAAATGGTTGAGCTGGCAGAAACGTTAGCACGCTGGGCAAAATGCTTAACAGTATTTCGTCTGTCATTACATTCTGGGTTCAAATTCCGCCGAGGTCGACTTTGCCTTTCATCCTTTCGGGATCAATAAATTAAGTACCAGCTACGCACTGGGGTCGATGTAATCGATTTAATCCCCTTGTCTATCCTTGTTTGTGTCCTCTGTGTCTTGCCCCTTGTGGGTAATAAAGAAATAAGAAATGGTTGATTTTTTTTCTTTCTATTTCTTTCTTTTTTTTTGTTGTTGTTAAAGTTGATGAAAATGGCATTGCTCTGCTGGGGAATCTTATCTTGACATTTGCATCTCTGTTATTTAGACAAGCTAAGAACATATTCTATGGCCACATTGCTTCAATCCACTGAAGCTCAGCAACACAATCTCTCACCGTATCCAGACAATTATTACAACTTATCCAGTTGAGTCAAAAAAGAGAAAAGAAACAACAAAAACAAAAAATATCCTGAAACTTCTTTTGTAGAAAACTTCCAGCTTTCATCTCCCTCCCCCCCAAATAGTCAAGTGACCATTGCATTGTATAATGGGAGAGACTTCATAATTCTTGAGGAATATTTTTATGGACTTCTGACTATTTAATTCTATAATTTTCATGTTGCTTAGCTACTGAGAACTGCTACTGAAATTTGGTAGGAATTTATTTTTTATCATTATTATTATTACTTTTTTTTTTTTTGAAAATGGCAAGCTGGCAGAATTGTTAGCATGCTGGGTAAAATGCTTAGTGGCATTTCGTCTGTTGCTCTACATTCTGAGTTCAAATTGCACCAAGGTCGACTTTGCCTTTTATCCTTTTGGGGTCGATAAATTAAGTACCAGTAAAACACTGGGGTTGCTGCAACTGACTAGTCCCCACCCCAAAAATTTCAGGCCTTGTGCCTACAGTAGAAAGGACTATTTTTTTCTTTTTCCTTTCTACCCCACCCTCTCCACTATAAGTGGGGTGGAGGGTCAGTCGATTGCATCAACCCCCAGTGCTTGACTGATCCTTATTCCATCAGCCCTGAAAGGACGAAAGGGAAAGTCCACCATGGCGTAATTTGAAATCAGAATTCTCCCAAGGTGGACTTTGCCTTTTTTGGTGTCAGGAAATTGAAGTAGAAATCATGTAGGAAGTGGTGGGGGAAGGGTCAATGTAATTGACTTGCCCTCTCCTCAAAATTTCTGGCCTTGTGCTAAAATCTGAAACATTATTATTATTATTAAAAAGCACTGTTTGAGTGTGGCCAATGCAGGCCCACCTGACTGGCCCTCATGCCGGTGGCATGTAAAAAGCACCCATTACACTCTTGGAGTGGTTGGTGTTAGGAAGGGCATCCAGCTGTTGAAACCTTGCCAGATCAGATTGGAGCCTGGTGCAGCCTCCTGGCTTGCCATCCCTCAGGCAAACCGTCCAACCCATGCCAGCATGGAAAGCGGATGTAAAATGACGACGATGATGATGATGATGATTCCATGTAATCAATTATTATTCTGTGCAAGTGAAGGTGAGTAACTCATGGAGACATTAGTCCATACGAGAGAGAGAAAGAAAGAGATCTGAGTTTGTTACATTCAACATGAGCTTTATTGCCACTGAAATATTCATTTAGTGGAGAGAATATTGAAAATCTATAAGCAGGTGATCCTTATTGATTTTGTATACTTTGAGAATATTAATGATATATATATACCAATGTGACGTGTGTGTATATGTGTATGCATTATATATATATGTGACTGGCCTGGTGCAGCCTTCGGGCTCCCCAGACTCCAGTTGAACCGTCCAACCCATGCTAGCATGGAAAGCGGACGTTAAATGAGGATGATGATGATGATGATGTGTGTATGTGTTTGTATATGTATATATGTTTATGTATCTATAAGCATATATATATATATATATATATCATCATCATCATCGTTTAACGTCTGTTTTCCGTGCTAGCATGGGTTGGATGGTTTGACCGGGGTCTGGGAAGCCAGGAGGCTGCACCAGGCTCCAGTCTGATCTGGCAGTACTTCTACAGCTGGATGCCCTTCCTAACGTTGACCACTCCGTGAGTATAGTGGGTGCTTTTTACATGCCACTATCACAGGTGCCAGAAGAGGCTAGCAAACGGCCACGATCGGTTGGTGCTTTTACATGTCACCGACACGGACGCCAGTCAGGCGGCGCTGGCATCTGCCACATTCGGACGGTGCTTTTTACGTGTCACTGGCATGGGTATCTTAACTACAATTTCCATTTGATTTTTATTTTGATGTTGGTATTGACGTACTTGACTCAATACGTCTCCTCAAGAACAGCGAGTCACTCTATGATCCAATATATATATATATATATGCATGTATGTATAAGTATATATACATATATGTATGTATAAGTATAAATATATATATATGTATATATATATAGAGAGATGTATGTGTAGATATATATATATCTGATATAGAAGGAAATTTTCAAAAAACTTTATCAGTGGCCAGCATATTTAAAAAATACCTTTTAAGGTGAAAATTATAAAAAACTTATAAATAAGGACAAAAGAAAAAAAAATTTCTATGCGAAATATGCCAAGAAATAGACTTAGAATTGTCAATAACCACATATAATTCATCACTAAAAGCATGCATCTCGAAGTTATGTTTAAGTGTGTATTGTTGAAATTTAAAGAAAAACAAAAGATGGAGACAAGTGTATGAACAACAAGCAAGTGTATTAGTTTGATGCTTGGGAATGTGAGAAAGTCCTTTACATTTTGAGCCCATGCTCTTCAACAGAAAGGAATAAGAGGAAATAAACAGAGAGAGAGGGAGAGAAAAAAACTTGTAGATTTAGCAGTGAAGCATGGTGGTCAAGTCTATGTATGTATGAATATATATATATATATATGTATGTATGTATGTATAAGTACATATAATATGTATAGTTGTATGTATATATAGTTTATAGATTAGAGACAGGTATTCTTTGTAGTGCTCAAGAGATTTAAACTTGAGTGGGTAGAGGAGTAAATGTAAGGACAAGCAAATTAGGCAAGTCAATATGCCAAAAATATTGAATACATTTAATACAAAAAATGCACATATGTATATCATATAAAAAAAAAAGTCCATCTGCCAAGTAAATGGGAAGCAGTAATTGAAGTAGATAGTGAAATGCTTCGAAAATATCATTTAAAGATGTTTTTGTTGCACATTATTATCGTTTTTGTTGAATAAAATTTGTTGAAAAAATGCTGCTATAATTATGCACCAACCCAGCATATATATATATAATATGAGGGAATATTATTCCAAACTTACAGGGAAAAATTCAATTTAGAAATACTAAATCAAATTTCACAAAATATAATATATACATATAAATTAGACAGAAACCACCTTTTATCAATTCAATAATGAAAAATTAAATTATACCATTTAGAAAAATTACATCTTATAGAAAGATGAAATATAAGATAAAACATATAACAATGATTAAGTGAAGTGCAAAGTAATAAATAAAACGTATATATTTGGTAGAATAACAACACGTGTATCATGGCTATATTTAAGAAATGATAATAGTAAAATCACTTCAATATAAATATAGCCACTCTTCAGGTTAAAGATAAAAACAATAAAATAATTAATTAGATAAATTAATAAATATACGTTAATAATCTTGTAAAATACGAAATATCTTAACAAATATATTCTTGTTTAAATAAAAAAAATAGAATAAAAAATAAGATACAATTAATTAAAATATTTAAAACAAATATATATATATAAAATACAAAATATACATTAAGTGAAAACTAAATATTATAATTTAATCTATATACATTAAATTAAATTATTAATTAATTTATTTATTTAATAAACATCTAAATAAAATCTTATACTCATTAAATAATTTATATTAAAAACCTTAATATTAAGTAATATACATAATGTTAGTACAAGCAATAAATATTAGAATTAAAAATAGGAAATGGTTCAAATATATACACACCTATTATATAAACTAACTACATTATTAATATATACAGGACACCAAAAAAAACGTCGAACACAATGAGAAACGAAAACATAGACACAAACCCAAGGAACAAAATAAAATAGAGTACAGGACAAATAACACAAGGAAAAAACCCCTTCTTCAGTCGCCATGGTTTCATCTACTCTACGTTTCGAAGGTGAAGGCGAGATGTATCTTCGATAGAAACTTTCCTTCCTGCGAAAAGCAAATCAAATAAAATTTGAGATCTTTTTGCAGAGGGGTAAAAATGGTAACAAAAACAGGACAGTAACGACAGTACAAAATATAAGCAGTAAAAAAGAGGACAAGGAAAATAACAAGACAAGAAGGGCTGTTAAGCCGAACGAAAAAAAGTATCACGAACGCTATTTCTGTGGACAGCAAAGGGAGCAAAGAAAATTGCCGTATATATATAAAACTGAAACTGAGCTAGTGTAAATGAAAATATACTGTTCATTATATGGCAGAGTTGTGGGCTGATGGCATTCAGAAGTTCACGGAGCAAAGTTGGCATAAATGAAATAGGCTGTTCCCGTGTTGTGATCAAAGTTTAGAGCAGATATAATTCAGAGGTAGCGGTGCAAAGTTGGTGTGAAAAACAAAGGGGCTGTTCTGATGTTGCTTGTATGATGTCTTTCCACTAACTGGTTAAATTAAAATACCCGCTTCTCTTCTTCGGTAGAAAACTGCTTTTGATATTAATGCACACCCAGCCCTGATTGGCTGGAGCTTGCCACAGCACTACTATGCTAGAACATGATAACAAGAATAGATTTCCTGACATGCTACAAATTAAAATATATCAGAGCATAAAAATGATAATTTGCTCATTGCAGTAATTCAGGCAAAATTAAAGGAGTTCATAAAGGTGTACACACAAGTCTGATAATCTGGGTCGTAGAAAAGTGCTATGAAAAATATAAATATTTGTGTTTTGTAGAGACAATTTGATCATGCAAGTAGAAAACGTCCATATGAATAGAATAATTTGTGTTGTGGAGCAAATGACACTTATGAAGAGAGAAATGTACATGTATTTAAACTGGTAGAAATTATACTGTCGAGGCTAGACCAAGGCTAACCGTCTTGCTTGGTGGGTGAGGAGGAGGAGAAAGAGAAGAGAGAGAGAGAAGAAATTTTACCGTGGCTGTTGGTAGCTGCTAAGCATGCTTGAACAAATTTTGACTTTAGTTTAATATAGACAAAAAAGATTCAAGAGGCTACCTAGACATTGGAGAGCCTTTTTTGATTGGCTAAAATTACACACGACTAAAAGTGAAATTAAACTTTCGTCTGCATGTAGGTGTCTTTTTAATAATAATAAAAAAAATTGTCCCCCAATCCATGGTGACTGATTATATTTAAATTGACTGATCTAATAATTAACTTTCTTGATTAAAAGAGAGAAGGTAAAAATAGTATTGTTTTAAAATACTGTTTATAAGAAACAAATTTTATTTATAAACGAAATCTACATCAAAATGAAAAAGTAAAATAAGTGTTACATGTTTAAAAATCTTTTCAAATTGGGTTTTTTACTCTAGGAAGAAAAAACAAAACAAAACTCTAATTTAGTAAAACAGAAATGAAATGTGATCCGAAACAGTTAAAAATAATAAAATTTGGTATCGAGTCTTATGAAGCGATCTGGTATTTGATGTTACTATTAATTGAGGAAAATTAGTGATCGTTTTTATTTGTTGGCTTACTTAGGAGACATTTAAAAAAATGAAAACATCTTATTCCCTCCGAAATAAATAAAATGTTTGTTAAAAAAAAAAAAAAACGACTCGCTGGAGTATTTTCAAATTTCGTCAATTACGTTCCCACTTTTGTAAGCAATCGCTTTAGTGTTTTTTTCGCTTTTAACATTTTTTGGCTTACTTTGGAGATATTTAAAAAAAATAAAACATCTTATTCCCCACGAAAGAAATAAAATGTTAGTTTAAAAAAAAACCCGACTCGCTTGAATATTTTCAAATTTCGTCAGTTACGTTCCTACTTTTGTAAGCGATCCGTTTAGTGTTTTTTTCGCTTTTTAAAATTTTTTGGTTTACTTAGGAGATATTTGCCGAAATGCAAGAAATTTAACAAGAAATAGCTTACAAACTACAGAATTTTCTCAAGAAAGCCAAGAGAAAAAGATGTTTTATGCAACACATTTTACCAGTATACGAAGTTTAAAAGTGTTTAGTTACAAAGAAATTATTTAAAAAATCTGCAGATCAAAGCCAAAAGATACATATTTAAAAAAAAGAAAACATCTTATTCCCACCAAAATAAATAAAAAGTTAGTTTAAAAAAAAACCGACTCGCTCGAATATTTCCAAATTTCGTCAATTACGTTCCCAGTTTTGTAAGCGATCCGTTTATTGTTTTTTTCGCTTTTTTATTTTTTTTGGTTTACTTAGGAGATATTTGCCGAAATGCAAGAAATTAAACAAGAAATAGCTTACAAACTACAGAATTTTCTGAAGAAAGCCAAGAGAAAAAGATGCTTTATGAACACATTCTACCAGTATACGAAGTTTAAAAGTGTTTAGTTACAAAGAAATTATTTTTAAAATCTGCCAGTCAAAGCGAAAAGAATCCACATCTTATTCCCCACCAAAATAAATAAAATGTTAGTTAAACAAAAAAAAAAAAACCCCGACTCGCTCGAATATTTTTTCTAATTTCGTCGATTCCGTTCCCAGTTTTGCAATCGACCCGTTTAAGTATCTTTTTTCGCTTGTTTCGTTTACGCTCCGCCGTCACGTGACCACCGTTTGAAAGCGAGGCGTACCCCAATGGCGTACGGACTTATAACGAAATGGGGTGTTTGAATGTCGATCATGTCTATGGCCAAAGTAGTTGACGTTTAAAGACACGATGCTCATACAAGAACCAGTGCAGGTGAAACCACACAATACCTTTTCTATATATTCCGCCCAGCCGACCAATTCTTTGCCTTTTCTCTCTTTATTCTGCTTGTTATTGTTCCGTCAGGGTCCCTCTCTCTGTTTTTTTGTGTCGTTTGTCCAGATTAAATCTCTTTTGTGGAAAAGAAACGGAAATTCACGAGAAATATTAATTAAATATTCACCATTCACTGAAAAATCGATAGTTATTTCAGAAATTAAATATAAGGTAATAAATAAAACGGCATTTATGGTTTAATGAGAGAGTAAAACCTTCGCTTTGTGTAATTTCTTCTACATTGGAAAATGGTGGAATCAGAAATGGTTTGAAATTAAAGGGTTTATTTATATATTTGGGATCCCTGGTTAGGTTATATATTGGCTTGTGTCTAAATAGGAATGAAATGCTTTAGTTTCGTGTTGGAATTATGCTCGCCAATATTATTATTCCAGCGAGAATCGCGACGGTTGAAAATCTCATGAAGAGAACCTGGAAGGAAACATGGCTGTAGTTCGGTTCATTTGTAATAACACTGAATATATTTAGATAATTATAGTGTTTTTAAGGAATTATCTGAATGCTTTTATAGTAAGAAATATCCTGTTTTCTTTTTTAAAGTGAATTGCATTTTACTGGATTATCAGCAATTCGTGAAAACCTCATTAAAATGTTTCTAGAACAAAATACAAAAAAAACCCGAATCCCCCCCTCTTTGTAGACATTTTAAATCAAACGGATTTATTTATACAATTCAACAAATATTTCATATTTTCATATGTAGCTGTTAGTATTTTGTGAATATTTATGTTTTAGATCGGTTTCCCCCTTTCTTTCCGAAAATTGATTCTGAAAATTGTTCAGTTAATGTTTGAATTTGAAGAATTCGCGTTAATTAAAAAGGTCAAACAGGAATTTATAGAAGTTCCAGGGTAGTATGACATGAAAAGTAATATTTCTGTTTCATTTTATTAAAAAAATGTAATATAAACAATAATAATCCCTTTATTTTTTTATAATATTCCTTAATATCAGGAAATTATATGCGATGCTCCTAATATGGTAATTTCTTTTTTCATTTTAGTGGAGTTACATTTCCAAGCACTAGTTAGGGAAAATGTCCCATCATCTGTTCCATGGACACCCGTCTTCACATCGTATTACTGTTTAGTTTCTTAATTAAACCACCCGTTTTCCACCCTGGACTATCTCTTTATTGATTAATTAAAAACACAAACCTAATTGGCTGAATAGCAATTTTCTATCTTATTTCCACACTCATGGTTTCACACTTTTTATCTTATATAGAAAGTTAAAATATATTTCGAAACTAGGTTTCGTTGAGTTTTCATGTAAACAAAAAAAACCCCAGATTAATTGGTTTCAGGCATTTTTCGTATTAAAAAAATAAGTTATAGTTTGAAATTAGCAAAAAAAAAAAAAAAAATTACTAGGTTTTCATGTAAACAGAAACGAAATTAAGTAGTGAGGCAGAGGTTATTCATTTTCAAACCATCAGTCTTAATATTTAATAAAAATAATACTTCTGTTGAGGGGGGACCTGTTAATTTAGTTCACTTGAGCTTTCCGTTAAATATACATTTGTGTTGACAGCTGATTTCTACCGTTCAAAATTTATTCTTGCTTATGTATTGTTTATTAGAAGAATAAGTTTCGGTTGCCTTTAAAAATTCTGAATTTAACCGTTATTTAGTTTCTATTTCAGTTTGCTTAGCAATTTCTCGATTTTCCCACAGTGATTTCTTATTCTTGAATATAATTTTGTATTATCTTACAAAAACAGTTATGTTGTATTATATATAGACTTTGAAAAGTAGTGGATTATAAGAGAATTTGTTGACCGCCGAGGGGTCGCTTTTGTTTGTCTCCCAGCAAAGAAGCTTTGTTCCTTTATTGATAGGCAGCTGTTTAAGTGATTGACCACATTACTTTATAGTTTTCGAAAAGTTCCCTTCAACAAATGCTTATTTTAAGATTCCCTTATTAATATTAATTCAATGACAATATCGTATATCCGAGTACATTTTTCGTCTTGACAAAAGGGTTATTTTATGAGACAAAAAAAAAAAAATTAAATTCTTTTCCTTTATATCTTGGTTAATATTTTACCATATTTTTTCAGTATATTTTCTGTTGAATATATCAGTTTTAAACTAGTTCAATATTTAACTCAGCTGTTTTTATTCGAAGTATAATTGAAACCTTCTTGAATATGTGTTCTCCATTGAAAAGTCAACAAAATGTTGTCTAGTCTTTGTATAGATTCTCACAGAAGAAATGTTTTCATTAGATTTAAATCTATTTGTTCTTTCTTCGAAAGAGCTTAATTAAGATATAACTTGTTTTATTACAGCACTGTTGTTAAATTCGTTTAGTTCCTTGAATATATGAAAACATTTTAGTTATTTTCATATTAATTTCCTGACTCTCCCACTCCGTTGTTGTGTTTAATAATAAATTCTTTATAGTTTTGGCACAGGGCCACCAGTTTTTAAGGGGAAGGGACAAATCGGTTACTCCGAGCCCAGTACTTGACTGGTCCTTTATTTTATCGACCCTGAAAGGATGAAAGGCAAAGCTGACCTCAGCTGTGTTTGAGTTCAGAATGTAAGGAGCCGGAAGAAATACCACTAAGCATTTTTTCCGACACGCCAACGATTCTGCTTGCTCTCTGTTTTAATAATAATAATAATCCTTTCCACTGTAGGCACAACGCCTGATATTTTGGGCGAAGGGAACAGTCGATTACATCGACCCCAGTGCTCAACTGGTACTTATTTTATCGAACTTGAAAGGTGAAAGGCAACATTGAATTCGAGACGGACGAAATGCCGCTAAGCATTTCGTTCGATACGCTAACGATTCGGCCTGCTCGCCGCCAAAATAATCGAAAGTTTATAGTGATGTCGATTAAAATCATTTTGAGACCGGTTATTTGAGGATGTTTGTACTAATTTTTTTTCAGTTCCTAAATACATTCTGTTCACATCTAGATTCCGTACAGCAAGTTCAAGAATATTTTAAACATTTTTTTGATAAGAACCCTCAAGTAATTTTAGAAGGTTGTCTTAGGCTTAATTAAACCCAGACATTTGGTGAATACGTAAAACTATTATTACAACTGTAGTAATTTATTATTTAAATCGTTTGATACTAACATGCCTTTATACACATAAGGCAGTCTCTACTATCTACAGTGATAATTTAGGAGTGCCACAAAAGATGTTGGTTTACATATTAATGAAATAAATTTATAAGTTAGTAAGCCAAATCAGGTTTTTTGAGGATAATAGAAAAAAAAATTTAAATGGGTTATAAAAGGGAAAAATATTGAGGCTGGTAACCTAATAGTTTTGGAGAGGTTGTGGTGGAACCTTTAGTTTTTAGCTATTAAAAGATAAAAAAACCCAAAAAACAGCAACCTTTTCTGTAGATTATTTGTTCTCATAAAAACGAACAATAATTTTATGTGAATAAGTAGTCTTTGGCTGGCTCTGTTTACTCAGCAAACCAGTAGATTCCTCCCAAATTACACAAATTATAATAATATATGTTGAGTGTTCTGTTAGTTGAATTAAAAATTCACTTGATTTCTATTCCAGCTGTTATCTTTCTTGCAGACAATCTGTTCTCTCATTTTTAGCATATGATTTTCCAGCAACTATGGAAAAGTTATCACAATTGTCTTTTGATGTAATCAGCTGGTTCAGTAAATATAGAATAGCCAGAGGAGGTGTCTTTATCATCTATTTCAACAAAGAGATGTTTCTGCCTCCTTTTGCTTTCAAAGAGGAGTTTTGAGTACTACTTGTAGTCTTTTTAACTCTAGGGCAGTTAAAAAATCAATGGAAATTGTAGTTGTGATCCCTGTGCCGGTGGCACTTAAAAAGCACCATCCGAACGTGGCCGATACCAGTGCTGCCTCGACTGGCTTCCGTGCTGGTGGCACGTAAAAAGCACCATCCGAACGTGGCCGATGCCAGTGCTGCCTTGACTGGCTTCCATGCTGGTGGCACGTAAACAGCACCAACCGATTGTGGCCGTTGCCAGCCTCGCCTGGCACGTAATTTGCACCCACTAAACTCACGGAGTGGTTGGCGTTAGGAAGGGCATCCAGCTGTAGAAACACTGCCAGATCAGACTGGAGCCTGGTGCAGCCTTCTGGCTTTCCAGACCCTGGTCGAATCGTCCAACCCATACTAGCATGGAAAATGGACATTAAACAATGATGATGATAACTCTGGCAGAATCATGGTTGATGGGAATATAAAGGTGAGAAGGTGGCTTCGAGTATTTCAGAGAAGAAGGATTTAGCAAAGTGTTTTGGCCGTGGAAGTGAGGGTGAATGCATTGAGTGAGTCTAAGGAACCAGTTTCACCAAATAATGTGATTTACATGATGAAACCAATTCTTAAAAACGTCTTCAGTTCTACTCCCTCTCTCACCTAAGAGGTTTTTGTTTTGCAACTTTCTTGGCAATCCCACTGGTACTGGTGCTATGTTAAAAGCACCTGCGCTTGTACCATGTAAAAAGCATCCATGCTGGTGCCACACGAAGAGCACCCACTACACTCTGTGGTTGGCATTAGGAAGGGCTTCCAGCCATAGAAACTATGCCAAAGCAGACAATTGGAGCCTGGTGCACCTCTCCTGTCAAAGCGTGCAATCCATGCCAGCATGGAAAACAGACATCAAATGATAATAATGATGATGTTTATTAAATAAAACTTGTTTATTCCCAATGATTTAACTTTTCCAAAAACCTTTTAGGTTATAGCTCAAATATTTTTCTTCCCCAAAACTTAATATCTGAAGCCTAACTTCTTGTACAAATTTCATCCTCTTTCAATGCAGTGATGGGTCAGACAGCTTGGATCTGTCCCACACCTGGGGTCGTTTGGGTCCTGTTAAGTCCTTCAACTTATGGAAGCAGGCCCTTAAAAAGTAATGATGAAATCTGTACAAGAGAACAGTTATGCTTGAGATATTTTAGTTTTGGCATGGAAAAATATTGGAGTTATATCCTAAAATGTTTTGGCAAAGTTAAATCATTGAGAGTAAAACATGCTTTAGGTTATTAATAGCAAAGCCCATATTGTGAGGAGACTAATTAAAATCAAGCCTATTAATTTCATTGTCAGTCATGCAACTTGTTGAAAAAGAAGGTTTGAGCCACAAAATTATTCTACATTAGGACTAAATGTTTTAAACTTATAAATATGCTTTTGCATTTATTTGCTTATGTTCTTCAATTTTTTTTTTGTATCAAAAGAGCAACTGGAATGAAGAAGAGTCGTTTACCATTCCTATAGCTTTTCAAGAAAATTTTAACTCTTCCACCTATGGAAAAATAGATGACTGGGTATTAAAATATCATGTTTGTTTTCCATGCTGGCATAGGTTGGGCAGGTCAACAGGGACTGGCAAGCTGGAATGCTACATCAGGTTCCATCTGTTTTGGCATGGCTTCTACAGCTGGATGCGCTCCCTAATACAGACAGAGTGCATTGGGTGCTTTTTATGTGGAACCAGTGGGATCACTAAGTCATCATCATCATCATCGTTTAACGTCTGCTTTCCATGCTAGCATGGGTTGGACGATTTTAACTGAGGGCTGGTGAACCAGATGGCTGTACCAGGCTTCAATCTTGATCTGGCAGAGTTTCTACAGCTGGATGCCCTTCCTAACGCCAACCACTGCGAGAGTGTAGTAGGTGCTTTTTACGTGCCACCGGCACGGGGGCCAGTCAGGCAGTACTGGCAACAACTTTGCTTGAATCTTTTTACACATGCCACCGGCACAGGTGCCAGTAACGATCACGCTCGAATAGTGCCCAGCTTGCAAAATTAAAGACTCTCAACTGAGGGACAGGGTGGAACCAAGGGAATTGGCTGTGAGCCTAGAGAGAGGTTAGAGTAAAATAGAGGGACTGAGATAATTGTTTTGCTGTAGAAGGGATACTTGGTTACCCCAGTAGGACAGGGAAGGAGAGTGCAAGGGAAGATGTTTAGAGATATTTCCTGCAATTAAGGTGATTAGCCACACAGCTGATTACTTACTTGATTAGTCAAATCTTACAGCAACAAAATTGGTTTTGTGACTCTTGAGTTTTGGTTGTGAGACGCAAAAAAATAAAATCTTTTCTTATTTTACTGCTATCATTCATTGGATTTTGTGTCTGTAAAGGTTTTAGTCAATCATAATTTGAGCATTATCAGTCTCTGTTGAATGACTAGGTTTCCATTTTGATATAAAAGGGTGCAACTTCACATTATCATTAAATGTCGTTTAACGTCCGCTTTCTATGCTGGCATGGGTTGGACACTTTGACTGAGGACTGGCAAGCCAGAAGGCTGCACCAGGCTCCAATCTGATCTGGCAAAGTTTCTACAGCTAGATGCCCTTCCTAACGCCAACCACTCCGAGAGTGTAGTGGGTGCTTTTATGTGCTGCCGGCACGAAGGCCAGTCAGGCGGTACTGGCAGCGACCACGCTCAAAGGTGTTTTTTTTATGTGCCACCTTTACGGGAGCCAGTCCGGCAGCACTGGCAACAACCATGCTCGAATGTTGTTTTTCACGTGCTAGTAAGGCGATGCTGGCAATAACCACACTCAAATGGTGCTTTTTATGTGCCACCAGCACGGGAGCCAATCAGTGGCAACGATTATGCTTGGATGGTGCTTTTAACATTCCACTGGCATGAGTGCCAATCAGACAGTACTGTCATTGGCCATGTCAGCGATTTTGATTTCACTTGCCTCAGCAGGTCTTCGTAAGCAAAGTTTATTGTCCAGTGAATGAAGGGTACTCACAAGTGGGCTGGTTATACACCACTGGCATAGGCCATGGGTTATTGTCTCACTTGGCTTGCCGGGTCTTCTCAAGCACAGCATTCTCCAAAGGTCTTGGCCACTAGTCATTGCCTTGGTGAAGCCATATATGCATATGCAGACGTGTGTGTGTGGCTGGCTGGCTGGTAGGCTCTCATTTCCTGATGGAATCATGGGGCTATTTGTGACCAAGTGTTCCATCTCTCTCAGGTCTGAAGACAGGGATTGAACTCAGATACATGATCATGAAATTCACTTCATAATTAGGTTTATTTAAATAATATATAGACATGGCTGGGGAAGAGTAATAAAACACCACACACAAACAAACTGGGAAGTAACTAAAAACATGGTTAAACATATATAGATTTTTGTCCTTATATGTTTAACCATGTTTTTAGTTACTTCCCAGTTTGTGTGTGGTGTTTTAACCCTTTTGTTACTATATTTCTGACCAAAATATGTGTTTCAATTAATTTCTAACATAATCATAAATTTAGTCTGGTTTCATTAAACAACTATAACTTTTTTATTTATCAATATATTGTGATTTTTGGAAGATAATTTAATGAAATGTTCTCAACCAATTCTATACTATAATTTTTGTCACAAAGTGACTCTAATTGCAGGTAGATACAGGTAAATTCAACAAAATATAAAATTATTAAAATTTTTGTTTAAACATCGCTATAGAAAATGGGTTATTAGCTAATATTCAATTGGGTATACAACAAAATTTTACTATAGAATTTATTCTGGGTAACTTTCTGATATCCATAATAATATTTATGGCAAAATAGGCCTTAATTTCATTTAAGGTTGTGGGAAACCACGAACTATCCTTTCTTTCGCTTTGTTTACATTTAGCGTAACGGTTCGTTTCTGCCGTAATGATTTCAAATAGGCTCATTTGAAAATGTAAATAGAAATAGTCTAAGGCTTTACTCTTCTGGGAAAGACTGTGGCTTGGTCCAGTTTCTTCAGAAAAATCACCGAAAGAAACAGTTTTTAAATTTTCACTCCATTCAGGTGCCAATTCATTTTCTTTATCGCTGTCGGAGCTCTCGGATTCACTGTTTTCACTTTCGGAAAATGAAACATCGAATTCATTATCAAATACCTCATGCTTTTTTTTTCAGTCATAGAGTTATATTTATCAAGGTCTTCAGTAGAAAAGCCTTCAAATTCTCACTCGCTGCTTGATATAATGAAATTCGTATCCATTTTTTTGTCAGAATTACAAATTTTGAAAACACAATAGGAACAAATTTCGGAAAAAAATCTCCCAAAATTCACGGAATTAAAATTACACTTCGATCATTGTACAAAACTGTAGATGAAGTGTTTACGAAGTATAATCACATGTTTTCACGAATGTACTAAAGAGATTTGCTCTGATATTCTCATTTAAATATGAATAGGTAAATACGGTCGGGTTTGGGCGGTTTGGTCACATTAACCAAAATTTTTTTCAGGCGGCTTTGGGCAGTTTGGTAACAAAAGGGTTAAGCTCTAATTACATTAGAAATCTTTTCTTTTGCTTTTCTCCTTCACTGAATTACTCTTCTCCAGCCATGTTAATTTCCTTTGTTCCCTTCATCTGTTTAACTCCTGTCGATAACAAGCCTCTACACGGTTATTCAACCTGCTAGAAACAGTAGTTAAATCTTAAATTACGTGCTACTATCTTAAAAAAAAAAAATGTCCTGAATATACAAAAGTACGAGTTGGTCACACTTTGAACACCTTTGACCATGTCTGCACGATCAGGATTGGTTTGGAGCCCTTCCTCTTCTGACCAATTCTAATTGCTTTATACTTTCTCTTGTTTGGCTTCTATTCTGGTTATATCCAACTGTAAATGCATATTTCTACATTAGATATCATCTATTCTCATTATATCCTATTGTCTTAGCTACCATTAAACTATGTGACCTTATCTTCTGGATCTGAGTTGCTGATATTATCATGGGTGCCATCATCAGCATTAGTCAGATTGTCTCTAGAATGAGACGGTGTTTATTGCGAAATATGGCAGTAGTTCATATTGTGAATGGGATTTACAAAATCTATTGTAAATTATGTATGAATTTATGAAAGAGGTTATCTTCACATTAATTTTCCATTGTAATAGCTAAGAGAGTTGTTGATGAACCATTGTTCATTTTAGATTGTGTCCTGAAATCATTAATTGTGATATTTATTTGATAGTGTCAACTAGTTGTCTGTACTTAACAGTATATTTCCTTGTAGCACAGTATTCATCATCATCATTGTCGTCGTTTAATCTGATCTGGCAGTTTCTACAGCTGGATGCCCTTCTTAATGCCAACCACTTGGAGAGCGTAGTGGGTGCTTTTACATGCCACCGGCACGAGGGCCAGTCAGGCGGTACTGGCAACGGCCACACTCAAATGGTACTTTTTATGTACCACCTGCACAATAGCCAGTCCAGCAGCACTGGCAACGGCCTCGCTCAAATGTTTTTTCATGAGCCACCAGCACAAGTGCTAGTAGGCGACGCAGGCAACGATCACGCCTGAATGGTGTTTTTAACGTGCCATCGGCTTGGAGGTCAGCTTGTTACTCTGGCCCCAATCTCACTCGTATGGTTCTCTTTGCGCTCCACTAGCACGGATGCCAGTCATCAAATTTGATTTTGATTTTACTTGCCTCCTATAGAAGTTTTCAATTTGGAAAGACAATACTATTGAATCTGATCAGTTAGGTGGCAGTAACCTCCAACTGTCATCATTCTTTGTAGCAAATTAAATTCCGAAGCTTTTCATTTTAAATTCCTCACAAATATTACTTTCCTAATTTGGCCAACTTTTTGTTTTTACATTAGACAAATACAATTTGACCCCATCTCCTTCATTTACTGTAACTGCTCATGTTAATGCAAGCAAGAATCCTTTCCAGATTGAATATCACTAATACAACTCTAAGACTGGGCATAGATTTTCTTATAATGGTTTTTTTCTAAACATCTCTGTAATGCCATGACTATTGTTTAGAGCAGTGTTTCCCACCATTTTTGACCTTTGGTTCCTATTTTGCTCTATTGGACCCCCATAGCCATTTGATGCTTAAAAATCCTATATTTTTAGAATTGAATATTACAAATTGTATTTAAAAAAATAAAAATATTTTGTATATTCATCATCATCATCATTTAACATCCGTTGTCCATGCCGGCATGGGTCAGAAGGTTTGACCAGGGCTAGTGAGTTGGAAGGCTGATTTGGCATGGTTTTCTGCCGCTGGTTGTCCTTCCTAATGCTAACCACTCTGAGAATGTCATGAGTGCTTTTACGTGCCACCAGTATGGGTGCCGTTTGCGTGACACTGGTATCTGCTACGGCTGTGATTTTGCTCGGTTTGATGGGTCTTCTTCTCAAGTACAATATAATGCCAAGGTCTCGGTCATTCATCATTGTCTCCGTGAGGCCCAACACTTGAAAGAAACTCAGCCATTTTGCCTCTGTGAGGCCCATATAAAAGTGTAACCAGTTTATTGTACATAACAAAATTTTACACGCCCATCCGTCTTGTGGGCCCTAGTTGAGAACCACTGATTTTAGTGGGTCTGTGATATACTTTCTTGCAAAGCTCCTTTATCCTCCTACCTGTGTGAAAATTATATTCCCATATCAATTCTCGTTTCAGGCTGCGATCTGGGACGCTCTGAACAACTATGCAGTTACTGATGCTACTTTTTTGGCTGAAAGATTATTTTCAGAAGGTACCGTTTCAATGTTTTTAATCCTTTTTCAGAAATTTCATCTCCTAATATTTATGAATATTAATCTTGACAGAATTGTTAAGCTTTTTAAACTAATTTCATGCATTCACTATTAATTGTTAATAAAATTAACTTTTCCCTTTCAGTTGCAAATGATGAGTCTTTGTATCTTCTTGCTACCTGCTATTATCGGGCAGGGAAACCTGTTCAGTCTTATTTACTGTTGCAGTCCCGTGGATGCCACACGGCTCAGTGCAAGTACCTTTTGGCAAAATGTTGCTTTGATACTGATAGGTAGGTCTTTTTTGGCATCTCTCCTCTTATCCAAAAGTGATATCTCAAAATTTACTGTTTTGTGAAACTTATTAAAACCTTTGTGTTATTGGGGCATTCCTAGGGGTTAAGATGTTGGGCTCATAATTGTTAGGTCGTGAGTTCAATTTCTGGATTGACTGGCACATTTGTCCTTGAGCAAGTTTCTTCATTTCATGTTGTCTAATCAAGTGAAAATGACTACTAATGGCAGCCGGGATTAACCAGAAACTGGAATAAACTTTGGTCTAATAAGCTTATAGGCTTATAGACGGACCCTTATATGTATTATTATGTATTATGAGGGTACCACTTAAGACTTCTTAAGGTATTATAACTAGCAACAGTTAGGCTTTTACTCTGTACTTTCTGCTCAGCAGTGAACTCTTCCACTCTACTGTACTTTCTCACGACTTGGTGGACTGCATTATACGTCTTGGTCACACACACTGCAGATGATGGTGCACAAGAAGGAAATATGTTTGTACGGCCATATGTTGTGGTGAATGAATGAAATAGTACATTGTTGTCAGTGGAGTATAATCATAAAAGAGGAACACTCAACAAGGTTTACTTCTGTATATTTGGAGCTGGATTATTCTGTCTGTTGTTATCGATGACATTTTGGCATTACAGTAATTCCTTGACTTTTGTGGGTATTACGTACCACCCCGTGATAGGTGAAAATCTATGAAGTAGAAACAGTACTGTATCATCATCATCGTTTAACGTCCGTTTTCCATGCTAGCATGGGTTGGACGATTTTGACTGAGGGATGGCGAACCAGACGGCCGCACCGGGCTCCAATCTTGATCTGCCCTTCCTAACTCCAACCACTTCGAGAGTGTAGTGGGTGCTTTTTATGTGCCACTGGCACAGGGGCCATTCAGGCTGTACTGGCAATGACCTCGCTCGAATTTGAAAAAAAAAAAATTATTTTTATAATTTGTATATATTTTTTTTATTATAAATGTGAAACAACACCAGAGGAATCAATGTAAGCTTAAATAATAAACCATGATAGGTGAACCTCGGCATAGTGAGGGACATATTGTATTATATGTAAGTCCTTGTATGGGTTGAGGTGTTGAGAATTGTTTTTCTGATTTGTTTGAATTGAAGGCAACTTTTTTCAAGCTATCAATCGTTTCTTCTACTTTTACTATATTTCATATCAGTTCTTTTCAGAATTAGTGTTCTTCGAATTTAGTGTGTAAATTGAGCAACCAAAATAATTTGTGTATAAGTCATTCTTTTGGCAAATCCTCCAGTTCTGTTGCCTTGTTTTGTCAGCAAAGGAACTGTGAAGTGTTTCCTTTCATTTGCTGTAGTCTTTTTTTTTTTTTTTATTGGCATTGAAATGTAGGAATAATTCATTATGCAACACTTGAAATGTAAAAAATATTCTATTTTGAAGATAAATTTGATTAAAATTCTGTGTTCATTTTTAGATTATCAGAAGCTGAAGAGCTCTTGGTTGGAAATGCTGTCTCGAAGAGCAAAACATTTGAAGAAATTGAAGTGGAATATGGTCCAGTGGCCTGCCATGTATTTAGCTTATTAGGAAATCTTTATAGGTAACTTGATTTTCCAGTATTTACTTCACAGGAAGCGCAATAATAATGCTTTTCATCAGCTCCTTCATTTTACTTGGATTTTTGTTTTCTGTTTGCAGTTGTGGATATTTTTACCATTATTGCATTTGTTTTAACAATGGCGTACAGTAATTGTCATGTTAAGATGCTTGAATATTGACATATTCTGATCACGTAATATATACTCTGTTGTAAGGTGTTGAGCTGGCAAAAATGTTAGCACGCCGGGTGAAATGCTTAGCGGTATTTCGGATGCCGCTACATTTTGAGTTCAAATTCCGCCATGGTCGACTTTGCCCTTCATCCTTTCGGGTTCGATTAAATAAGTACCAGTTACGCACTGGGGTCGATGTAATTGACTTAATCTGTTTGTCTGTCAGGCATTTCGTCTGTCTTTATGTTCTGAGATCAAATCCTGCCGAGGTTGACTTTGCCTTTCATCCTTTCTGGATTGATAAATTAAGTACCAGTTACGTATTGGGGTCGATCTAATCGACTGGCCCCCTCCCCTCCAAATTTCGGGCCTTGTGCCTAGAGTAGAAAAGAATATCTACTCTGTTTTTCTATATAAAACCTGTAACTCTACTTAGGTTAACAAACAGGTTCAGTTTTGATGTTAGAGTTGATTTAATGACAAGGATATTACCTCCATGTCAAAGGACAAGCTAATGTCCTTTCTTGCTGCGAACTGTTCAGCAGGGAAATTAAGAATGAATTTTTTTGTCAGTCTAATGCACAAGAAAGCTCAGTGATCTGCCCTGTCTAAAAGCATTACACAATTGTTTAACTCTTGATTATGTGATCAGTAGTTTAGTATCATCATTGTTTAACGTTTGCTTTCCATGCTGGTATGGGTTGGACGGTTTGACTGAGGACTGGCAAGCTAGGAGGCTGCACCAGGCTCCAATCTGATCTGGCATGGTTTCTACAGCTGGATGCCCTTCCTAATGCCGACCACTCCGTGAGTGTAGCGGGTGCTTTTTATGTGCCACTGGCACAGGAGCCAGTCAGGCGGCCTTGGCATCGACCATACTTGAATGGTCCCTTTTATACCACCAGCATAGGTGCCAGTCAGGATGGCACTGGCTTTGGTTACACTTGAATGGTGCTTTTTACATGTCACTGGCATAGGAGCCAGTCAGGCGGCACTGTCATCAACCACACTTGAATGGTGCTTTTTATTCCACTGGCACGGGTGCCAGTCAGGCGGCACTGGCATTGCCCACACTTGATTGGTGCTTTTTACATTCCACTGGCACAGTTGCCAGTCAGGTGGCACTGGCATTACCTCCTTATGAGAGCTCAAAATCTCTCGTGGAAGCGCCATCCAACCAAAATGCAAATATATGGGAAACTACCACCTGTATCATCTCTTGTGAAAGGTTAGAGAGTCCAGTTTGCTGGACATTGTTGTAGAGCTGAAAAAGAGGTAATTTCTACTCTTCTCCTCTGGAAGCCATCTACTTGCAATACTAGAGGGCGCACACTCTCCTACCCTGATGTAATCTCCAGGGATACAGGCATCCAGCAACAGGACCTCTGTAATGCCATGATGGACTGTGAAGTCTGGCGTAGCATGGTAAATTCCATTGTCTCGACCACGGTCGAACAATGATGAATGATGATTGCCCATGCTTGTATGGTGCTTTTTATCCCACTGGCATGGGTACCAGTCAGGTGGCACTGGCTTCAGTTACCCTTGAATGGTGCTTTTTATATGCCACAGGCATGGAAGCCAGTCAGGCGTCACTGGATTGTCTTGGCAGTAAGCTGTTTACATGCTTCGAACCCTTTTTTTTTTATATTGGTTTCTATTGCTGCTACAAATTTTAACTTCTGTTTTTTATTGACTCAATTTTAAAGATTTAAATGCTTGTGTGTGGCATATTTTTAGCTGCATTTTCTCTAATTGCATATTTCTTGTTCTTAATTTCAGTAAAACGGAGCGATTTTCACATGCTTCAGAATGTTATCAAAAAAGTTTAAAACTAAATCCTTTATTATGGTCTTCATTTGCTAAACTCTGCAGTCTAGGTAAGCAGCCCCCTTATTTTTTTTTTTTAATCTTGTATGGTTACTGAGTCCTTGTGAGACTCAGCCAAATTATTGAGCAAAAGCAAAATACCTCACACATTTGTATGAAGGGCTGTTATTGTTGACTAAATATGTAGATTGTTTCTTTTTTTTTTTAATATCAAGGTGTAATCTGGTAGTTAAAAGATAACTTTTTCCAGTCCTGGGGTCAGATTTCTCATTAAGCTCATTGCAGTATAACATTTTCGTTATTGTATTTCAGACTAGAATACTGTTTAATATATTAATTAAATTCTAACAAAATTATGAATTTAGACTGCTTTTATTAAAAAATTTAAATTTTTTTTCTATATTTACAAAAGTGGAATTTGAGACATAAACTAATAAAAGGTTTTTACATAAATCTATACTCTGGAATTTTTGTCCTTCCTAACACCAACCACTTTACAGAATGTACTGGCTGCTTTTTACGTGGCACCAGCACAGGAGATTTTTATGCATAACTACAAGCAAGTTTGACTTGATGACGAGAACTATAGTTATAAGTAAGTGTATGCAAGGACAAAAGTGATAATTTCTGTACCACATTGTACTCTAGGATAAATTCACTTGCACCACCAATTGTTTTGTGTTTAAATCCACTTTGGTACCCAATATCTATGGCATTGAACTTCCAGACTTTCATATCCCCTTTTGTGGGCTTGCCTTAACATAATTGTTGAAAATGTAGCTGTTGTACCATACCTTTCCTTTGTCTTTGGAAAGCCTTTTCTCTCACTTGTAGGACTTAAAACATTCTTTCTACAATGTCCACCAGGGATTTTATTTTGAAGAATAACTCCTCTCTTTTTATTTCCTGCATGTGCTGGTGTCATGTATGGGCAGATATTGATGCAACTTCAAAAACTACAGCAAGTCTTAACACTGGAAACATAGAATGGAGAGTGGATGTAAAATGATGTTCAAAGCAGGTCAACCATTTTACTTGCACACATCAATCAATGGCTTTCATAGTGAAATTCTTTGTGCTCAGCCTTTTTATATAAATCAACTTTGCAAATCCACAATGTCACATTTGCTTCATTCTTCTTTAGTCAATGTAGCTTTCCCTCACTCATTACTCATGTTGGATTATCTTACATCATTACATTTCTTATGGTTTATCCTTTGTATAGTGAAAGAAAAATATTTTTGCCTCCTTTAGCAACTATTTTTTTGAATTTCCATTTCTCAGTTTTAAACCATAGCTATTGTTTTCACTAGAGCCCCTTAAGCAGCAGTGATGCCAGCTAAACAGAAAATCTTAATAGTTTGTTGTTTTATTTTTATCCTGTGTTAGGAAGGGCATCCATTGGCGTTAGGAAAAGCATTCAGATTGGATTGGAGCATGGTGCAGCCTTCTGGCTTGCCAGCCCTCAGTCAAACTGTCCAACCCATGCCACATAGAAAGCGGACGTTAAACGACAATGATGATATCATCATAATCATCATTTAACTCCTATTTTCCATGCTGGCATGGGCTGGATGGTTTGACAGAAGCTAGTAAGGTGGAGGTCACAGCAGGCTCCAATTGTCTGTTTTGAAATGGCTTTAATGGCTGGATGCCCTTCCTAACAGCAACCACTTCACAGTGTACTGGGTGCTTTTTACATGGCACTAGTACTGACAGGGTCACTGCAAGACGGAAAACCTCTCAGCAGGGAGGAGGGAGTAGTAGTGAAGGTGGTGGTGGCTTTGTGCCAGTTGGTGAAAGATTAAAGGTCTAGCGGTACAGGGGTGGGTGTTTTGCTGTCGAGTATATGCATGAATGTTTCAGTTGAAAAAGAAAGGAGGATGGTTAGGGAGTAAGGTAAAGAGAGCAATAGTAAGAGATGATGGTGATGAAGATGAGTTGGAACATTGGGGGTGGTGAGAAGAAGTGGGGGTGATACAGAGGTTTGGATTGGGTGGGTTGTTAGGGTAGAGGTGAGTGAGGCAAATGATGAAGTCATATATAGGAGAGGCTCAGGGATGGGTTGTGGCAGATATGTGACAGCATTGATAGTTATAGCAGATAAGTCAGGTGTTTAAGGATGGAGAACAACAGAAAGGAGGGAAGGCACAGCTTTAGATTTTATAATGAAAAGCATAAATTTTCTTTTTTAATGGCATGTTGAAATTATTTTTGTCAGGTGAAAAAGTTGATGTTACAAAGATCTTCCAGCCACCCAAAGTCCCCTTTCCTCAGTCTACACCTATCCACAGCACCAATCCTTTTTACCAACCTCCAGATGGAAAATTAAAATTGATGCAATTACACCAGTCTCCTCACATAATCCCTAGTTCTCAGGACAGCATTACTCCAGTGTCAGACTGTACACCTGCAGGAATTTGTAAGGTAAGTCTAGATTATTTTGCAGTTTACCACCATAATCTTTGCCATCGTTCTACACATCACCATCATCGTTTAACGTCCGCTTTCCATGCTGGTATGGGTTGGACAGTTTGACTGGGAATCGGCGAGCCAGGAGGCTGCACCAGGCGCCAATCTGATCTACAGGCTTCTACAGCAGGCGGCGAGCTGGCAGAAACGTTAGCACGCCGGGTGAAATGCTTAGCAGTATTTCGTCTGCTGCTATGTTCTGAGTTCAAATTCCACCGAGGTTGACTTTGCCTTTCATCCTTTCAGGGTCTATTAAATAAGTACCAGTTATGCACTGGGGTCGATATAATCGACTTAATCTGTTTGTCTGTCCTTGTTTGTCCTCTCTTGTGTTTAGCCCCTTGTGGGTAGTAAAAAAATAGGTTTCTACAGCTGGATGCCCTTCCTAACACCAACCACTCTGAGAGTGTAGTGGGTGCTTTTTACATGCCACTGGCACAGGAGCCAGTCAGGCAGCACTGGCACTGGCCATGCTCAAATGGTGCTTATCTGTGTCACCAGCACAGGTGCCAGTCAGGTGGCACTGGCATTGGCTATGCTCAAATAGTACTTTTTACATGCCACTGGTACAGGTGCCACAACTACAATTCCACTTGGTTCAACAAGTCTTCACTTTTATTTTTGTTTTTGATCTATTATTTAACCTGCAGCATATTTCCCAGAATTCTTCACTAGGACAGTAAAAAAAATATAAAATACATTTCAACAAAACCAGCATCTTTTATCTTTTACTTGTTTCAGTCATTAGACTGTGGCCATGCTGGGGTAAGCACTTTGAAGAGTTTTTAATCAAACAAATCGACTGTAGTACTAATTTATTTTTTAAAGCCAGGTGCTTATTGTATCAGTGTCTTTTCCTGAACTGCTAAGTTACAGGGACGTAAACACACCAACACTGGTTGTCAAGTGATAGGAACAGACACAAAGACATGCTCACACAACTATATATATATATATATATGACAGGCTTCTTTCAGTTTTTGTCTGCCAAATCCATCCACAAGGTTTTGGTTGACCTGAGGGTGTAGTAGTGTTGAACCCTGAACCGTGGGGTTAAGAAGCAACATTTTTTTTATTGTATAACTTGTCACCTTTGAAGTACAATTAAAAAGAAACAGCTTCTAAGATTGCTTTTTTGACCACTTGATCATCTCGTGTTTGCCTTTTTATGTTTTTGTGTGTGATTTGTATACATTATGTCATTTAAAATGGTTTTTGTTTTTCAGTTCGAGTCTCCCTTGCCAGCAGACAAACTAATGACGCCAGATGCCTTGAGCCCTCCTAGCAGTACGGATAGTTCCTTTCACCAAGGAATTCAATCTTTGCGTGCCAGTCGCGGACAGTACCTCAGTAGTGGCAACCGTCTTAATTTTTCTTCCCTCAGTCCTTTAACTCCAAGGTAAGAAGAATCCAAATTCTTCATACGAGTGTTTTAGTAAAGTTTAGCAAGAGCCATTCCTTTATTTAATAAATATTTGATGTAAAAACCAGAGAGTAGCTACAATATTGCTTTCTAAAAAAATTTTCAACTCTAATTTCTTTAGTTCTTGGTTAAATCTGATTAGGGAGTCTTAATATCAGAGTTGTTTCAGCTCTGATCTTCTGGCTTTTATTTTTCAGACACAGTGTATTTTATACATTGACAAGAGTATTCTTTCTTTTTTTTAAGACACTTGGGTGATATGTGAGGGATATTTGGTGATGTTTCTAGCAGTTTGAATGAGCATATTGAGCAGTGGTCCGCAACCACATGGCCCTTGTTAAAATTTATGAGCAATAAATTAGTTATTCTTTTACGATAACACAAAATATTTTAACAATTTTTAAAATACAATTCCTAATAATAGACACTGACTGTCTATGAGGCTCCAATAGAATAAAATAAGAAACAAGGTCCATATGTACAAAAAAATGGTTGAGAACTACTAATGTAGAGGTTCTTTTTATGCTTGTCGTAAGTTTTTTGATGAATATTCTATTAAAATAATTTCTAAGATCCAGATCCATAGTATAGGCCGTCTGTGACATAACATGCAGTAAAGAGTTAAGCTGAACGGAGGTGGAATGTTGTGGTTTCTAACCTGTTTATTTCCTCTCTTCAATGGGCCATCATCATTTAATGTCTGCTTTCCATGCTGGCATGGGTTGCAAGATTTAACTGAAAGCTGTTGAGCTGGGGAGCTACACTAGATTCCATTCTGGTTTGGCATGGTTTCTATGGCTGGATGCCCTTCCTAATGCCAACCACTCCAAGAGTGTAGTGGGTGCTTTTTAAGTGACACTGGCATTGGCCACAACTACAATATCATTTGGCTTGACAGGTCTTTTCATACACAACATACCGCCAAAGGTCTTGGTCACTTGTCATTGCCTCTGTGAAGCCCAACGTTTGAAGATTATGCTTCACCACCTCTTCTCATGTCTTCCTGGGTTTACCTCTTTCACAGGTTCCCTCTCTGCTAAGGTGTGACACTTTTTCACACAGCTGTCCTAATCCATATGTGTCACATGACCATACCAGTACAGTCATTTCTCTTGCACACCACAGAATTTTTGTATGCAATATCATATTTTCAATAAAACTGGTTGGCTGTATGAAATGAGGCTGGTTTTAGCCCATGGGCTCTAGCATGTTGCCCTAAAGACAGACTAGAATAACAGAAGATTTTAGTAAGAGAACGAGAATAATTATTTGCAATGTGAGCATTTGTTTTGAATATTTGCATACTGCTGAAAGCTCAGCAGATATGAGGTCTGATTAAAGAAAGTACCAGAACTAGTGGTATAAAAAGAAAACTAGAACACACATCAACTTGGCATTGAATCTCCTTTGAAGTTGTCCCCTTTTGAAGGTATACGCTTTATCCAGCATCATTTCCATTGATGGACACATTCCTGGAACTCCCTTTTGGGAATAGCTGCTTTGTTGCATTCTCTTGGGTTTCATTGACCATCTTGAAATCATGGGTCTTCCACTGCCAAGACTGAGCCTAATCTTGTGCCCGCCTCAATTTGTCACCTGATACGACCATCTTCAAAATGTTTTCTTCCTCAGAGATCCTGTGCAGTTGAAACCTGATCTTTCTGAAGTAGATT
Organism: Octopus sinensis; assembly: GCF_006345805.1. NCBI lineage: Eukaryota > Metazoa > Mollusca > Cephalopoda > Octopoda > Octopodidae > Octopus > Octopus sinensis. The sequence continues at coordinate 35,886,979 of NC_042998.1, forward strand.
TTCTACACACTTCTATAAATAACAAAAGCGAGTGCAAAACTTAGCGTGCATGCGCGACAGCTGAAGGTCAAGCTGTGCCTAGTGGCTTCACTTTGTTTTATTTTACCTCTGTTACCATAGCAACATCCCCAATACTTTTTGATCAGACCTTATACATGACTCAGCATGTTACTAACCTGGCAAGAAAATAGATGGTTTGGAATAGTGTCTTAAGATCATTCGGGTACAGTCATCTACTGTTAAATGGAGGGTGGGGGCGAAACTTGTGAATATTGAATTCAGTTAGGTTTCGTGACCTTGAAAAAAAAAAAAAAAAACAAAACCTAAATAACTTTGATGATTTACCCAATAATTTTATAAGTTGGGATTTTGCCAATTTGTCTTTTCGAAAATAGTAATGATTCTAAGTTTGGAAACAGGTCACATCGTCATCTAATGTTTGCTTTCCATGCTGGCATGGGTTGGACAGTTTGACGGGACCTGGTAAGTTGGAGAGTTGCATCTGGCTCTAATTATCTGTTTTTGGCAGGGTTTCTATGCCTGGATGCTCTTCCTAGCACTAACCTACAAAGTGTACTGGTTTTTTTTCTAATGTGGCACCAGCACAGATTTGTGTGAAGCTCCAGTACATTACTGGTATAGAATGTCCATAAAAGTCTTCTCTGCTTTGAGACTTGTGAAGACTAGAAAGAAATGGTGAGTATGATATCTGAAAGAGGGAAGCTGTGTATCAAGATGAATTAGATGCAACATGCAAGAGAGAAGATTGCATTGGTTTGGACATGTGATGCATAAGGATTTTGACAGTTGCATGAATAGTGGAAGCACATGGCTTAGTGGTTAGAGCAGCGGACTCGCGGTCGAGGAATCACAGGTTCGAATGTCAGACCGGGCGCAAAACACCTAAGCTCCACGCGGCTCCAGCAGAAGGTAATGGTGAACTTCTGCTGACTCTTTCGCCACAACTTTCTCTCTCTCTTTCCTCCTGCATCTTGCAGCTCATCTGCGACAGACTGGTGTCTCGTCCTGGTGGGGAACCTATACGCCAAGGAAACCGGGAAATTGGCCCTTATGAGCCAGGCATGGCTCGAGAAGGAACAAAAGTTGCATGAAGAAGTGTGGAGTGTTAGGAGTGGATGGTGTCTGTTGAAGATGAAGAAATACATAGAATGAAGATGGTGGAGATTGATCTCAATATGCTTGGGCCTAAGTTGTACTGCTGGAGAAAAGCCTACGCTGTTGGACAAGTATGGCAGGGAGAACACTGAAACAGGCGCTGATGGTGGCTAGGATGCCTTTGCGGCAATCCTCTTCTGCTTTCACCCTGCTCCTGTTTTATTTCAATGCCTTCTTTTCCATGTCTCCAACCTACTTACCGCCCTTCGTGGCTTCTCTACTTCTATTACCTCAACACCTTTTCAGCTTCCTTTGACCCACCTCCACTTCCTTAAGACACTTCTCACCTCTCACTGATCCTCTCCCCACAGTTTCTCAACACCAAGCATATAGTCCAGTGCTTTATCATTTCTACCACTTTACAACCCTGTTAATAATAATAATAATATAAAAATAATAAAGCTTCCCCCTCCCACCCACAAAAAAATTTGTGTGTGCAAGGCTTGTAATAAAGAGGGAATAATTTTTTTAATAAAGATGTTTATATATTATTTACATTATTTACATTTGACGGATATTTGTCCTCATCTTGTTTGTTGTTAACACAATGTTTTAGCTGATATACCCTCTAGACTTCATCAGGTGTCTTGGAGAAATTTCGAACCTGGGTTCTCATTCCCAAGGTAGTTTTCGATGTTATTATTCAGGTCACTGCCTGGAATCGAACTTGGAATCTTGGGGTTAGTAGTTTGCGCTCTTAACCACTATGCCATATGACCATGGGCATATACCAGGTTTGAAACCCAGGTTTGAAATTTCCCCAAGACACCCGATGAAGGCTGGAGAGTATATCAGCCGAAACGTTGTGTTAACAACAAACAAGATGAGGACAAATATCCGTCAAATGTAAATTATCTACATAATTCCTCATCTCTTAAATATAGAACTGTATTAAAGGTGTTTATTGAGGAAGAATGCAGAATATGAAGTTGTGTGTAATAATATGAATGTGAAACACAAAGAAGATGGGTGAGTGAAAAAGCAGTTTAGGAATAGGAATGAAACAAGAGGAATATTCAAAAGATTGATCACAAAATTTCAAGGTTTAAATTTGCTGTCATGTTAGACATAAAATGACGATGGCGATGATAGATGAATAATTAGTAATTTTGTTTCTAATTGTGATAAATAAAACTTGTGTTTGAAAATTTAGATTTCAATTTTACTTTCTACAGTTTTGGAGTGTTTCCATTAGAAGTACCGAGTCCTCAAGAGAGTGTGCCCTATATTACTCAAGTTACTCCTGTTGGTCTTTCAGAGAATTTAGTTTCTGATCAACCCCGTGCACCCCGGGGTCAAAAGGTGGAAATTCTTTTTTTACTCATCTATCCTTGAATTTTTCTTCTTTTCCATAATGTAAATTGGGAATGTTATTGTAGGTGATCTATTTTCACCATCATTTTCTATTGAGTTCCTCTATTGTATAAAGTCCAATTGCTCCTTAAATCTCTCTAAATGGAGCAATGCCTTCAGGAATTATCCCAATGTTCAAATAGGCATTGATGTTTAAAACGATATTGGAGAAGATTTAATTAAAGCATTCATGATGCTATTCTGTCTGCTTCTATGATAGCAAAATAATAGAAAACTTTATTAAAGGTTAAACTGCAAACTTTCTTGATGAAATTGGTAAAATATATTTGGAAAAGTAAAAACGAAACTTACTCTTGAATTTTAGAATTTGATGATATTGCCGTTGTTTTGTATATCTTTTTGATATTTTTAACACGTAGTTATTTTGTTAACTTAATTTTTAGCCTGTTACACGTAGAAGTCAAAACCAAAACCTTCATCCCTCCATACCAAAGCCGACAGTTTTTAGTCAATCAGGCAACACCAACACGCGAGAACTGGCTACTTCTAATCAACAGTCAGGGTAAGCTTCAACAATGTCACCTTTTATATCTGTGTTGTGAATTAAAAAGAAAATCTTTATAACTTGCATTGTGAGGGTGGATTGGGTTGTTCTTGGAAAATATCAGTTATTTAACCCTTTAACATTCAGTTTACCTTTGCCTTTCATCCTTTTGGGGGTTGATTAAATAACTACCAGTTATACACTGGAGTTGATATAATCGACTTAATCCCTTTGTCTTTCCTTGTTTGTCTCCTCTATGCTTAGACGCTGGTGAGACCCATATTGGAGTACGGGATTCAAGCCTCTTCTCCTTATCTCCTCAAAGACATACAGCATCTCGAAAGAGTCCAGAAGCTGGCTACTCGCATGGTTCATGGTCTCAAAAATTTGTCCTATGAAGAAAGGCTGAGGACGCTCGACCTTTATTCTCTTGAAAAACGCCGCCGCCGTGGTGATCTCATTCTCGCCCACAACATCATAAGCGGAAAGTGTAACCTCTTGAAAGAGCTGTTCTTCACTCCTGCTCCAGAGCGTCGGCTGCGGGGTCATTCCGAAAAGCTCTACTTGCGACGATTTCATCGCAATCGAAGGAGAGGAGCTTTCTCCGTCCGGGTTGCGGATCCGTGGAACAAGCTGCCAGACGAGATGGTGAAGATGCTGACGACCGCTTTGTTCAAAGCCTCCCTTGACCTCAAGTGGCCTGAACTCTTTACATGAACACCACCCTGTACTTAACTCCATGTCCCCCTACATGGCCTTGCTATTTGCTTTTGAGCCAAATTAACTAACTAACTAACTAACTAACTAACTAACTAACCCCTGTGGGCAATAAAGAAATAAATATGGTAATCCATGAGGTGCAACTGAGACTAAATTATAATTTTTTTAAAAATCTGAAATGGTGTTACAAAGGTACATTGTTTGCTATTCATTGTGATTGGAATCTCTTTATCCTCTAAAATCTAAAGAATGCTCCCATTATACTCAAGTATATTTGAAACTAGTAAAGTGTAATATATACTGTTTACTCACAAAATATTCATTTCTTAATTTCTGAATTTTTATGACCAAATAATTTCGTTTGCTTCCAGGTTGCAGACTAATGTAACAAATGTTCGTCGCAGTCAAAGATTATTTGGGAATTCTAGCTCTGTTAAAGTAATTATTTTTTTCTTTCTTCATTGTCTTTGGTTTTATTTAATTGCATGTGCTTTACTTTTATCATTTTATATAATCTTTGGAAGAATTTGCAATGTTTACATATTTTCATCATCATCACAGGAGACAATGGAGTTGCGCATAAAATAATCCAGTCTGGTTTTTACATTTCTGCCACTTCTTACAGCAGCACTGAAGTGTCCTCTCCAGTTTGTGCAGGCCTGGGCTAGATGTAAGAAAACCCTGGGTAGCCCAATCGTCAGGATTCTTCTCTTGACCTTACTGACGTAGTCCAAAGGAGTGCAGAGCATTGCATTTTGCACCAGCTTGGTTGCAGGAGCTGTCATAAGAGTGTCGAGTCGAACACTAAACCACCTATGGGGCTCCACTCCGGATTTCTTTGAAGGTTGTCTCCTTTCCGTAACCCTGGATAGAGGCCCATACCGGGTACTGTCAGCTGAGCCTGAGACTCGTGTCAGTCAGGGTTGTCACTCCCTGAAGTAGTGAAGAAAATCGCTACCCACTACCATAAATAGAATAAGTACCAGGCTTAAAAAAAAGTACTGGAGCTGAGGTGGGGGTGGTTTGTTTGATTGAAATCCTTCAAGGCGGTGCCTCAGCATGGCCCCAGTCTAATGATAATAGTGAACTTGTATACGGTGCTTAGAGGCACTTTAGCTCCTCAGAAAAAGTAAGCAAAAATGTATGAACAGTAAAAGATATTTGTAACTATGAAAATTGTGAATGATCTTTGTTTTTGTATATTGATTGTGGAATTCTGATTGTTGTAGTTCTGATTGCTAAAACAAACCAAGGTATTTATTTGAATTGATTTAAAAAAAAAATGTTTGCTTTGAAACTTTAGGAAAACAACAAAAGTCAGAGTAAGTCACGCTTCACAAGTCCCAAGTCTGGTACTAGAAAGTCTAAGAGCAAACTGAGCAAGTCACAGCAAGAAATGAACGAGATCAACAAAGGAGAGAACATCCTTGATTGTAAGCAGTCTTGTGGTTATGATGGCCCTAACTATTCCCAGTTGGCCCATATGAGACAACAGTCACTAGGTAGGTTGCTACTTGCTTTCACTTGTTTTTTTTAATCAGAAATTGTTGGTTTCAGTCTTGCAGCTTTGTGCTCCCCCCACCCCTGCTTTTCATACTTTTATATACTGTCACTGCTACTCACTTGTGGGGTCACAAGTTCATAAGTTGTGATAATAGATTTTAGTCTCATTTCATACAGTTTTTTTTTGTCTTTCATCTTTTGTTTCATTCATTACATGTGGGTGGAGTGGACTGTAGGCGTGTGTGTGTGTGTGGGTAGACCGGGTGTGTGTGGGGCAGACTGTGGCCATGTGGGGGCAGACTGGCTGTGTGGTGGAAGGCTGTGGACATGCAGGGGCAGACTGGCAGTAAGCTGTGGTCATGCAGGGGCAGACTGGCCGTGTGGTGGCAGACTGTGGCCATGCAGGAGCAGACTGGCCGTGTGGTGGCAGACTGTGGCCATGCAGGAGCAGACTGGCCGTGTGTGTGTGTGTGTGTGGGGCAGACTGTGGCCATGTTCGGGGCTGACTGACTGGTTATGCAGGGACAGACTTGTATTGGTGTCTTTTGATGAACCACTAAGTTACAGGGGTGTAAACACACCAACACTACTTGTCAATCAGTGGTGGGACACACATACACATGAATGTAGTGGGTGCTTTTACGTGCCACCAGCACGAGGGCCAGTTAAGTGGTACTGGCAATGGCCACGCGCAAATGTTTTTTTTCATGTGCCATCAGCACAAGTGCTAGTAAGGCGACACAGGTAACGATCACCATACTAGCACTATTTCTAAAAAGCCAGTGGAGGTACAATTACTGCTAGAAATAACAACCAAAACTTCCTTAGTGCACACCTTGTTTATGTGCAAGGAATGTTGGATATTCATCGCTTGAACATCTTTAATTACTGGTCTTCTTGGTCGTAGTTGATGTGGTTCTAAATAGCAACCTGCAATGTGACAAAACCCCATTACTCTTTGTCTGCGAGACCAAGATTTGATCTTCTCAGGCCAATATGAAAGTATTTAACAACACACAAGTTTATAATATAGGCAATAAGCATACACGAGTGATGAAAATCTAAGAGAGCTGGATATATTACTAATCTGGATTTATTTAGTTCACTGGTTCTCAGCTGGGATCCTTATGATCCTTGAGGGACCATAATAACTTTTGTGCAATAAATTGGTTATTCTTTATTTACCATAGATGGACAGGTGTTCTCATCTTGTTTGCTGTTACGGTTCGGCTGGTGTATTCTCCAGCCTTCATCAGGTGTTCTGGTGGAATTTCAAACCCAACCCCCAAGTTTTGACTAATGGGCTACTCTGTTCTCATTCCTAAGGTAGTCTTGTTTTGCTGAGGTTATCTTTTGTTGATTATCATTTCCCAAGTCCTTGCCTCGGATTGAACTCAGAATCCGAGGGTTAGTAGCTAGTGCTCTTATCCATTATGCTATATTCCTGTAGGCAATTACAGAGTGAATTTTGGGGCTTATAAACCTAATATTTTATCTTTTCTTAATACTGGTTCCCATATTACGTTCATATCTGCACTAGGTCTGCTTAGGAGGTTATTGTATCCAAGCATATGTCCAAACAGGGACTTGGGAAATACTATCAACAAAAAATAACATAAGCTAAGCAAGAATACCTTAGGAATGAGAACAGAATAGCCCATTAGTCAAATAAAGGGTTGGGTTCGAAATTCTACCAGAACACCTGATGAAGGTTGGAAAGTACATCAGCCAAAACGTTGTGGTAACAGCAAACAAGGTGAGGAGAAATATCCGTCCATGGTAAATAATGTACATAATTCCTCATCTCCGGAATATAAAATAGTAAATTGGTAATACTTTTGCAATACTCGAATATTTTAAGCATTATTTTTATACAATTCCTACTAATATGGCGGTGCCCCAGCATGGCCACAGCTCATGAGCTGAAACTAGAATCAATCAATCAATCAATATAAAAGTACAATAGGATTTTTAAAACATGGAATGGCTATGAGGGTCCACCTGATCCAGAGGTATGGTTGAGTACCACCAAGTTATTCCGTTCACCCATAGAGGTCTGTAGCTGCAATTCTGTTGTAAGGAATGTGTTGATGTTGAAATAGTAAGTTTGATACATTATTTACATTTGACGGATATTTGTCTTCATCTTTCAGAGATTTATTATTGTCTTCATCTTGTTTGTTGTTAATATACCCTCCAGCCTTCATCAGGTGTCTTGGGCATACAGCATAGTGGTTAAGAGTGCAGGCTACTAACCCCAAGATTCTGAATTCGATTCCAGGGAGTGACCTAAATAATAATAATAATAATAACATTGAAAAATACCTTAGGAATGAGAACCGAGGTTCGAAATTTCCCCAAGACACCTGATGAAGGCTGGAGGGTATATCAGCCGAAATGTTGTGTGAACAACAAACAAGATGAGGACAAATATCCGTCACATGTAAATAATGTACATAATTCCTCATCTGTTAAATATAGAACAGTAATTTTGATTTTTGTTTTGCTTTGAAATTTTAGCTGGTATACTGAAACTGCTGCAAAGTATGGGGCGAGCATTCCAGGCTCTGACACAGTACGAGTGTAAACGGGCTATTGAATTGCTCAGTGAGTTACCACAACACCAGTACCAGACTGGCTGGGTCCTTTGCCAAGTGGCTAGAGCCTACTTTGAGCTAAACAATTACATTCAAGTAAGTATCACATTTTCACAACTGGGCACAATGGTTATCGAGGTGTTAGTTCACATAGTGTAACTATTGCTTTGTGGGTTTTTTTTGTGCAAGGTAAATAACTCTGTTTGCCTCAATCTCTCTTCACATCAGGTTGTTCCATTTGCAATTTAACATCTAAGCGGTTAGTGATATGAAGAGATATATCTAACTGTAAATAAATTTTCTCCTTCAAATATGATGTCCAAGTTTGCAAAAGCATTCTACATATGGCAGCATTGAAAAATAGCTGTGAACAAAAAAAGTACTGAAAATTGAATTCTTTTAATGTTTTCTTCATGACATCATGTTTAATAAGTTCATCATCATCGTCATTCAACGTCCATGTTCTAACTGATGCTGACTTTCTTGGATCACTTTAGTTCAGCAATGTATAAACAACTGTTTTCTTGTAATTTAGCTGTTTCTCCCTTTTGCAAATGAAGAAAATAGCCAAAACATTTGCATATATCACTATAAGACAATTTTAAGAAGCTTGTTTATTTCTTTTGTCCAACAGTTATTTCAATATTGTTTAAAATTTATTCATCCCCTCCTTTATCAGCCAAGCTATATGGTGGGGTTGCCACTCTTGTGGTGGACTCCTTTTCTCTGGACAACGTCGCTTTACTGGCACCTGTGCTGGTGGCATGTGTAAAAAGATTTGAGCGAGGTCATTGCCAGTACCGCCTGACTGGCCCCGTGCCGGTGGCACATAAAAAGCACCCACTATACTCTCGGAGTGGTTGACGTTAAGAAGGGCATCCAGCTGTAGAAACTCTGCCAGATCAGACTGGAGTCTGATGCAGCCAGTGGCTCTCCAGACCTCAGTCATTCGTCCAACCCATGCTAGCATGGAAAGCAGACGTTAAACGATGATGATGATGATGATGATGACAATCGATTGCAAAGCATAATGATTTTCAACTCCATATTGCTACTCATTAACCATCAGACACAATATTAATCAACCAGAAATGGGTCTTGGTAAAGCTGACAAAGACAAATGGCAACTGAATCTGAACACTACAGGGAACTAATGACAGATTCAAACTGTGCTATTTAACCCTTTAGCTTTCAAATTAAATTGTATTATAATTCTTATTTATTGGCATTCTTTCAAATTAATGTAGCATTATCTTGGTACCTCTGAGATTTTTTGAGCGTGGTAAAAACAACATCCGAGCATGGTCGTTACCAGTGCTGCCGGACTGGCTCCCATGCAGGTAACACGTAAAAAACACCTTTTGAGTGTGGTTGTTGCCACAACCGCCTGACTGGCCCTCGTGCCAGTGGCACATAAAAAGCACCCACTACACTCTTGGAGTGGTTGGCACTAGGAAGGGCATCCAGCTGTAGAAACTTTGTCAGATCAGATTGGAGCCTGGTGCAACCTTCTGGCTCACCAGTCCTCAGTCGAACCGTCCAACCCATGCCAGTATGAAAAACGGGCATTAAATGATGATGACGATGCTGATGATTGTAAGGTAGCTGTGAGAAACCCTGTTGGCTGTTTTGGCCAGGTTTGGCTGGCTTAAAAGCTAAAGGGTTTAGTTTCTGCTTTGTATAACAAAATCCTGTTCCTAATGGCCTCAACACTGCAGACTCGCTTCCTCATGGTTTCTGTAACAATGCCCTGTGTTTGGCCTTGGTCACAGCACATTGCTAGTAATAGAGCAGAAAATTATGAGGAGCTTGACCCACCGACATGGCCAGCTGCAGCTCTCATACTCTGGAACATATCAGTGAAACATGTTGCAGAATCCTGATTCTTGATACTGGAGATGATGCTCTGGCAATCATAGAAAGCGATATTTGTGTAGTGATGTTAGCTTAATGTTCATCTATAATTCATTGCTCTGTTGTACCAAGTCTCGTACTTGACATATATTTACTTGGACCCTTTTGTATCATTTGTCGCTCTCCCCTCTTCTGTTGAAATCTTGTGGCCTATTCAGTTGGCCAGATCTACCTCAATGCCATAGCAACTACCCTCACACCATCTTGCCATCTTGCCCTGTTTTGGGCATCCTCCCTTCTCAACCCTCCTAATCTCCTCCTCCACCTGTCCCGTCCATGTTTTCTTCGGTCTACCTTGCCTTTGCAGCCCATTTACCTCAAACTTAAGCACCCTCCTCAGAACATGCTCCTCATCCCTCCTCAACACATGTCCATACCACCACACTCCATTCACCCTTGCCAGCCGTTCCACCGAATATTCATGTTTGCTTAACTCAAGATGAGGGCTTGCACCTTCCTTTTTTGAGGTAGACAGGTGCAGCTCACCCCCACCTTTGGGCTGGCTGGTGCCCATTCTCCTTTGCTACATGAAGCTTTCTTGGAGCTGGATTTTCTACGGGGAGCAGCCCTTGCTTATCCCCAACCTCATTTTCTAGACATGAGTGGTCCCAAGACCAAGGCCTTTACCATGATTTTTAAGAAATGTGGTGGAAAACTAGCTCAGTGGAGGCAGAGACGCTACTCCCTGAGACCCCTTTCGGAGCCCCCTACCTGAATCAGTATTTAATTACACTGGGAAGTAGCTTTGATCTCTGACTGGATTAAGTGGCTAAAATCTTTGTTACAGGTTAATTTTCTGTCTTTAGCCCTTTTGGCATTCAGATTATCCTGTCAGACGTTAATCCTTATTTATTCCCATTGTTTTGAATTAATCATGCATTATCTCATAGCTTCAAGATTTTGATGACATGATAGTTTATTTCTAAAATGACATTGCAGGGTAGGTGTGAAAGGCCAGATCTGGTCACTTTAAACATAAAACAGAATATTTTAGCTAGACACGACCAGTTTAAATGCTAAAGGGTGAAACAAATCAATATTTCATTTTTAGTTGCTTGGTTTGTCTCAGATTTTTTTTTCCAAAAATCTTATGAAACTGAATAAAAAACTTTTCTTTTGAATTTCTTTTTTTTTCTTTTAGGCTGAAAAAGTGTTTGCTGAATTGCGTGAATTGGAACCGTACCACATGGAAGGGATGGATCTATACAGTACTGCTCTTTGGCAGCTACAGCGTGAAGTAGAATTGTCTGCTCTGGCACAAGAACTCACAGAAATGAATAAAAATGCTCCTGAGGTATTGTAAATCAGTTTGGTGACTCGATCATTGCGGGGGATGGGGTGGGGGGTGAACTTTGCCATTAGACCCCCTGTAATGTTGGAGCAATGCCTTGAAGAATTTTCAGTTATTCTTTTCTAGGCCTGCTACTCTGTCAGTCTCTTTTTGCTAAACGGTGAAGTTATGAGAATGTAAACACACTAACACCGGTTGTTGAGGCGGCAGGGGCCAAACACCGATACAAAGACACCCCCTCACATCCACACATGCATACATATATACGATGGGCTGCTTTCAGTTTCTAAATTCATTCACATTCTACCCAATCTACTCACAAAAGTTTTGGTCAGCCTGAAGCTATAGTAGAAGACACTTGCCCAAGGTAGCACACAGTGGGACTGAACCCGGAACCATGTGGTTGGGAAGCAAGCTTCTTACCATACAGCCACGCTTGAATCTAGCATGCAATTTTGTAATTGAATTTATGATTTTGCCGATTTCAGTCTGTGCTTTGTCAGATTTAATGACTTGGTGTGTGTGTGTTAATTTCAGGTTTCTCTTTTTGCTCTTTTATTCTTTTACTTGTTTCAGTCATTTGACTGTGGCCACACTGGAGCACCACCTTTAGCCGATCAAATCGTCCCCAGGGCTTATTCTTTATAAGCTTAGTACTTATTCTATTGGTCTCTTTAGCTGAACCTCTAAGTTACGGGGATGTAAACACCAGCATCAGTTGTCAAGCGATGTTGGAGCAGCAAACTTAGACTCACACACATACACACACACACACACACACACATACACACACACATATATACGACAGGCTTCTTTCAGTTTCTGTTTACCAAATCATCCACTCACAAGGCGCTCTGGTCGACCTGAGGCTATGGTAGAAAACACTTGCCCAAGGTCCCATGCAGTGGGACTGAACCCGGAACCATGTGGTTGGTAAGCAAGCCACTTACCACACAGCCACTCCTGCGCCTATAAACATAAAGACAGATGAAATACCACTAAGCATTTCACCCAGCATGCAAACGTTTCTGCCAACTCGCTGCCGTAGTAATTTTTTGTTGATTTTAGTTGGAATGAAGGATAACTTCGTAGCAAGCACCATGCTTTGGCTAATCGTTTTAGGTGTGTTGTTATTATCAGATTACGTATAATTAGTTGAAATTTATATTTGGTGATTGTTGCAATTGTTTTTGGAGTCTGTGAAGCTACTTTGGGATTATTGTTGTTCGTAAGATTTATTCGGTTACATGTTTGAATACATCTTTAACAATTGACTGATTCTTGTATGAAATACATAACTGACTGAAATACACGTAAGATGTCTTAGAGATCTGGAAAGTTTGTAGTTGCTCTAGGATAATACTTAGGATATTGGTCTGTTACCTTTCTTGAGAGATCATCCTTTAACGTCTGTTTTCCATGATGGCATGGGTTGGACAGTTTAACAGGAGCTGAAAAGCTGCGCCAGGCTCCAGTTGTCTGTTTTGGCATATTTTCCATGGCTGGACGCCCTTCCATATGCCAACCACTTTATAAAGTGTACTGGGTGCTCTTTTACGTGGCACAGGTGCTTTATATGTGACCCTGGCACCAGTGCTTTTATGTGTCACCATTGCTGTCTTACTATAGAGGCGATACTTGGCCACCCCAGTAGGACAAGGAAGGAGAAGGAAAGTGGGAGAAAGAGAAAAATAAAGACAGAGAGAGAGAGAGAGAGAGAGAGAGAGAGAGAAATAGATGGTGTTGAAGATGTTTGGGTGCCTATCCACAAGAATAGTGGTTGGGTACCGAGGTTCAAATTCCACTGAGGTCGACTTTACCTTTCATCCTTTCGGGGTCGATAAATTAAGTACCAGTTGCACTGGGGTCGATGTAATCGACTTAATACCTATGTCTGTCCTTGTTTGTCCCCTCTATGTTTAGCCCCTTGTGGGTAATAAAGAAATAGGTATAGAGGAGGGATGTTCCATAAGAGAGTGAGGGGTAGGTTTAGAGATGGGGAAGGCATGACTCTTGCAAGTGATGGTGAGAGACTGGGAAGGCGGTGGAGAAAACGTGGGTTTGGGGTGGATGCAGATAACATCCTATGTTATCTGCTGTCATGCGGTGAACTCTTCTAGTTAAAGTTTGAAGTTAAAGGGTAGACCAAATGGAGTTGTTGGCGAAAAATGTGGGGAATTACTGCTTTAGATGTGAGTGGTATGGCCTGAACATCTGTTGAAATTTCATTCATCCTCCTCCTCATCATTGTTTAATGTCTGCTTTCCATGCTGGCATGGGTTGGATGGTTTGACTGAGGATTGGCAAGCCAGGAGGCTGCACTAGGTCCCAATCTGATCTGGCAAGGTTTCTACAGTTGGATATCCTTTCTAACGCCAACCACTCCAAGAGTGTAGTAGGTGCCTTTTACGTGTCACTGGCACGTGGGGGGGGGGGGGGCAGTCAGGTGGCACTGGCATCTGCCATGCTCAAATAGTGCTTTCTTAGTAAATTTTAGTATGCATAACAATTATATTTCCTTAAATAGAATGTTTTTATGTATTTTCAGGTTGTAACCTTGTTGAATTTGATACTTTTGATAAAATTCCTATTAAATATTTTTTTTCTTTTTTACTTAAAAAAAAAAAAAAATGCAGGCATGGTGTGCAACGGGGAACTGTTTTAGTTTACAGAAAGAGCACGATACAGCTATTAAGTTTTTTCAAAGAGCAATTCAGGTGAGTAGTAGTTTGTTGGTTCTATTTTGGTTATGTAGCAAGTCATAAAAGGCGACAATATGACGTAATGGTTGTTTGCCTGAACAAGCATAATTGTTGGTATCCCATTGGTTAAAATTACTGCACATATACGAATTCTGAACTTTCGTCAAAGAAATCTTTCATGAAATACGGTTCTTAGAATTCGGATATGAGCAGTTATAAAAGCCCTGATTTTTGGGAAATTACTCAGTGATCGTTGGATGTTACTAAACTCAATGATACAATACTCCTTTAGATATTGGCTATTTTTATGCCATGTCTGTGACTTAAATCCAACATTTAAGTGTGGTCGATGCCAGTGCCCCCTGACTGGTCCCCATGCTGGTGGCACGTAAAAAAGCACCATTCGATTGTGGTTGATGCTAGTTATCTTGCATTGTTAATATTGAGTGGAATTAAAGTCCTTAGCAAAATAAAGCATTTTTCAGAAATCTATAATGGTTGTCTGATATTTCCCATTTTCTCTCTTTTTCAGGTTGATCCTAATTTTGCCTATGCATATACTTTACTGGGCCATGAATATGTCTTTACAGAAGAATTTGAAAAAGGTTTATCGAGTTTCCGTAATTCTATACGAGTTGATTCCAGACATTATAATGCATGGTAAGTTTCAATTCCTGAATTGAATATTAGCATCGTCAGCATCATTATTGATATCAAAAGGTTTTAAAAATACTTTTTCCCATGTGGTTGGATCTGCAATAACGTATCAACGGGGGAACTGTTCTTCTGTCTTGCCCCCCCCCCCCTAAAATAACTATGAGGAATGTTCCAACAAGTTTCTAGCTTAAAGATACTATTTTACCTGTGTAGTTTTCAAATTTACATTAAGACATCACAAATTGAATGTAAGCAGAAAAAAGTTGTCAAATTAAGTTCAATTCAGTTCTATATTCAAGAGATGAGGAATTATGTACACTATTTACATTTGACGGATATTTGTCCTCATCTTGTTTGTTGTTAACACAACGTTTCGGCTGATATACCCTCCAGTCTTCATCAGGTGTCTTGGGGAAATTTCGAACCTGGGTTCTCATTCCTAAGGTACATTTCAATGTCGTTGTTGTCACTGCCAGGAATCAAACTCGGAATCTTGGAGTTAGTAGCTGCGCTCTTAACCACTACGTGGGCAATTATGGAGTGGATTTTAGGGATTATAAATCTAATATTTTCGTATCCTTCCTTAATACTGGCACTCAGTCTGCTTAGGAGCTTGTTGTGTCCTAACATATGTGCTGCTTCTTTTAGTTTTCGTATTTTCCAGTGGTGTTCAACCATTTTTTATCTATGGACCCATTTGATGACTATTTTATTCTGGTGGACCCTTCCCCATAGCCGTTCAAAGTTTAAAAACTGGTTTTCTAGAAACTTCTTTCCAAATTCCTATTTTGTTTTTCACACATGAACTTGTGTAGGTTGAACTATGTAAAATGTTAGAGGAAGAAGCCCAGCTGTTTTTTGCAATACACACCAATACATACATCTAAAGCAAAATTTTTCAGGTGCCCTCAAACTACTATTGTGGATCCTCAATATATCATTTTGTTGCGTGGACCCTCCCCACCAAATCTTACATGGACCCCAGTTGAGAACAACTGCATTAGACAATGCAATTCTACATATGCTCAAGAAACGGTCAGCATCTGCATGCTCTTGGCCGTAATGTTTTTGTTGGAATGTCTGATTAGTATTTACTCGTTAACCCTTTCGTTACGAACCTTGCTGAAACCACCTCTGGCTCTGTAGTACAAATATCTTGTTTTCATAAGTCTTGAATTAAAATCTTCCACCAAACCTTAGTCACAATTTATGTTCTTGACACAAGCTGAATGATAACTAAGTTATTTAATTAAATTCTTTGTTATATTTAAAATAATTGAAAGAAGTACGGAGCATCTCAACAGAAATATGGTAACAAAAGGGTTAAATTACTGCTTCATAGTTACTGGATTTTAACAACTTTATGTATTTTTTTAATGATGATTATTTATTTGTTGTTTTTTTTTTATTTGTCATTGACCTGAACTTGTGCTGTTTCAATATCGTTTTGTGATTGAAGGATTTACTTTTCTTCGTTATATTCCAGGTATGGAGTTGGAATGATCTATTATAAACAAGAGAAATTCCAACTTGCTGAATTGCACTTCAATAAAGCACTGATGATTAATCCCAAAAGTCCTGCTCTGCTTTGTCACGTTGGTGTGGTAAGCGCTGCCTTTGTTTCTTGTACACACTATGCTAAATGTTGTCATTTTTGATTCAGATGAATTGGGAACCTTTCAGTGATATTACTTTCCTCTTTACCACAAACAAACTGCTGGGGGCAGTTGTTTCTCGGAGCAGAAAAGCTATTTAGATCAAATGGAAATTGTAGTTGTGACCCCGTACTGATGGCACGTAAAAAGCACCATCCGAACGTGGCCGATTTTGTTGCTTTTTGTAGCTTTTACTTCAGATGACTGTCTGTCTCTCTTGCATAAAGAAAAACATCAATGAAAAGACATGGTACCTGTGCACCGTAGTTGTGGTTGTTGTTTGTTGTTGGTACCATGTAAATGGCACCCACCCGTGAATCATAGTTGTGGTTGTTGCCAGTGTCATGTAAATGGTGCCTGTGGTGGTGGCCTGTAAAAGCACCCATTACACTCCTGGAATGGTTGGCACATAAGGAAGGGCATCCAGTTATAGGAACCATGCCAAATCAGACTGGAACCTGGTGCTGCTCTCCAGCTCATCAGCTCCACTCAAACTGTCCAACCCATGCCAGCATGGAGAGCAGACGTTAAATGATGATGACTCTTAATCATTATTCTATGTCCATTTTCCAATACTTGTTGGAAGGTCATCTTCACAGCGTCTCACTGTTTGGGACTTTTAGTAATCCGTTTTGCAAGAGCATCTTCGGATCAGTTCTTCCCTGCATCTTCCCATACCTTCCTTGGTCTACCTTTCCTGCCAGTTCCTTCCACTTGTTTACTTCTTAGCCCAACTATCGTCCTTCATACATATCACATACCTGTACAAGCGCAGTCTTTCCTTTTGCATACTACATCTCATTCCTTTTACACCTGGTTTGTAGATCAGTTTGTTTCTGCCCTGTTGCTTTTGCACATTACCCAACATTACACAACTAGTGGAGCATGTAAAAGGCACTGGTGATGGTGCCACAAGTAAAGTGCCTGTGCTGATGCCACATATAAAGCACTGGTGCCGGTGCCATGTAAAAAGAACCCAGTCCAGTCTGTAAAGTGGTTGGCATTAGGAAGAGCATCGAGCCATAGAAACCATGCCAAAACAGACAAGGAAGCATGATGTGGTTCCTCTTGCTGTTAACTTCTCTTGAATATCTGTTACATCTCTGTCAGACTACTTGAGATCCCATTGCACCTGTTGTGCATTCAGTTTGCATTAGATGCATTGGATGGAATTCCTCTTTGCTTATTATCTACATCCACTTTCTAGGCAGCAGTAAAGTTCTCTCCTCTTCCTTGCTCACTAAAAACTTCTGGTTTTCTTTTTTTTTCAAGACTTTTTGATTCCAGGCCTTGCCTGCAATTTCTTCCACTAATTCAATAGATTCAGCTATGCGAACTAGGCCACTGACTTACTGAAGTTTTCTTGGACAGCCATTTCTAAACTTCTCTGTGACAACTAAAGAACTATAATAAACAGAATTGGGTTGAGAACCAAACCACCTGGGTTACTTACCTATTTCTTTACTACCCACAAGGGGCTAAACACAGAGGGGACGGACAAGGACAGACAAACGGATTAAGTCGAATTATATTGACCCCAGAGCGTAACTGGTACTACTTATTTAATCGACCCTGAAAGGATGAAAGGCAAAGTCGACCTCGGCGGAATTTGAACTCAGAACGTAACGGCAGAGGAAATACTGCTAAGCATTTCGCCCGGCGTGCTAACGTTTCTGCCAGCTCGCCGCCTGGGTTACCTGGGTTACTTACCTGCCTACTAAATTCCTTGCTGAGCACTTTGCTAATTCTTATCTTATTGACAGCATTTCTGGACATGGCTTCTACTTCTCTCACAAGCCATTCATCTATTCTTAATTTTCTTCTTTGGCCATCAGACCACAGAGTGTTGTATTCTGTTAAAAGTCTTCTTCGGGTCAGCGACTGCTAGGTATTAATGGCTTGCTAAGAACTCCTGCAGTAGTCTCACTAAGAAGAGGACCTCAGTGATATCCCTTCCTGGCATAAACCCAAACTACTTCTAATTTTCTTCTTCTCGACGGTTGTTATCAAGAATATAGTTTTGCTACAAGGTTCATGGAATTCTTTTTCATAATTTTTGAAAACTTAGTTTAAATAATCTGGTATAACAGTTGTTTTTTTTTCTTTTCTTATAGGTGCAACATGCATTGAAGAAATCGGAAATGGCGCTACAGACCCTTGATAGAGCCATTTCTATTGATCCCAACAACCCTCTTTGTAAATTCCATCGTGCTTCCATTTTATTTGCCAATGATAAACATAAAGTAAGTATCATCATTATTGTCCATGGGTGAAATGGATCCTTTCTATAGTTCATGTTAAAGTTGCCAGCACTTAGAACCTGAGCTACAATATACTGTCCCCATTTTTATGCTTAACCCTTTCGTTACCAACCCAGCTGAAACCGGCTCTGGCTCTTTAGTACAAATGTCTTGTTTTCATAAGTTTTGAATTAAAATCTTCCACCACCAAATCTTAGTCATAATTTATGTTCCTAACACTAGCTCAATGATAACTAAGTTATTTTGCTAAATTCTTTGTTATATTTAAAGTAATTGAAAGAAACACACAGCATCTCAAAATAAATACAGTAACGAAAGGGTTAAGGCAGTTTGTAAGACATTTGCTGGTTAACACTTCCCAATGCTTTGATTTTATCAATTTCTATAAATTTTCCAGTCGTATGTTGTAAATACTGTTTAGGTTGCTGTAAAATTTTCCCATAATGTATTGTAGGTCTCTTTGTAGCCTTTCCAAAGAGACTTTTGTTGGCAGACATAAATGATTACAGGGGTTCAAATTCTTGGGATTAGGTAACAGCATTGGGGTTGTTTGAGCAGGCATAGAGTTGGCAGGGAAATCAGTAGCTGAGGCACGTGAATAGGGAAGCTTAGATTAGTTAAGAGCAACATGGAGGCAAGGTGGCTGAGTTCCTCACGGAGGCAAGATGGCTGAGTTCCTCACGGAGGCAAGGTGGCTGAGTTCCTCATGGAGGCAAGGTGGCTGAGTTCCTCACGGAGGCAAGGTGGCTGAGTTCCTCACGGAGGCAAGATGGCTGAGTTCCTCACGGAGGCAAGATGGCTGAGTTCCTTTTGAGTGTTGGGCCTCAAGGAGGCAATGACCAAAACTTTTGGCATTATGTTGTGCTTGAGAAGAAGAGCCACCAAGCCGAGCAAAATCACAGTCGTGGCACATACTGGTGTCATGCAAATTGGCACTCGTGTCAGTGGCATGTAATTGCACCCCGGTGTCATGCAAATAGCATCTGTGCCAGTGGCATGTAAAAGCACCCACTACACACTTGGAGTGGCTGGTGTTAAGATGGGCATCCAGCCATAGAAAACCATTCCAAATCAGACTGGAGCCTGGTGCAGCCTTCCAGCATGCTAGCATGGACAATGACCATTAAATGATGATGATAGCAAGTTATTGCTGTGTCTACCATCATCATCGTTGTCCATGCTGGTAGTTTCAATTCCTGGAATGGGTGGTGCTTGTGTCCTTGAACAAGACACTCCATCTCACTTCAGCTCCTCTGTGATCACTCTGACACCGGATGTGTGATACAGTTGAGCACCTGTTCAGGTAATGTCTATTTGATGGAAGGAGTGGGCTTATGTTCAGCACATACATTTGGTCACTATAAACGAATCGTCTGTGCAGGTTGTTCAGCTCGAAATTGCAGAACTGTCCTCGGACGACAAGGAACTACCATAAAAAAAAAAAGTGTGATTGCATGGCTGCGATCTCATTTTAGTTGCCGAGTCTTCTCAATCACAGCATCTCTCCAAAGGATTTACTCCTCTATTTGTCACTTTTGAAAGTAAGCAGCATTGATTTTGTTATCTTTTTGCATTTGTTTGAATTGATTTACCAATTTCACATAAATGTTATATTTTCAGGAAGCCTTAGAAGAATTAGAAGAACTGAAACAAATTGTCCCTAAAGAATCTTTAGTATATTTTCTAATAGGAAAGGTGAGTCTTGATTTTGACGGCAATCAAATTGATGTTTCTTAAAAGAAAAAGAAAACTGAATTTCTTTAGTATTGTTTTCACACTCACTGGTCACTGAAATGCATTTCCATTCATATTAGTTCATTAACAAAAAACAAAAAGGAAAGATGTCAAATGTTCTATGTTGGTTAGTATTAGTGAATCAAAAGTTTTGCAATATTTTGGTAACTTATTTGCTTTGTTCATCGAGTGAAAACTAAAGCAACCAAACATTCAAAGAAGAGGCCATCACGTTGCACTGTCTGAAGCTGCCTTACTACTAGTTTTTTGATCCAATGCAAATAACCAGTTCTTGTCCTCACTGAAGCTTCCAACCCCCCTCAGTTGATGAAGCGTTGTGAGCGCAAGAAGTGATCCACGGATCGGAACAAGTAATAATCCAAGGGTGATATTTTTCTGCAATTCTAACATAAGCTGTGGTTAAGCAAGTGCTCAAACCGTTGCCTAAAATGGGCTGTTTTGAAAACAAGGTGATGTTCTATGTCTGCTGGAACTATGAGGGGATAATTCGCTATGAGTTTGTTCTGGATGGACAAACCATCAATGCCGACCTGGACTCCAAAACAGCTTAAGCAGATGTGTGCCATTGTGTGGCAGAAATATCTGGCATTGGTTAACAGAAAGTGAAGGCGGCGAGCTGGCAGAAACGTTAGCACGCCGGGCGAAATGCTTACTGGTATTTCGTCTGCCGCTATGTTCTGAGTTCAAATTCCGCCGAGGTCGACTTTGCCTTTCATCCTTTCGGGGTCGATAAATTAAGTACCAGTTACGCACTGGGGTCGATGTAATCGACTTAATCCGTTTGTCTGTCCTTGTTTGTCCCCTCTATGTTTAGCCCCTTGTGGGTAGTAAAGAAATAAGAAAGTGAAGTTTTCTGCAGGAAGGCAAGGCAAGACCTCACACTGCTCAAACAACATAGAAGAAAGTGCAGGAACTTGTGTGAATTGAACTGACGACACACGCAGCATATAGTCCGGACCCAGATCCCTCGAATTATTACCTGTTCTGATCCATGGCTCACTTCCTGCACTCATTACATTTCGTCGACCAAGAGGAGATGGAAGCTTCAGCGAAGGCCAAAAACTGGTGTGAATGTGGCGATCGAAGAACTTAGCAGAGACAGGTTGCTACTCTTGTAACTTGATGAATACAGCAAACGTGGAATATTGCAAAACTTTGGAATATTATGAATGGCAGAAATAGAGAAATAGGTTAAATGTTTTGCAACATTGAAATGTTCTGAATTCTTGGTGAGCTCAACTTTGTTTTCCATTATTTAGACAGACGTCTATAATCATCATCACCACCACCATGACCATCATCATTACCATTATTATAATAAAGTTACTGATGGGACGTTATTAGCCACGTCTTTCGGCATATAGTTTGTGGTTTCTAGTTCTAAAAATCCCATATCGCGTTCGAAAGCAACAAATATCAATATTTGGCTGAGTTACTTCCCTTCGGCCAGGGGAAACAACTTGTAAATACCGTTGACAATTGAGTTTTGTGTAGTTCTGATAGCAAAGCTCCCCGAATCTTCCCAGTAATACGCACTTTATTTTTCACCCCATTTATTATCTCTCATAATAATGGAGGGTGCATAAAAACAGTGTAGTTCTTTGCTTTTAAAACTTTATTGGCTTTTAAAGCATTGCAATGTACGAGGTGCTTCCCTATTTTAAAATAGTTTCCATATCATGCTAGTTACGAAGAGCAGGGAGCAAAAATTTCAAAGAGGCTTTTAGGTATTTAATAAGCCCTTTATTTTCGGTTTTAAATTGACAAAGTATTACAGCATTCATTTTTTGGTTTGCACAAATGTGCCCTTCTAAGTTGTTTTCCACGACACTTAATGTTTCAGGTTTCAGTGCTTAGATTTCAGCTGAAAATATTGTTGTTCAGCTGTTGGAGTGTCTGAGGCTTGACAGCATAATCATTTTCTTTGAGGCAAGCCTCGTAGGAAGAACGGAAGTCATTAGATTAGGAGGATGTGGTGGCAAGCTTATGTCGCAACCATGGGAATTCTTCTTATGAGAAATTACTGAACGGTTGGGTTGTGTCCCTTGCTATGTGAGCTGTTGCTCTGTCCTGTTGGAACCATGCCATGTCTATCTTGGACTGCTGGGAATAAGACAATTTTTGATCGTGAACCAATATCTACCTCTTGTAATAGTGATGGGAGTGAAATTACTGAGTGATCGACATGATGGCTTTAGTTTGTAAACATCTTGGGCAGTGAGATGTGGTGAGAGAGAGAGAGAATAGTCATCATCAGCATCATCATCGTTTAACGTCCGCTTTCTATGCTGGTATGGGTTGGACGGTTTGACTGAGGACTGGTGAGCCAGGAGGCAGCATCAGGCTCAGTCTGATCTAGCAAAGTTTCTACAGCTGGATGCCCTTCCTAACACCAACCACTCCGAGAGTGTAGTGGGTGCTTTTACATGCCATCAGCATGAGGGCCAGTTTGGTGGTACTGGCAACGGCCACACCCAAATAGTGCTTTTTATGTGCTACCTTGATGAGTGAAATTGCAAGAGGAGTAGAGAGAATGATGGACGTGAGCAGTGATAGAGGAGAGAGTGATGAAGACAGATACTGGTAAGAGAGGAGGACTAATGTCAGTAATGAGTGATCGGGGGAGAGAGTAATGGGAAATGTTGCTGGGGGTGGATGAGGAAGGAATAATGGTGAGGGATTCAACACAGAGTAACAGAAGAATAATATACAGACTTAATATAATGGTCAGTTGTTGTTTGTCAGGCATCCCAGTCTCCACCAACACGACTGCATCCATCATTTTTACACTTGTTTCTTTCTTTCTTTGTGTAGATTTGGCTGTCCTGTCTAGCATAAGGCTTTGCTACAAGTTGTAACCCTGGGTTATCTCTGTAACATTTCAGTCTTTTGTGATCAGTCTTTCACCATTTTGTCCCATACTTCATTGACCTCTCTTTCTTGATAGTTTCTGTCCACTTAGCATTTTATCTTGCTGTCATCCTCTCTCTGGCAGTGTAGTCTTTTGCTTTCTCCATTGAATTCCTCCAATATCCAGTTGTCCTTTCAGCTTGTTTGCGTTCAATCCTCCATAACTCTCGTTCAGTTGAGCATGCTCATCTCATTTCTGTGTTGCCTTCACAAATCTTCCTCATTGCAAGACCCACATCTTGCTACCATGCAACATAGCACTTTATATGTAGGCATCATACAAACTGCACTTCACTCTGACTGAATCACTTTGTTGCCAGAAGAGGTAGCTTCACGAATACTTCTCACTCTCTCTCTCTCCTTCACTCTGACTCTTTCTCTATCTTTCTCTCTAACTCTCTTGCCTGTTCTTCCTTGTCCTACTGGGGTAGCCAAGTATTTCTTGTCGTCAGACAGCTAACCATGTCCCACTGTCATACCCCTACCTCTCGCCTGGCACATGGCCACTTGTTTCAGTTCCTCTCTGTTTCTGTCTCTCTCTCAACTGAGAGGTCCTTTTGTTGCAAGATGTTTGGCACCCCTGCAGGTGCTGGTGCCACTTAAAAAAGCACCCAGTTACACTCTGTAAAGTGGCTGCTTTTTAGGAAAGGCATCCAGCTGTAGAAACCAGGCCAAAATAGACAATTGGTGCATGGTGCAGTTATCCATTCCATGCATACCAACATAGAAAACTGGCATTGATGATGATGATTATGACTAATTTAATCTGACAACTACAACTGCCACTTCTACTACTAATTAAGTGATTGTGGTAAGAAGCCATCAACTGCAGAGCTTTTTAAACATTTGAAGGAACTAGCTGTCGATGTCTATCTGCGTTTGAAAACGTATCTATTTCAAGTGAAATAAATTCACTGATTTTGAAAATAGAAATAATATAATTCTAAATCTCTCAGAGAGATTTATACAGTAGCATCACGATAAGGTGAATGAGCATCAACAGCTAGCATGCCATGCTACTCCAGACTGATGATGAGCACTGACTCTGAAACTAGTCTCTGGATGTTGGCTTTGCTGGGTGGAGGTGCTTATCTCCCCCTTTGTAAACATAAGGACTCAGGAAATGTGTCAAGACCAACAGGAAACGGTGTTTCCTAGGGTTAAATAACAGTAGCATTCTTCCCTTTCATGGGACTGTCACATTGACAACATACTATCACTTTATGGACATCATTATCAGCATCGTATTAAATCTGCTTTCTATGTTTCTTAGAATTAGACAGATCATTATGGTCGGGTCAGTTTGTATGTGGCATTGCTGTTCTCCTAGACTGGTCAAGCATTGGACCTTGCTTGTATGTTCTGTTTTTGGTATAGTTGCTACAGGTGGATCCCCTTTCTAATGTCAACCACTTTGTAATGTTTTTGGAGGGCCTTCTGTCATGGTGCCATCAATTTCTTTGAGAGCATGGTCTCCTCCCCAACCACAGGTCCCCTATTGGGCTGATCATCGTCTCCTGCACGCTTAAGTTGTAATTCAAGTCCTTAATTTTAATGTCAACAGAAATAAACTTTGGCAACAATTTGAAATGAAAATAAAATTTGTCGAGTGATAATCTGGATTAAAATGTAAAATTTGTTGAGTAATAATCTGGATTAAAATATGAAATTTGTCGAGTGATAATCTGGATTAAAATATGAAATTTGTCGAGTGATAATCTGGATTAAAATATGAAATTTGTCAAGTGATAATCTGGATTAAAATAGGAAATTTGTTGAGTGATAATCTGGATTAAAATACGAAATTTGTCGAGTGATAATCTGGATTAAAATATGAAATTTGTCTAGTGATAATCTGGATTAGAATATGAAATTTGTCGAGTGATAATTTGGATTAGAATATGAAATTTGTTGAGTGATAATCTGGATTAAAATATGAAATTTGTCAAGTGATAATCTGGATTAAATTAGGAAATTTGTCGAGTGATAATCTGGATTAAAATGTAAAATTTGTTGAGTGATAATCTGGATTAAAATATGAAATTTGTCAAGTGATAATCTGGATTAAAATATGAAATTTGTCGAGTGATAATCTGGATTAAAATATGAAATTTTCTGTTGCATTTGCAGGTACATAAAAAACTTGGAAATACCCATTTAGCTCTGTCTAATTTTTCTTGGGCAATGGATCTGGATCCAAAAGGTATAAATAATCAAATTAAAGAAGGCATAGACAAACGCTATGTAACAGACGATGATGATTCTCTTGTCAAAATGAACGATCCAGGTAAGGTATTTTGATGCATTAATCACTGTTTTGCCTTTTATTGTATTTAAAAAAAAATTTTCTTGTTGGTTTGGAGAGAATGATGATTCAAAATCCTTTTGGACTCTCTTAGTATTGGGCTGACGGTGGATTGAAAGGTTGGAATTTCTAGTGTCCTTTGAACACCTGCAAGTTGGTGATTGGAGAGAAAATGTGAGCAGGGCAAGTGTTTTGGAAGATACACTTTTGAGATGAAAAGATTTTGACCAAATGTGACAAAAGGAGACAACTGAGCTGACATTAATGTCTGTTGATTAGAAACCCTTGTAAAAATCACCTGTGGTGGTGCTGCAATTAAAGTGCTTGTGGAAGTGCCATTTAAAGAGCACCTGTGGTGGTGCCACATAACGAGCACCTATGCTGGGGCCTCTGTAAAGTGGTGAGTGTTAGGAAGCGCATCCGAGCTTAGAGACTATGCAAAAACTGACAATTGGAGCCTGGTGTCGCCCTCTAGATGGCCACCTCCTCTCAAACCGTCCAACCCATGCCAGCATGGAAAATAGATGTTAAATGATGAGGAATAACCATCTAATTTACTTGGAGTTAATTTAGTTTCTTTTCGATGTTCATCTTTCTGTTGGGAATTGTGTTGTTAAATCCTAAAACTGCTTTAAACAATTCTAAAGCATTTGAAAGCGGACATAATTGATAAAGATGTTTACCCTCTCCTGTGAAAATCCGTAGGATTGGAATACATGGAAACGATGCAATGGAAATTCTTGATTAGTTTTGTATTTTGTTGGAATCGTTCTGGCCATTTATTGATTATGTATGCACCTATTTACTTATTCCTGTCTGTGTTGAATAGTAATCAGAGCTTCATTGTACAGTCTCAGCTTGGTACTGATTCTTAATACCAATTAGTTTCAGATTGTCATCAGAGAGAGACATTCTAGATTCAGTTGATTGTAATGCTCCAAGACCCAATCAAGTTATTTTAGCATTTAGATAACCTAATCTTTAAATGCACACAAGTGTTCTTGAGTGTTACGTATTAAGTTATGAGACTAAAGATGTGACTGTGTGGTAAGATGCTTGCTTCCCCACCTACACAACTCTGAGTTCAGTCCCACTGCATGGCACCTTGGGCAAGTGTCTTCCGCTATAGCATTGGGACAACTAAAGCCATCTGAGTGGATGTGGTTGATGGAAACTGATAGAAGCCCAGCCCATCATATATATATATATATATATATATATATATATATATATACTTTATGATTAGGGTTTAGCAGAGATTTGCTTCACTACATACCAAAGTTTAGAAATAGCAGTCAAAAAATCTTAGCTATTCCTTCTACTTTAAAAGGGGCTCCCAGAAAAACCAAATCCATTGTTTTCAAGTACTTTGGTTTTTCTGGGAGCCCCTTTTAAAGTAGAAGGAATAGCTAAGATTTTTTGACTGCTATTTCTAAACTTCGGTATGTGGTGAAGCAAATCTCTGCTGAACCCTAATTATAAAGTATTACTTAAGCTTACCATGAAATGGTCTTTTTCATGCCGAATTCTACTTGGTGAAATTACTGATTACTTCTTAATTAATTAATTTTACCCTTTGTTATTATATATATAGGCTCCTATGCTGGTGGCACCTAAAAAGCACTATCTGAACGTGGCCGATGCCTGTGCCAGTGACATGTAAAAGCACCCACTACACTTCTGAAATGGTTGGCGTTAGGAAAGGCATCCAGCTGTAGAAACATAGCCAGATCAAATTGGAGCCTGGTGCAGCCACTAGCTCTCCAGACCTCAGTCAAACCATCCAGCCCATGTCAGCATGGAAAATAGACATTAAACGATGATGATGACGATATATATATATATATATATATATCTCATCATCATCATCGTTTAACGTCCGTTCTCCATGCTAGCATGGGTTGGACGGTTCGACCGGGGATCTGAGAAGCCAGAAGGCTGCACCAGGCTCCAGTCTTATCTGGCAATGTTTCTACTGCTGGATGCCCTTCCTAACGCCAACCACTCCGTGAGTGTAGTGGGTGCTTTTTACGTGCCACCTGCACAGGTGCCAGGCAAGGCTGGCAACATCCACGGTCGGTTTGGTGCATTTTACGTGTCACCGGCATGGAAGCCAATCGAGGCGGCACTGGCATCGGCCACGATTCGGATGGTGCTTTTTACGTGCCACCATCATCATCATCATCTTCGTTTAACGTCCGCTTTCCATGCTAGCATAGGTTGGACGGAGCATGGGTGATGTTGATAAGCCACAAAAATGGTGAAACATTGATGTCCATCACTCCTGAATGGAACTCTGAGTGAGTTGTCTCACCTATCTGTGACTTTTAGGTGCTTTAACACTCGGCACTTTGAGAGAGTCATCTCCATAGCCTCAAACCGCAGCCTTCTGGTGAACAAGCAAAGCTCATTATATATGTTCGGTAACGTGTGTGTGTGTGTGTGTGTGTCTCCTGTCACCACTTGACAACCAGTGTTGGTGTGTTTACATCCTCATAGCTTAGTGGTTTGGTAAAAAAAGACTTAAGTACCACTCTTTAGAAAACTAAGTACTGGGCTTGTTTTCATTCAGTTAAGTCTTTCAAGGCTGTGCCCCAGCATGGCCACTGTCCAGTGACTGAAAAAAAGTAAAAGATGTCTAAGTGAAGAACTGACCGATCATTAGACAGTAATTGGTTTCATTTGTAATGAGTTTCGTTAACTCTCCTCATCCCTCTCTCACCACTTGACAAACGGTGTGTGTGCTTGTTTGGACCATCTCAGGCAATACTCGTACATTCTGTTTTTCTTTTACTTGTTTGTCATTTGACTGCGGCCATGCTGCAGCACCACCGTTAGCTGAACAAATTTACCCCAGGACTTATTCTTTGTAAGCCTAGTATTTATTCTATTGGACCCTTTGTCTGAACCACTAAGTTACAGGGATGTAAACACACTAACATTGGTCATCAAGCAATAGTGGGGGACAGCATAGACACACACACACACACACACACACATACGACGGGCTTCTTTCAGTTTCCGTCAACCAAATCCACTTATAAGGGCTTTGAGTGGCCTGAGGCTATAGTAAAAGACACTTGCCCAAGGTGCCATGCAGTGGGACTGAACCCAGAACCATGTGGTTAGTAAGCAAGCTTCTTACCACACAGCCACCCCTGAGCCTATGTATATATTTATTGCAAATCAGGTAACCTGGCTGGGGGCACGAGAGATTGGATTGCAAGTATTTCATTTCTTCTACAGCCCTCACTTCACAGTTGTCAGGATTAAATATCAGATGCTTGGAAGATAACTGTGAAAGACTGGCACTTTGGTCTAGAAATAGATATCTCTTGATTACTTGATTCTGAAGAAACTGAAATTGCAGACCCAACCATCCTAAAACTATTCACTCCAAATTTCTATGTGAATGCAAAGCTAAGAATGTATATATTTAGATTCATCATCATCATCATCAAACATCTGTTTTCCATGCTGGCATGGGTCGGAATGATTCAACAGGAGCTGTCCCAGGCTGTTTAGGCATGGTTTCTATGGCTGGATGCCCTTCCTAGTGCCAACCACTTTACAGAGTTTACTGGGTGCTTTTTATGTGGCACCAGCACCACTGAGGTCACCAAAATTAACTTGCAGGGCAAGAAAAGTGGGAGTTGTATTGAGGGTGTGTGGTTTTTATGTCAGTTGAGAAATTTAAAATGTAGAAGGGACAGATATAGGTGTCTTAGGAGTAGATACATGGATATATATATATATATATATATATATATATATATATATATATATATAAGGAGTAGATAGACAGCCGACAACTGATGAAGGGTCCTTTCTCTGTGTTTACTTGTCCTGCTTTCCATTTGTTTTCTCGTTTACATATTTAACCTGTTTGTTTACATGTTTCATGTTGTTTGAACCATTGGTGATGTCCTGTACCCATATATGCATATATTATATATATATATATATATATATATATATATATATAGATGTTTGTGTGTAGGAGTATATATATGTAAACACCATATATGGGAAATGGACATAAAAAGATATTGCTGATGGTCATCAGTATAGTAATGGCCAGTTTTTCATCCATGTGATTGGTCAGATTTGATTTAAGGCAAGTTATCTCCAGCTGTTATCTGGTTTTTCTTGTCACCAATCCTCACCTCTTTCCAGTTAACAGACTTTTTTTCAATAACTGGACATGCTTGTACAGTAAATTGGAAGCCTGGAACATACTGTAAAGTGGTTGGTATTAGGAAGGGCATTCAGTGATAGAAGCCATGCCAAAGCAGTGCAGGGATGGCGGGTGGCAAGCATGTCTTCGTTGATCAAGAGTGAAAGTTGGAGGTTCAAAGATGATCAGATACCATTGTAGTTTCAACGATAAACAAGGCCGATTGGCACTTAAGTGGCGTTTGGTTTGATGACCCATTGGGGAGTGCACATGGGAAACTATGATTGGGTCCAGAGGGAAACTTAAAAAATCTTGGGGGCCTTTCGAATCCTATCAGACTGTCCAACCCATATCAGCTTGGAATGTGGACGTTAAATGATGGTCTCTCTCTCTCTCACACACACACACACACACTTTCATTTGTTGCCTTCTTTCAATGATGATGGAAAATGTGGAATGAGTTGTGCTTTGTAAATGTAAAGACTATTCCTCAGACATGGCAAAAACATGAGATCCAAACCTGTTAGCTGCCATGTTTTCAAGTCCCTTCAAGCCCCTTCAAGTTGTTTTCCAAATCAACGTGAAGGGACTTTATTGATCTCACTTCATGCTTAAGTCTGCTTCGTTTACTTTTTGCTTACTATTTCTCTGTCTTTTCTCTCTGGATGCGGCCATGCTGGGGCATCACCTTTGAAGAATTTTTAGTCAAATGAATCGATCCCAGGACTTATTTTTTAAAGACTGGTGCTTATTCTGTCTCTTTTGCTGAACTGCTAAGTTAGAGGGACGTAAAGCTATCAGCACCGATTGTCAAGCGGTGAGACACACACACATGTACATCAATCATCATCATCATTTAATGTCTGTTGTCCATGCTGGCATAGGGTGGATGGTTTGACCAGGGCTGGGAAGCTGGAAGGTTGCACCACACTCCAGTCCCTGATTTGGCATAGCTTCTATGGCTGGATGCCTTTCCTAACGCCAACCACTTTGAGAGTGTAATGGGTGCCTTGTATGTGTGCCATTTGCGTGATACTGGTATCTGCCATAACTGATTTTTACCTGGCTTGGTGGCTCTTCTTTTCAAACACGACATAATGCCAAAGGTCTTGGTCATTGCCTCTATGGGGCCCAACACTTGAAAGGAGCTCGACCACTTTGCCTCCGTGAAGCTCAATGCTCGAAAGGTGCCTGCATAGCTGCTGGTTACGTGGCACCAGCATCACCCATGACTATGATTTCACTTGGGTCTTCTCAAGCACTGCATACCGCTAAAGGTCTCGGTCACAAGTCATTGCCTCTGTGAGGTCCAAAGTTTGGAGATCATGCTGCACCACATCATCCCATGTCTTCCTGGGTCTACTTCTTCCGCAGGTTCCTTCTACAGTTAGGGAGTGGCACTTCCTCATACAGCTGTCTTCATTCATACATAACGCATGGCCATACCAGCACAGTCTCTCTTGCACACCACATTTGATGCTTCTTATGTTCCAACTTTTCTCTCAGGGTGTTTATACTCTGTCGTGTATGCACACTGACATTACGCATCCAGCAGATCATATTAGCTTCACTTCTTTTAAGCCTCTGCATGTCCTCAGCAGTCACGGCCCATGTTTCACTGCCATGTAGCATGGCAGTTTGCACACATGCATCATACAGTCTACCGTTCATCCTGAGCGAGAGGCCCTGTGTATGTATGTATATAAATATTCACAAATACACAACGGGTTTCTTTCAGCTTCTGTTTACCAAATCCTCTCAGAAGGCTTTTGTTGGCCCGTCGCTATGAGAGAAGACACTTGCCCAAGGTATCATGCAGTGGGACTGAACCTGGAAGCATGCGGCTGAGAAGCAAGCTGCTTAGCACTGAGGCAGGTCTGTGCCTAGCCACGCCCAAGTCTTTGTGGAAGATTTTGTTTTTAGCTTGTTTAGCAACCGTGGATTAAGATCCAGGTTTTGTTTTCGTAGCTGTCTGCCCTTCCTCTCCCATTATTAACCACTTCGATGCTTCTACAGAATTGGTTCGTTTGCCTTTCTCAAGTCAAGCAGAGTTACATACCTTCTTATAGAATCTCACACAATGACTAATGACTGGCTAAAGTTATGATTCCTTAGCAATATCATCAGTCAAGTAATCCAACACTTGAAATCTCCCACTTATTGTGTATCTTTATTATTTCTTTGGTTGAAAAATGTCTCTCTTATCTTTGAAAAATTGTAAAAAAAAAAAAAACATCCAACAACAAAAAAAAACTCAAGTGATATTAATAGGTTTTTATTTATTTTTTTTTACTAAATGTCTTGTTTAGATTGAGCAGGTCCATAATATTTTGTATTTATTCTCTTTCTCTCTGTTTTGCTCGTTTTGCAGTTGGTGTTGATGACAACGGTGGAGAGGCTGATTCTCAAGAGGCTGCTTCTCGTAGCAATTCCTCTAACATTTCCAATATTGATCATGAGGACCTTCAACTGCAGGCCATGGAGAGCGATGAGAGTTTGTGATAGTGGCTTACTAGTGTCGGTGGTTGGTTTGGCAGTTAGTGATGTGGTGTATGTATGCCTGTATGTACAAGGTGGGGGGGTTGGTTGGTTGCAGTTGCTGGTGGCGGCGGCACTGGGGCAGGAAGCAGAAAAGAGCAGCAGGAAGATCACAGATGGTGGCAACAACAACACATGGTCTGCTTTGTTATTAACCAAATGGAAAGATAGCAAGATGATCAATCTGCCAAACCAGATGGACATAGGTCATTTTTTTTTTTTTTTTTGTGACTCTTTCTCTCTTCTCTCTCCTCCTCTTCCTCCTCCAAACTGTCAGAGACAGATAAACATTTCCAAATGACAGCTGATATTCAGCTTCTCGTATTGTTAGCTGAAAACTAAATGGACAGAAATTCCAAGCAAAAAAATATTACAAAAAAAAAAAATAAAAGAAAAAAATAAAAGCACACACACACATCCACACATAAACGCTCTCATACAAACAAATTGTAACACCTCCTCCACAAATAAAATATTAAAATAAATAAAAAAAAAAAATCTTTCAGGAAAACAAAAAAAAAAACCTCCCAAAAAAGAACTGAAAGAAGACGAAATATCTGCTAGGCAAATTGGTATTAGTAGATATGTGTCCAAGAATTCTGACTTTTCCTTTTATTGTTTATTACCATAACTTCTCTCAGCCTTGTTGTTTCTACAACAACAATTGCTTTGACAGCTCAAAGGAAATAATAAATATATATAAAATAACCGATTCTTCTCTTTCTTCACCTATTTCTCTCTCACATGGCTTCTTTGTCTCCTTCATGTTCACCCTTTTCACTCTCTCCCTTATCTTATTCTTTCATTCCTTTCTCTTCTCCCTCGTCTACCTTTTAATTCCAGCGTTTTTATTGATGTAAATATTAAAACAAAACAGACTAGAAATTTGGAATGTTCATGAAATATTTGTCTCTGATAAAGTCTTATTAATCTTAGAGTTTAGTATGGCTATTTTTGAATTTAGGACTGTAGATGACAGAATTAGCAGAAAATAAGTTTTGTGGTCAAAATACCTGATCAATTGTCTTGCAAGGTGACTCTGCCAGTGCAGGTGCCACTTAAATGCATGCAGTTCACATTGTAAAGTGGTTGGCATTTGGAAGGGCATCCAGCTGTAAAAACCTTGCCAAAACTGACCTCGCCTGTGCTTGTGCCACATAAAAAGCACTCGCTCCACTCTGCTGAGTGGTTGGTGTTAGGAAGGGCATCCAGTTGTAAAAACCTTGCCAAAACTGACCTCACCTGTGCTTGTGCCACATAAAAAGCACTCGCTCCACTCTGCTGAGTGGTTGGTGTTAGGAAGGGCATCCAGTTGTAAAAACCTTGTCAAAACTGACCTCACCTGTGCTTGTGCCACATAAAAAGCACTCGCTCCACTCTGCTGAGTGGTTGGTGTTAGGAAGGGCATCCAGTTGTAAAAACCTTGTCAAAACTGACCTCACCTGTGCTTGTGCCACATAAAAAGCACAAAGTCCACTCTGCTGAGTGGTTGGTGTTAGGAAGGGCATCCAGTTGTAAAAACCCTGCCAAAACAGTCACTGAAGTCTGGTGCAGGCCAGCTCCTGTCAAACCGTCCAACCCATGCCGGCATGGAAGGCAGATGTTAAACAGTGATGATGATTAGATAGGATTTGGGTTACTGAGTTGTGGCCTTAAGTAGAAAGTATTTCTATTGATATGTGAATGTTTTGTTTAGATGTGGTGGGAGAGAAGGTTAAATGGGTTTCATTTCAGGGAATTCAATGGTTTGATTCTTTTTTTGTATCCTTCCAAAGTTGATAAAATTAAAAACTAACGGCTGAGAGGATTGACACAAATTTTCAGCAGTCATCCACCATAACAACTCAATGTTATTTGCGTTTTGCTGTGTCAGGGGTTATATGCCTTATCAAGCCTCTCCCCTCCTTCACATGTCAGTAACATGAATTGTTGGTAAGGCTGTGAACTGGCCAGAACCATTACAAAATGCTTGGCGGCATTTCGTCTGTGTTGACATTTTGAGTTCAAATTCGGCCAGAGTTGACTTTGCCTTTCATCCTTTCAGAGGTCAATCAATTAAGTACCAGTTGCATCCTGGTGTCACTGTAATCGACTAGCACCCTCACCCCAAATTACTGGTCTTTTGCCAAAATTTGAAACAGTAATATTGTTT
>NC_042998.1:35933649-35953649 GCF_006345805.1 Octopus sinensis
GTTGTTAACACAACATTTCAGCTGATATACCCTCCAGCCTTCATCAGGTGTCTTGGGGAAATTTCGAACCTGGTTTCTCATTCCTAATGTATTTTTTATTGCTATTATTATTATTAAGGTCACTGCCTGGAATCGAACATGGAATCTGGGGTTAGTAGCCCGTGCTCTTAACCACTACGCCATATTCCTGTGGGCATATGGCGTAGTGGTTAATAACATCGAAAAATACCTTAGGAATGAGAACCCAGGTTCGAAATCTCCTCAAGACACCTGATGAAGGCTGGAGGGTTTATCAGCTGAAATGTGTTAACAACAAACAAGATGAGGACAAATATCCGTCAAATGTAAATAATGGACATAATTCCTCATCTCTTAAATATAGAACTGTATTAAGTTAGCTAAATTATTTTGTTTTTCAAAACAATTTAAAAGCAATTTGGAGAACTGTTCTCATCTCCTTACACCTTCCCTTTTTAAAAAAAAGTTTTTCTTTCGCTATTCTCTAAATCAGGTTCCTGGATTCCCCACTACTCAAATTTATACCTTTTTTTTTTTTTGTTTTTTGTTTAAAGTTTACAACTTTTCTCTTTGAAGAATGTTTCCACAATTTGTTGTAGCTTGTGTGTTTAATTTATTTATATCGAGCTTGGTGTATATAAAATTTTTATCTCCGAACGAATCAAAAAACCCCCATAAAGAGCACTCTTTCTCGTGTCTGTGTGTCTTTGTACTGAATAAAACCAAATACAAATTACAATGTCTTGTAACATTTTTTTTTTTTCATTTCCCAGGTTTTTTTTCCCTCTCTATAATTAACATGGAAAACGTAGATCAGTTTTCCTTTTGAAGAAATCAACAAGTCCTTCATGTGCCTTCCATCTCGTATTAGTTTACATTTATTTTTCTTATTAATGAAGTCAAACAGGCAAAGATAAAAAGGGATAAATTCATTTGATTTCTTCCTTTTTTTGTTTTTTTCCTTTTGCCCACCATTGAGTTCTGTAAGATTTTCTAATATATTTTGCTGTTCAAATATCAAAAGCTAGAATGGCAAAGTGAATCATGCAATGTTCTGCGTCTGCTGAGAGTCGACTTCTGCAAATGGCATTTCTTTCATAGTCTATTGCTATCTTCAGTTTTTCTGCTCTCACCCTCTCTTCATCTACCCACCTACTTGTCTATCTGTCTGTCTGTCTGTCTATATATATCTATAAAACTGTTAGTAGATATTAAACCTTGATCTTAGCCATAAGACTGAGAAATATATGTGTGTATGTGTGTGTGTGTGTTTGAGTGTGTGTGTGTGATATCTATGTATATGTGTGTATATGTATGTGTGCATGTATATATGTGATATGTGTGTATGTTTGTGTATGTTTGCATGTATATATGTATGTGTATATATGTGTGTATATATATGTGTGTGTGTGTATATATGTATATATATATATATATATATATATATGTATATGTATATATATATATATATATATATATGTATATATATATGTATGTCTATCTAGGTGTGTGTGGTGTGTGTATATATATAAATACATGTATATATATGTATGTGTATCTAGGTGTGTGTGTGTATGTATATATATATATATATGAGACCTCTGGAAGTGTGCTGTGCGCGAGAAGACCCGGCAGGACAAGTGAGTCCACAACCCGTGGCCTTCTACATGGGATGGAGCCAGCCTACGTATGCATACCTTCCCTTCTTGGACACAAAACTCTACTTGTGAAGACGTGTTGAGGCAAGTGAGGATCAGAATCGAAATCGATCAATGGAAATTGCGGATGTGCTACCAGTGCCGGTGGCATGTCGAAACTCTGCTTGTGAAGACCCATTGAGGCAAGTGAGGATCAGAATCGAAATCGATCAATGGAAATCGATCAATGGAAATTGCAGATGTGTTACCAGTGCCGGTGGCATGTAAGAGAACTTTCCGTTCGCGACCGTTGCCAGCACCGCCCCGTTTCGTGTCCGTTGCCAGCCTCGCCTGGCCCTCGTGCCGGTGGCACATAAAAAGCACCATCCGTTCGTGGCCGTTTGCCAGCTCTGTCTGGCACCAGTGCGGGTGGCACGTAAAAAGCACCCACTACACTCACGGAGTGGTTGGCGTTAGGAAGGGCATCCAGCCGTAGAAACACTGCCAGATTTGACTGGGCCTGATGAAGCCTTCTGGCTTCACAGACCCCAGTAGAACCGTCCAACCCATGCTAGCATGGAAAACAGACGCTAAATGATGATGATGATGATGATGATATATATAGATTTAATCGTTACAAGTTAAAAAGCACATAAGAAATTTTTGCAATGTTACTAAACTTGCTGAGAATCAGTGAAGTTGATTTCAAACAAGTTTAACCAGTTTTTTTTTTTTCCTCCAGTTCTAACAATGGAGACATTTTTAAACTCAAACTATTTGTTCTGCTCCTTGTCTTTCCTCTCTGCGTTGCTTTACACAGTTTAAATTTTCTTTGAAAAAAAAAGCAAGTTTTTCAGATTCTTCAAAACTCTAAGATTAAACGGTGGTTTATCTTTTATCTTTCACTTGTTTCAGTCATTAGATTGTGGCCATGCTGGGGCATTGCCTTGCACCTTTTAGTTGAATAAAACCACCCCAGTTTTTACATTTAGTTATTCTGTCTCTATTGCCAAGCTGCTAAGTTATAGGGACGTAAACACACCAACAGAGGTTGTCAAGTGGTGATGGGGGACATACACAGATGCAAAGAAACGTACATATTCTTTTACTTGTTTCAGTCATTTGACTGTGGCCATGCTGGAGCAACAACACCTTTTAGTTGAACAAATCAATCCCAGGACTTATTCTTTGTAAGCCTAGTATTTATTGTATCGGTCTCTTTTGCCAAACTGCTAGGTTACAGGGATGTAAACACACCAACATTGGTTGTCAAGAGATGGTGTAGGGGGACAAACACATACACACATATATATATATATACACACGATGGGCTTCTTCCAGTTTCCGTCTACCAAATTCACTCACAAGGCTTTGGTTGGCCCGAGGATAAAGTAGTAGACACTGGCTCAAGGTGCCACGCTGTGGGACTGAACCCAGAACCGTGTGGTTGGGGTGCAAGCTTCTTACCACACAGCCTCACCTGTGCCTATATAGCAGGTAGAAATAAATTAAGAATATTTTATTACCTTGTATGCAAACAACTTGAAAAGCTAAAAATAACATCAAAAGAGGAAGCACCACTGAACAAAACACACATGTACGCATGTATAAAATTGTTGATCCAAATACTTGTCTGCATATACACAAGGTTATACATACATGAGTATTTGAGGGTATTAATCATACCTTAATGTTTATCCTTTCAACCCGGAATGTTTTCTCAAGTCGGTAATGGCGGGACTGGGGTTTGTAATTGTGAGCCTTTAGAGCTGTTATTTACAGTGTCATACAGTCTCCATGTTCTGAGTTCAAATTCCACTGGGGTCGACTTTGCCTTTCATCCTTTCGAGGTCGATTAATTAAATATCAATTGCATACTGGGATTGATCTAATCGACTGCCCCCCACCCCCGCTTCCCCGAAATTTCGGGCCTTGTGCCGAGAGTGGAAAACATTATAATGTCATACACTGTTTCTCACATTCTGATTTCAAATGCTGTTGGGGGTCGACTTTGCCTTTCATCCTTTCGATGGGTCAGTAAAATAAATAGCAGTTGAACACAGGGGGGGGGGGTTGATGTAATCGACTGTCCTCCTCCCCACCAAATTTCAGGCCTTGTGCTTATAGCGGAGAGGATTATAATGTCATACACGTCTGGTTCTACATACCAGAAAAACCAGAGTGCTAACTATACTGCATAACATAAAATGGGGATTTCAAAGCTTTGGGTTGTAAAATTTTGGACTGGTACCAATATATAGTTCTATATTTAAGAGATGAGGAATTATGTACATTATTTACATTTGACAGATATTTGTCCCACAGGCATATGGTGTAGTGGTTAAGATTCTGAGTTCAATTCCAGGCAGTGACATCGTCATCATCATCGTTTAACATCTGTTTTCCATGCTAGCATGGGTTGGACGGTTCGACCGGGGACTGGGAAGCCAGGAGGCTGTACCAGGCTCCAGTCTGATCATGCAGTGTTTCTACAGCTAGATGCCCTTCCTAACGCCAACCACTCCATGAGTGTAGTGGGTGCTTTTTACATGCCACCAGCACAGGTGCCAGGGGAGGCTGGCAACACCCACGATCGGTTGGTGCCTTTTATGTGCCACTGGCACGGAAGCCAGTCAAGGCAGCGCTGGCATCGGCTATGTTCGGATGGTGCTTTTTGTGTGCCATCAGCACAGTTTTCACGATTACAATTTCCATCTGAATTTTATTTGATGTTGATGTACTTGACTCAATAAGTCTCCTCAAGAACAGCAGGTCACCCTACAATCCAAGGTAAGCACAGCAGGCCGTCCTGCGATCCAAGGTACTTTGGATAGTTTGGGGCTGCTATGTGAAGCTGGTGCAGGAAACAGCTGTGAACTCACGTTATTTGTTGGGTCTTTGCAGTCACAGCATATCTCCAGAGGTCTCAGTCTTTTGACATGAATAATAATAATAATAATAATAATAATAACATTGAAAAATACCTTGGGAATGAGAACCTAGGTTCAAAATTCCCTCAAGACACCTACTGAAGGCTGGAGGGTATATCAGCCAAAACGTTGTGTTAACAACAAACAAGATGAGGACAAATATCCGTCAAATGTAAATAATGGTACAAATATGTCTCAGCCAGGCCGAAAGGGTTAAGAGAAAATTCTTTTAGGTCTGTCACTGTCCCATGTCTTTAGAACCGACAACTGTATTTACTTTTTCGCTTAAAACTCATTTTGCTCTCACATTATTAAGGTGGTTCAACTACATTCTGTTCAGTCGTCAGGAGTTCAAATTCCATTTGTGGATTCTGTGGTTTGAGGTGAACGCTTTGTAATGATTTGGTAAACTTAGCCACATTTGGGAGGCTACAAAAGGAGAGTATTAACTTAGCTGTGGGGTAAGAAGTTTGCTTCCCAACCACATGGTTCCGGGTTCAGTCTCTCCTTACCTTCCTCTTTCTGCCACTCTCAACAGCTTCTACCTCTTTCTCCCCCCCACCAACAACTACAATTCTCCTAGAATTTTACTGATTCTCTATAGGATCCATTTATTCCTTGAAATACTGCTAAGCATTTAGTCTGGCGTGCTAATGTTTCTGCCAGCTCACCGCCTTAGAAAGAAAATATATTCTTTTCTACTACTCTAGGCACAAGGTTCGAAATTTTTGGGGAGGAGGCCAGTCGATTAGATCAACCCCAGTACACAACTGGTACTTAATTTTTTTTTCTTTACTGCCCACAAGGGGCTAAACACAAAGAGGACAAACAAGGACAGATAAATGGATTAAGTCGATTATATCGATCCCAGTGCGTAACTGGTACTTAATTTATCAACACCAAAAGGATGAAGAGCAAAGTCGACCTCCGTGGAATTTGAACTGTGAAATGTAAAGACAGATGAAATACTGATAAGCATTTAGTCTGGCGTGCTAATGTTTCTGCCAGCTCACCGCCTTAGAAAGAAAATATATTGTATAAGCAATTCATTGCTCATAAACTTAACAACTAAATCTTATATGGACCCTTAAGGGTCATGTAGATCCCAGTGGAGAACCACTATTTTATAAAAGAAACATTTAGCTAGGATTCCATTCTGTGGTTGGTTGATGTATCACGTCAATTTTCATTTGATGGTGAAACCGAAGAAATATATTCTTTTTTACTCTACTCCAGGCATAAGGCCCGAAATTTTTGGGCAGGGGACCAGTCGATCAGATCGACCTCAGTACGCAACTGGTACTTAATTTATTGACCACAAAAAGGATGAAAGGCAAAGTCAACCTTGGTGGAATTTGAACTCAGAATGTAAAGACAGATGAAATGCTGCTATGCTTTTTGCCCTGCATGCTAACTTTTCTTCCAGCTCGCCACCTTATCAAAGAAATATATTTATTTCTTTATTGCCCACAAGGGGCTAAACATAGAGAGGACAAACAAGGACAGACAAAGGGATTAAGTCCATTACATCGACCCCAGTGCTTAACTGGTGCTTATTTTATTGACCCTAAAAGGATGAAAGGAAAGTCGACCTCGGTACTTAATTTATCAACACCAAACAGATGAAGGGCAAAGTTGACCTCGGTGGAAATCAAACTCAGAACGCTAAGGCAGACGAAATACCACTAAGCATTTTGGCCGGTGTGCTAACAATTCTGCCAGCTCGCTGCCTTACTGAAGAAATATATTACGGCCAGACTACACTTATATCTTCTCTTTAATGAAATTCAGCTCTATCTCCAGGAATTCAGTACTTCACTTTTCCATTTTGCATTAGAGAGTGTAATGTGGTGCTTGGATAGATTTCAATACTTAGCTGGCTTAAGTGGCTGTTTTTATTGGTTTTCCCCTAAGTGTTTTACTGTCAAACAGTGTATGGCAACAAAGTGCACCACAGTGCTCTTTGGTGCTGGGAAAAGTTCCAATATTTCGCCATTTCAAGTGCTGCTTAATTTCTGCCGCCAGATTCACTTTTTATTCTTTTGTTTGGTTTGCTTCTTCCATAGAAATCTAAATTTCAGTGCCTGCCTACCGTGACATAGTTTTGGTTGTGAGAATATGTCAGAATTATTAAATATATCATTCTTTATAATTTGCAATAATAAGCGGTGGTGGTGGTGGTGGGGGGCTTGATTTATTGGCTCTGCATTGTTGGAGTGTGTGTGTGTGTGTGTGTGTGTGTGTAATAAAGAAGTCAAACTAAATATGAATATTTTGAAATCCTTCTATACCAGTGGTTTTCAACCAGGGTTCCGCGGAACCTTAGGGTTCTGCCAGTACAGTCCAGGGGTTCCGCAAGAAGTTACAAAATTGCTAAAATCGGCAGTAGTTTTTAATTCTCCTGTGCAGATATGTGTGCATAAGACTATTAAAATTATTGCGCAGGGGTTCCTCAAGCCAGTGGAATGTTTCCTTGGGGTTCCGCTCCAGCAAAAAGTTTGAAAAGCACTGTTCTATACGCACGTTTCAGATTTGCATAATTTAGGGAATGCACACTATGTGTATTCATGTG
The DNA here is from genome assembly GCF_006345805.1 of Octopus sinensis. NCBI lineage: Eukaryota > Metazoa > Mollusca > Cephalopoda > Octopoda > Octopodidae > Octopus > Octopus sinensis. The sequence goes on from NC_042998.1 coordinate 35,940,807, forward strand.
TGCGTGCGTGTGTATACACGTGTGTGTGTGAATATGTGTATACACGTGTGTATGTGTGTAGACGTGTGTGTGTGTGTGAATATGTATTTACATGTGTGTGTGTGTGAATATGTATATACATGTGTGCGTGTGAATATGTATATACATGTATGTGTGAATATGTATATACATGTATGTGTGAATATGTATATACATGTGTGTGCGAATATGTATATACATGTGTGTGTATGAATATGTATATACATGTGTGTATGAAAATGTATATACATGTGTGTGTGTGAATATGTATATACATGTGTGTGTGAATATGTATATACATGTGTGTGTGTGAATATGTATATAAATATGTGTGTGTGAATATGTATATGCATGTGTATGTGTGAATATGTATATACATGTGTGTGTGTGAATATGTATATACATGTGTATGTGTGAATATGTATATACATGTGTGTGTGTGAATATGTATATACATGTGTATGTGTGAATATGTATATACATGTGTGTGTGTGAATATGTATATACATGTGTATGTGTGAATATGTATATACATGTGGTGTGTGTGAATATGTATATACATGTATGTGTGAATATGCATATACATGTATGTGTGAATATGTATATACATGTGTGTGTGAATATGTATATACATGTGTGTGTATGAATATGTATATACATGTGTGTGCATGAAAATGTATATAAATATGTGTGTGTGAATATGTATATGCATGTGTATGTGTGAATATGTATATACATGTGTGTGTGTGAATATGTATATACATGTGTATGTGTGAATATGTATATACATGTGTGTGTGAATATGTATATACATGTATGTGTGTGAATATGTATATACATGTGTGTGTGTGAATTTGTATATACATGTGTATGTGTGTGTGAATATGTATATACATGTGTATGTGTGTGTGAATATGTATACACGTGTGTGTGAATATGTATATGTGTGTGTGTGAATGTATATACATGTGTGTGTCTGAATATGTATAATACATGTTCTTTTATTCTTTTACTTGTTTCAGTCATTTGACTGCGGCCATGCTGGAGCACACACCACATGTGTGTTTGAATATGTATATACATGTGTGTATGTGTGTAGACATATGTGTATGAATATGTATATACATGTTTGTGTGTGCGAATATGTATATACATGTGTGTGTATGAAAATGTATATACATATGTGTGTGTGAATATGTATATACATGTGTGTGTGTGAATATGTATATACGTGTATGTGTGTGTGTGAATATATATATACATGTGTGTGTGTGTGAATATGTATATACATGTGTGTGTGTGAATTTTTATATACATGTGTGCGGGTGAATATATATATACATGTGTGTGTGTGTGAATATGTATATGCATGTGTGTGTGAATGTATATACATGTGTGTGTATGAATATGTATAATACATGTCCTTTTGTTCTTTTACTTGTTTCAGTCATTTGACTGTGGTCATGCTGGAGCACACACCACATGTATGTGTGAATATGTATATACATGTGTGTATGTGTGTGTGTGTGTAGACATATGTGTATGAATATGTATATACACGTGTGTGTGTGCGAATATGTATATACATGTGTGTGTGTGTGTGTGAATGTGTATACACCTGTGTGTATGAATATGTATACACGTGTGTGTGTGAATATGTATATACATGTGTGTGTGTGTGTGAATGTGTATACACCTGTGTGTATGAATATGTATACACGTGTGTGTGTGAATATGTATATACATGTGTGTGTGTGTGTGTGAATGTGTATACACCTGTGTGTATGAATATGTATACACGTGTGTGTGTGAATATGTATATACATGTGTGTGTGTGTGTGTGTGGTGTGAATATGTATATACATGTGTGTGTGTGTGTGTGTGTGTGTGAATATGTATGCATGTGTGTGTGTGAATATGTATATGCATGTGTGTGTATGTGTGTGTGTGAATATGTCTAGGGTAATATTCCTACAATTCCATCGAGAGTGGAGGCGTCACAGCACCAACGTTCGGTGTTCGTGTCGGAGAAATTGGCTTATCTACACAACTGTGCCTCCTCCGACTTTGTTTCCTTACAAGTTCCAGAAAATGGTATTTTTTAAAGAAATTCTCTACAAACACGCTTCAGATGCTATAGATTCCGATTACACCGGAATTTATTGTGAAAAACTGTTTTCCAAGGGTTTGGGTGAAGAATTTCGGAAAATTCACCGGAGTCGGTTTGTTTCCACATGACTTTTGGAAAAATGGATATTTTTTCGTGAGATTCTCCAGAAATATTTCCCAGGGTGTGTAAATTACGATTGTATCGGAATTTTAGGTGAAAAATGAAATTGTTGGGAATGCACCCGTACATACCGACACATATCAAAATTTTTTCCAAAATTTCGAATTTTATTTTATAGATATATGTGATGTGTGTCACTATATACGCATGCGCACTCACCAATTCTTTTTTTTTTCACCTTAAATTCCGATATAATCGTAATCTACACACTCTGAAAGGTATTTATAGTAAATTTCATTAAGAAATGTCCAATATTCTGAATGTTATGAGGAAACAAATCCGACTCATTGAATTTACCATGTCTCCTTTCCCAACCATCGGAGAAAAAAAAACATCTCACCAAATTCTGAAATAACTGGAATCTACATCCTCTGAAGCGTATATTCTTTTTATTCTTTTTACTTGTTTCAGTCATTTGATTGTGGCCATGCTGGAGCACCGCCTTTAGTTGAAGAAATCGACCCTAGGACTTATTCTTTGTAAGCCTAGTATTTAGTAAACACACCAACATTGGTCGTCAAGCCAGGTGGGTGGAGAACACACACACAAAGCTAATCCAAACATGAAAACACAAAGAGAAAACACAACAGCACGAGGACGTGGAACAAGTATAGTGTTATTGGACGCTCAAGAAAGGAAAGAAGGAGGATTTAACGTTTCGAGCGGAGCTCTTCGTCAGAAACATAGGAAAAAGAAAGATCCAAGGAAGGGAAGACGGAGGAAAAAATCGCCAACGGTACACACGCAGTCGGGCTTCTTTCAGTTTCTGTTTACCAAATCCACTAACAATAGCCCGATGCTATAGCAGAAAACACTTGCCCAAGGTGCCAAGCTGTGGGACTGAAACCGGAACAATGTGATTGGAAAGCAAGCTTCTTACCACACAACCACTCTTGCACCTATATATATATTATATATATATATATATTATATATATATATAATATATTATATATATATAATATATATATATATATATATATATATATATATATATATATATATATATATATAATGTATGTGTATGTCATCATTTAATCCTTTCATTACCAAGGGTTAAAGTCTGTTTTCCATGCTGGCACAGGTTGTACACTTTGACAGGAGATGTGGAAAGTTTCATTAAAGACTACCCATTTGTTTCTGGACAGTATGAGGAAACAAAGTCGAGGATGGAGCACACTTGTGTTGGTAAGTCGGAGAAATTAATGCGTTGCCTCTTCATTGCTGATGTTGGCAAAACGTCCCTCTTTCCTGCTGCACAGTATTTTTCACCTGCGTGTGTGTGGTGGGAGGGTGGTAGTGCTGACAGTTCCGCAAACCAACCGTTTTTACCGTTTCTGCAGCGATTTCCTCTGTTCTACAACTAGCGATTCTTTTGTTGATTTTCCTGATATTGAAGTCTATTCTCTGCTGAGGTTAAAATCTCTGCAAATAAGGAAAAAAGGTCCACTGCAGTTCGTTCCGTTGTCGGTCAGGTACCTCCAGAGCCAGCGCTATACAATTCCTTACACAGGGGTACAAAGTCAGAAATTTTAGGGAAGGGATCAGTTAATCCCATCGATCCCAGTACTTGATTGATACTTTATCGATCCCAAAGCAAAATTGATCTCAGTTGGATCTGAATACAGAATGTAAAGGGCGAGCACAAATACTACAATTCTTTGTTGTAGTTGTAGGAGGAGGAGCAGTAGAAGCAGCAGCAGCAGTAGTAGTAGTAGTAGTAGTAGTAGTAGTAGTAGTAGTGGTGGTGGTGGTGGTGGTGAAATCAAATCTTAGAAACTGTTTGACTATATATTTCTGTTCGCTTTTTTTCTTTGCAATTTCATTCAAGAAAAACGTGTCGCTAACAAGTAAAAAGTCTAATACTATATTCGTGGATAAATATCTAACACGTGTGTCTATTTTCTCCACCCCGCTGCGCCCACCTCCTTATCTAAATCTGCTTCCTTCCACGACGTTCTCGTAGAAACCAATGTACATGCTTGCTTAATAATTCACTGCTACAAAATCCTTCTCTTATTACTGTTAATTCGTTGAGGGTTAACAATTCTTATTTCTGACGCGTCAACACAAATTTCTATTTAAGTCTACAAAACAGGAAAAAAATATCTTGTTTGGCTTAGATTTTTTTTTACATTGGAAGAAAGTAAGTTACAAAAGAAAAAAAGAAATTTTTTCCACATAAAATGTCATTTAGTTTCCGATATTTTTGTATATGATTAAATGCCTTTTTTATGGTATTTATAGATCTCTATATATATATATATACCATATATATACCAAAAAAAATATATATATACCATATATATATTTTTATATATGGTATATATATATATACTATATATATATATTTATGGTATTTATAGATCTATATATATATATACCATATATATACCAAAAATATATATATATGTATATATATATATATATACCATATATTATCATATATATATATATATAGATATACCATATATTACCATATATATATATAAATATATATGGTCATATATATTTTTTATCAGTAAAAAATACAACCTCCGCCACCAGAAAGTGAATATAGCGTGGTATACCTACACAAGTGCCCCCCCCCCCGCCCTACCGACTTCGTCTCCTCATAACTGCCAGAAAAATGGATATTTTTTTTTTACAAGAAATTCTCTACAAATACACTTCAGATATGGCGTAGATTCCGATTTTATCGGAATTTGTTGTGAAAAATGTTCGTGTGTGTGAAGAGAGGGAGTTTCTGAATATTCAGAGCGTGCACATTACGATTATGCAGGAAAGAAAAAATGGTGAGTTGACGCCATTTTCGAGATTCAAGATTCATTTTGTAGCTACATATGATGTGTGTCGGTATATTTTGTTAATATTAGATCCTAATATAATCGCAAGGGATTTGTGGAAAATTTCATCAAAAGATACGCATTTCTCTGAAAGAAACAAACCCAGCACGTGTGAATTTTCCGACCCCCCCCCCACACTCCATAAAAATTTTCTCACAAGAAATTCTGATATAATTGGAATCCTCACCATCTAAAGCGTATTTGCAGAAAATTTCATTAAAAAATATTCATTTTTCAGGAAGTTATGAGGTAACAAAGTCGTGGGGGCACATTTGTGTAGGTCTGCCTTTAGTGTGAGGAGACAACGAATGTAAATACTGTGAGCTGAAGAACATCTCTAAACCGAAGCGATCCAAGCGATTAGAAGACCAAATCTCCCGGCAGAGACGAGGGTTTATAATCTAAAAGCTAGAAGCGAAGGAGATGACTTCGATAATATGAAACAATCGGAATTTTTAGAAAATAATGACGATGTAATTCGGAGTGGATCTTGTCTGAAGTGGTGAAAGCAACAGACATGTTTCGACCTTTTTAGACCTCCTCAGTGTAGCAAATTCTGATCAGGTGATAATGACGGGAAGTAACCCAGCATATATAAATATATATATATATAATATATATATATATATATATATATATATATATACATAATCAAAATAAGCAACAAGGATATCCAAAGGTAATGCAGTACGATCGTTTCATGCGACTCCATTTAATTAAACAATGCAAGTAGTACATCATGAGCCGATCAACGGAACAGCCAGCATATGAAATTAACGCGCAAGTGGCTGAGTACTCCACAGACACATGTACACTTTAATGTAGTTCTCAGAGAGATTCAGTATGACACAGAATGTGCCAAGGCTGGCCCCGTTTGAATTATAAGGGCAACTCATTTTTGCCATCTGAGTGGAATCGAGCAACGGGAAATAAATTGACTTACTCAAGATATCGAACTCACGGCCTTAGGATATGGAGACGAATACCCCTCATCACTAAGCAATGGGCCTTCGCCTATAAATACTTATTTCAAAAACTAAAACCCAATCTTACATGTAAGTAACACTACAATTACAGGACTATCAATGAGAGGAAAACTTCACACATCCGTTTAAAAAGATTTATTGTCACTGGGGCAAGCCGTTAAACGGGCAAAGCTTAACCCACTGGGGTAAACCTTTAATAAGGCTTTACTAAGCTGCTCGACTTGCTAAAAATATCAGCCAACAGTCCTTCAAAGCTTGTCCCACTGGATGAAGCCTTTAACAATGCTTTAAGAAGTTTCTGGACTGGCTACAAATAGTAGTCAAATGTCCCTCAAATCACCGCGTAACGCCTTGAAAAAAAAAGTGATACGTTGAATAATGTCTCCAAAATAAAATTTAACATAAGTACAAGGCCAGAAGTCGGAAGAATCGTTTATACTGATTCCAATACTTGAGTGTATTATTAACCTCGGAAGAGAGAAAATCGAAGTTGGCCTCGGCAGCATTCGAACGCAAAACGCAAAAATTACTGTAAGACAATAGTACATCAGCCGCTCAAACAATTTTGTCCCCGAAGCAGCTCTCGGTTCAAGCTTTGAGCTCGAGTTCGAAGAATCGCGTCAAGTCTGCCACACAGACACTTTCCCTCCACCGTCCATTATCCAGCTAGACAAGGATTTGACGGTTCTTACCGGTTCTGTTGTCAATCAATAATCACAAGACTTTATTCTTCGTCCAATCCACGCAGTTGTAACGAAGGTACCACATCGCAGACTCAGGGAAGCAACTAGACATTTTTTTTCTTTCCGATGTGTAAGAGAAACTTACGTTTCCTACGGAACATCCACAGTATTTTGTAAAATATTGATTTTATCGATGTGGAAACAAGAGGTGCAAGGTTGGGATGCACGGGGTGAAAGCGACTCCCCTGTTCCCTTACGAAATGTTTTTTGGGGGACAATGGGGACAATGAAAGCGCTTTGAAATCCTCTTGAAAAATCACATCACCAAAAAGATTGAGCATAAAAAACATTTTCAGATGATTTGAAACATTATTTTCCCATTCGTGGCTTTGAGATGTACAAAGGTAATAATAACATTTATTATTACACCTGTGTTTCTTTTGATATTAAGATTGGGAAAAAATCGAGCTTGTTTGTAAAAAAAAATGGAACTTCGTTTGCACCCCTTAAGCAAATTTCGTTCCCGTACTTACGTGGCTACGGGTATAAATAAGAACTTTATGAAAAGCTTACAAATGTTGACTCCATACCAATTCCTCAGTAATAGACACGCCTCTCTCTCTCTTTCTCCCCATCCCTCTCTCTTGCTATCTCCATCTCTCTCTCCCTCTTTCTCTGTCTCTCTCTCTCCCTCTCTGTGCTTGAGCGCCAAAAGTTTGTATGTACATTTGTAAATGAAATGCAATCTTTCTTTGCATCATGTCTGTAAATCAACGATTTCAGCAATTTAGATCACGTTTTACTGGTTTTCTTTTTCCTCGAAAATGTAACATAAGAAATAAAACAAAATAACTTTAATCAGTCGAAGACAGACTGAGAAAAAAATTCTTTCTTTTTCCTTTTTTTCGTTTTTTTTTTCCTTCTCGATATGATATATCTTTGGCATGAAAGAAACATTACGTTCCCTCTATATTTATTGAAACAAATAGCCTTCAACGATAAAAACAATATCAACAGCAGATAATAAACAAATATATAAAGAAATATAACATGCAATAAATAATTAAATATAAACACAAAGAAAAAAAATGAAAGAAAACAATTTCGAGCAGTTTCAGACTCTTAAGAATTATTATTAATGTTGCTGAGATGCTGTTGCCGGTTTGTATTTCTGGCAACTGTGACAAATTCTACCGATTTGAGTCACTGGAATGCGGCTATACTGCGGTTTCGCCTTTAAGGGTTTCGATCGATAGATTCCAACACTTACTTCAGTCTGTTATTTATTTCTAATTCAACATGTGCAACCGTTAATCTGGAAACGATTCTTTTCTTCTTCTTCTTCTTCTTCTTCTCTTCTTCTTCTTCTTTTCCCCCATCCTCTCTCCATTTGTTTTCTTTCTTCATTCCTTTCTGTAGAGGAGCATAGGTTCGAAAAGTCAAAGACTTCTTCCGGTTTTCCTGAGCGTCAAAATAGTACATCCTGTTTGTCGTTCCTTCACTTGTCTCTATTTGAACCATATCTATTTTAATCTGGAAACGATTCTTCTTCTTCTTCCTCCTCTTTTTTTCTCCTCTCTCCATTTGTTTTCTTTCTTCATTCCTTTCTGTAGAGGAGCATAGGTTCGAAAAGTCAAAGACTTCTTCTGGTTTTCCTGATCGTCAAAATAGTACATCCTGTTTGTCGTTCCTTCACTTGTCTCTTTTTGAACTATATCTATTTTAATCTGGAAACGATTCTTCTTCTTCTTCCTCTTTTTTTTCCTCCTCTCTTCATTTGTTTTCTTTCTTCATTCCTTTCTGTAGAGGAGCATAGGTTCGAAAAGTCAAAGACTCCTTCTGGTTTTCCTGATCGTCAAAATAGTACATCCTGTTTGTCGTTCCTTCACTTGTCTCTTTTTGAACCATATCTATTTTACTGATCTCCATTGAGGGTCACCTACTGGCATAAAGGGACGCAACTCGAAGACACCCCCCACTACACGCACGTCGTAACCAAATCATTGTAAAATGCGATGCATGGAAAGGATAATGGTGAGTTTACAAAGCTACAGTGATGTGCAAAGCGTAATGACTTATAATAGGAACATACGTTGGCTTCAAATTTTGGCACAAGGCCAGTCATTTCAGGGGAGAGGGAGTAAGTCGATTACATCGACCCCAGTACTCAACTGGTACTTTTTAAAATTTTATCGGGCCCTGAAAAGATAAAAAAGCAAAGTCGACATCAGCGGAATTTGAACTCAGAATGTAAAGACAGACGAAATGCCGCCACCAAAACTAACACCACTACTACTACTACTACTACTACTACTAGTACTGCTGCTTCTGCTGCTGCTACTTGTGCTGCATGCCAGTGTTATAGTGATATTGGGTGTAACCAAAAGCAGGGACGAGATCAAATGTTTTTCGCACTAAGAAATATGCTGCAATGACACAAAGTGATTCATTGTGTCTGATGTCAGTAAAAGTACGCAGGAGATTGCAGAGGAAAAAAACAGGCAAAAAAAATATAGAAGACTGTTTAGCGGTGGTAGAGACAATTTGGGAAGAGGAAGTCGTAGAGAAAGTGTGGTAGGGGTAGAGAGAGTAGTACGGCGGTGGAGACAATATTTAAATGATGGCAGAGATAAATGTATGGTAGATTGTTGTTCAGAAGTTGGCGGTCAAAGAAACATGTCCAAAGGGAGCATGTTATCCGTAGAATTGTCTGCAGAACCATATAATCGTACGTATCTTCTTCAAGGCGGCGAGTTGATAAATTAAGTACGCAACTGGTACTTAATTTATCAAGCCTGAAAGGATGAAAGTCAAAGTCGACCTCGGCGGAATCGTTAGCACGCCGGGCGAAATGCTTCGCGGTATTTCGTCTGCCGTTACGTTCTGAGTTCAAATTCCGCCGAGGTCGACTTTGCCTTTCATCCTTTCGGGGTCACACTGATGGCATGCGCTGCTCTCTCATTCAATAATAATAATAACTAGCAGTATCGCCCAGCGTTGCTCGGGTTTGTTTTCTTTTCGACCCTTTAGAATTGGAATTTTTGAAAAGTAAAAATTTTGCATTATGTAGCTTGTTATTCTCTTTGAGTGAACATTTTTCTGGTTGAAATACACCGAAAAATGGCGACACAGCAGTCAAAAAATCGTAAAAAATCGGGTTTTTTGTAGAAAAAAGAACCTTTTTGATATAAATAATTTTTGGTGTTAACATGGTCCGATTTGAATTTGTTTCTTCTACGGAAGGAAGAGCAAACATTCTTCTATCATACTCTCAATTTTGGTCAACTTGCGCCGCAGGGTCTCGGAGTAGATAGTGTTAGATGAAGGCTACAAAACCTGCCATACACAGACAACTTCAGCTTTATATATATATATATATAATAATAATAATAATAATAACAATAATAATAAGTGTGGTAAGTAGCTTGCATACCAACCACATGGTTCCGGGTTCAGTCCCACTGCGTGGCACCTTGGGCAAGTGTCTTCTACTATAGCCTTGGGCCGACCAAAGCCTTGAGTGGATTTGGTAGACGAAAACTAAAAGAAGCCCGTCGTATATATGTATGTATATATATATATATATATATATATATATATATGTGTGTGCGTGTATGTTTGTGTGTCTGTGTTTGTCCCACTAGCATTGCTTGACAACCGATGCTGGTGTGTTTATGTCCCCGTCACTTAGCGGTTCAACAAAAGAGACCGATAGAATAAGTACTGGGCTTACAAAAGAATAAGTCCCGGGGCGTCGAGTTGCTCGACTAAAAGCAGTGCTCCAGCATGGCCGTAGTCAAATGACTGAAACGAGTAAAAGAGAAAAGAGAGAATAATAATCCTCTTTTGAGGATTTCAGATAGTGATTAACATATTCGGATTGGACAGGCTCCATAGAATATTATCATGTGTTCGTGTGATACATCTTAAACAACACAATAAGCGACAGAGCCATTATCGTCTCAATGCACAATTCTGTGTCTCTTTATTTACATCTCAGGTTCAAATCTTGCCAACATCAAATTTATTTTTAGCCAAGTTTGATAAAATATAAAACTCTTACACTGCATCGATTCATCAAATTAATTCGGGTGTAGCTGAAAGTTACAGCACAAGTGTTTTCGTCACGATTCCAGTTCGACATTTTTTGCAAATTGTGCTAATAATCTATCAACGTGTCTTTTCCTGTCTCACAAACAACAATCCCAGCATCTCTCTTATCTTTTCTTGGAATGATTTGAGAAATATATCTGAAAGATTTAACTGAGACAACGAAGTAATAATCGAGTGTTCTTTAATGCACGGCATGAGACACAGAAATGGATGTGTAGTAAGAAGTTTGCTTCTCACTCAGCCTCGTGGTTCTGGGTTCAGTCCCCCGCCAAACCCTTGCGAGTGGATTTCGTAGACGGAAACAAAGAAGACCGTCGTATGTGTGTGTGTGGTGTGTGTGTGTGTTCACCACCAACGCTTGACAACCGGTGTTGGTGTGTTCATGTCCCTGTAAATTAGCGGTTCGGCAAAGACACCGATAGAAGTACAAGGCTTAACGAAACAAGTACTAGGGTTGCTCCGTTCAAACAAAATCCTTCAAGACAATGCCCCAGCATGGCCGCAGTGTAATGACTGAGACAAGTAAAAGAAGACACACACACGCACACACACACATACACAAGGTCTGGTCAATAAGTATCCAGACTGTTGCCATAGTAACGAAGTTAAAGCATGCAGAGTGAAGCTGCTTGGCACAGATTGATCTTGAACTCTTCTGTGCATGCGCACTAAGTTTTAATGTTCTAGCTCACTTCTGCTGTTTACAGCAGTGCTTGGAAGGAAGGTGTATAGCGTGTGATTGTAGCATTGACCGTGACAGAGAAAGTTGTCATGGTGATACCTGCCCAACGGCCTACGCAAAGCTGCAGAAAGTGTATGGGGAGGGGGTGTATGAGTCGCACACAGGTGTACGAGTGGTTCAGACGTTTCCAAGATGGACAAAAAAAAAATGTTGATATTGACGAAAGTTCTGGGAGACCCGCAACCAGCACAACTGAGAAATAATATCACAGATGTGCGTGCAGCTGTGACGGGAAATCGTCGAATCACCATCCGTGAGTTATGAGAGGATGTGCAGATTAGTTACGGTTCAGTTCTGTTCATTATCACTGAAGATTTGGGTATGAGACCCGTGTCTGCCAAGTTTGTGCCAAAACTGCTTTCAGCTGACAAAAAATACACACGGGTTTCAGTTGTGCAAAATCTTTTTGACTGTGTCGAGAATGAGAAAACTTTTTTGAAAACTTTGCGTAGGCCTGAGAGCAGGCATCGCCAAGCTTTTGGCAAAATTTGATGCAGATTCTCTACTCATCTTTCTCTGTCATGGTCTATGCGACGATCACACGCTACACACGTTCCTTCCAAACACTGCTGTAAGCAGCAGAAGTTAAAATTTAGGGCGCACGTACAGCAGGGTTTAAAGTCAATCTGTACCAAGCGGCTTTACTCTGCGTGCTTTTGCTTCATTACTATAGCAACAGCCCGGATATATATATATATATATAATATATATATATATATATATATGTGTGTGTGTGTGTATATATATATATACATATATATATACATATATATATATACATATATATATATATATACATATACATATATATATATACATATATATACATATACATATATACACATATATATATACATACATATATATATACATACATATATATATATACATACATATACATACATATATATATATATATATACATATATATACATATACATACATATATATATACATATATATACATATACATATACATATACATACATAGATATATATATATACATATATATATATATACATATACATACATATACATATATATATATACATATATATACATATAATATATATATATATATATATATATAATATATATATATATATATATATATACATATATATATACATATATATATATAGATATACATATATATTTATAGATA
>NC_042998.1:35958649-36003649 GCF_006345805.1 Octopus sinensis
CCAATATATTAACAGCATATAATCTAGTATCAAGGGGTTCGAATCTTTTCTAGGCCATGTTTTCTTTCCTTTTCTTTATTCCCTTTGTTTATATTGTATAAATATATATATATATAATATATATATATAATATATATATATATATTATATATATATATATACATATATACATATATATAATCAAAATAAGCAACAGGATATCAAGTAGTAATGCAGTACGACCGTTTCAAGCGGCTCCATTTAATTGAACAATGCAATCATTACAGCAATTTAAATTCAGTGCCATCATTGATGTAATGATTGGATTGTTCAATTAAATGGATCCGCCTGAAACGGGCGTACTGCATTACTACTCGATATCCTGTTGCTTATTTTGATTTTATTCACCTTCCTTCGAGCTGTGCGGATAATACCGGAATTACTTGGTGCTTCAACCTAATTTAACTGAATTTCAATTATATATATATAATTATATATATATATATAATTAGGCGCAGGAGTGGCTGTGTGGTAAGTAGCTTGTTTACCAACCACATGGTTCCGGGTTCAGTCCCACTGCGTGGCACCTTGGGCAAGTGTCTTCTACTATAGCCTCGGGCCGACCAAAGCCTTGTGAGTGATTTGGTAGACGGAAACTGAAAGAAGCCCGTCGTATTTATGTATATATATGCGTGTGTGTGTTTGTGTGTCTGTGTTTGTCCCCCTAGCATTGCTTGACAACCGATGCTGGTGTGTTTATGTCCCCGTTACTTAGCGGTTCGATAGAATAAGTACTAGGCTTACAAAAGAATAAGTCCCTTATTAAAGGCGGTGCTCCAGCATGGCCGCAGTCAAAAGACTGAAACAAGTAAAAGAGTATAAAGAGTAAAGAGTATATATATATATATATAATATATATATATATATATAATATATAATATACATTCGAATTAAGCTATTAATATACAGCTATATATTTATGAATTTGTGTTGCCAATATATATATATGCCAAGCCTAATTATATTTATTTGCTTTCCTATCTCTATACACAAACGATAGTGGCGAACAGTGAGAATGAGTGTTCAATACCGCTTCTCAACACCACACATGGTGGATGATATTTATTTGTACATTCGCAATATATTTATCTACAGATGAATATCTATTTGTGTTGAATATCTATTTATCTACAGATGAATATCTATTTGTGTTGTCCATGTTTCCTCTCTGCACGAAATGATCTCATCTCGGAGCTGTTGAGACTAAATTGTCATTTACTTTCATGAAAATGTTTCGTCATGAAAGTGGTGAATATCGGTCGTGCGCTGTCTAGATTCCATACGTCTGATGCCTGTGTAGAAAATTTTCTTCAAGGAGTGATGGCCGATGCCATCGACATAGGAATGTTTTGTTAAAAGTGACAACTAGATTATCATCTGTGTATCTACCAGTGTTTATAGAATCTAAGTCTAGCGTGGGTCCTGTCTGTATATGCTAAAAAGAAATTCTTCATCTGAGAGATGAAGAAAGGATGGATTTCGTAGAAGAGTAATTTTGAGAAAGAGTCTCATGCTAGACATAGCTGAAAGTTTTTTCTAATTTTGAAGACAACAAAATTACTTTTAGTAATTTGTGAACCTCTTCCTTGTGTTCCAGATCCTTGAAACTACAAAAATAATTACAATGGGAGTAGGAGATACTCCACGGGTACCGTAAACATTCTATTCCATTATAATTCCCTTGGAAACAATATCAAATTTTATTTCGCTTTCCTGTCTCTGTGTATCATTCCCACCGAACAAACCACTATTTTAACTGTTCATCATTTTAGCAGAAATAGGAAAAAAATTCTTAAGTAAAAAAAAAAACAAAAGCCCAGTTATGGATGCAATTGTCTCTCGTTGTTACTTTTATGAAATTGTTGACATCTATACAAACGTTGTTGTTGTTGTTGTTTTTTTTTTACATCTTTCATACTGAAGAAAACGGTGAAATAAATATTTCTTAGCTTCAAATCATATGAATTACAGATATGTCCGAATTTTCATTTTCAAAATTCCGAGAAGAAAAAAAGAGAACTCCAAACAAAAAAAAGTACAGAGACTAAAATAAGAAAACGGCGCCATCTTCGAGCCTAAAACTGATTCTCCGAACCAAAAAAAGAAAAGAAAGAAAGAAAAAAAGGAAGAACGATAAATAAAGGTGAACGATAAATAAAAACACGACTGAAATGTTTTATGTTGCTGTCAAGACGATATGAAAAGATCTTTTTTAGTTGGTTCTTGCAATACTCATGAACAAAGCAAGTGTAGTTCTATGCAATACCAGTAACTATCATGGGGCTTTCTCGAAAAAAAACAAGATAAAAAAATAAGAAAGACCGAAACAAACCAGTTCACCACTCATCTGATGTAGGTATTTATAATACTGCTCTTTAAGTATGCGCATTCCTAATAGTATAGATGCATATATTTGTGTGTGCACGCGTGTGAGTATGCATGCATGTATGTATGTATGTATACATGCATACATGCACGCAAACACACACATGCACACACACACACATCATTTAATATACACTATTTACAGAACAGCTGCTAATAGTTTCATGCTGTGGAGACACAATAGGTTAGAAGATTTATATAACATGCCATGCTTCTTGGAAGCAATCGTTCAGGTTCAGAGCATACCGTGAGACCTACGTGAAAACCAGGACACTGCTCTATGAGCAAACATGAGAAAAAATGGAAATAAAACGCGAAAAAAGTGGAATAAAACCAAGCGTTGTCTCCCCTTTGTTAGTAGAAATCCGAATTAATGTAGAATAATATAACGGAGAGGAGGACAAAGAAGTATTTTAGTTCAGTTTCTATTTCAAGCAATGTTTGTATGAGATAGGCTCCTTCGCTATCCTTTAGTGGCCCTCTTAAATGGTTCGAGATCTTTGCCCGTCGTCTCTTTAGAATTTTCCTTTCCCTGAGAATTATGTTTTTCTGTTGGGTTGTCGTTCTCTCTGGAGCAAACTCACAACATAGGCCAATCATGATTGTCATAAAGTTCTGCAGCTATAAGACAATATCTTCCGCAAAGAGACTGGTAGACTAGTTTTAGTCCATGACATCTTTCTGAACACCTTCCAATCAGCTTTATAGAAGTTCAGGCTGGAAAGGAGCTGGGTGCTTCTAGTAGCCTTATGTTGGCAGTTTTCTACGGATCATACATTGTTAATTCTATCAAATTATTTCCCGAGAAAATCGTTGGTGGGGAGGGGGTCACCTTAATATCATGGATGAGCGCCGTGTTATTTGTAAAGCAGAGTTCCTGAACAATTTACTCCTTGTTGGGTAGAGCACTATTTTCTCCATAAAGAACATGTTCGTGAGGTCGAGTGGAGACTCTGTTCATGCAAGGTGGCTCTCAGGCCATTCGACATCAGGGAGGCTGAAGTCTCCTAAAAGTATGTGAAAGCTATTATCTTGGATGGTTAATACTTCTCCCCTGTTTTCGAGTCTCTCTTCGAATGAGTCCCCATGATCTGGAGCATCTGGTGGGCGATATGTAGTACATATTACTATTTTCATCTGTTTAATGTGTACCACCAGAGTATCCCAGATTGAGTTTGAGTGCGACAGCAGGATTGCAGGCGTGACGTCTTCCTGGAGGTACATTGCATCTCCAGCATGAGGCCTTTCTCTCCTGTCTGTTCGAAACACAGCAGACTTTGGTGAGTGTATTTCAGCATTATGGCATGGCAGCGTTCAGAAGTGTTTCTGTTAGTGCCTTGTACATATTGCTGGATGTAAGTCTCTCAGGTCCTGGGTTTTGCGTTGGTGGGACGTTACAAGGCCCCTGACACTCGGCAAGAATACTGGTGTGACTTGGGGTGTCGGTGGTGGCCATTGGTCCACACTCACACACACACATTCACTCACACACACAAACATATACATACAAACACACACTCACACACACATATACATAGAAACACACACTCAGACACACAAATACATACAAACACACACACAAACACACACATACAAACACAAACATACAAACACACTCACACACACAAACACACACTCACAAACACACATACAAAAACACTCACACACACACACTCACACACACGCACTCACACACACATACAAACACACACACTCACACATACATACAAACACACATACACACACAAAACACATACAAACACACACTCAGACACACATTAAAAAAACACTCTACAGAGATGCCAAGAATTGTGGACATCCCATTCGGTTGGGTGTGGACATGGACATTAGCAATTTAAAGGAGAATGGTTACGAATATAACTAGAGTGGTTTAGGTCCTAAGCATCTGGTGTACATGAACGAAAGAAAATTAAGAAGAATTTGGGAATGGGTGACGTTGTTACTAAAAATTGAATTATGTTCCCCTAACAAAAACGCTCAATAATTCACAGAAGTTGAGATAATAACCTCGACTGGAAATGGTAGCATAAGGTGGCATTACCAAACAAGAAAATGACTCATTACTCATGGGGTGCACAATTCTAAAAGCAGATATTCACAGGTTGCATGTCTCAAGGCATAAAAAAGAAACAAGATTTATTTAAATAGACAAGCTTTTAAATATAACACAACGTGGAGCAAGGTTTTATCTGCTGTCTCTATTTGAAGGACTGACAATTATAGAAACGGCAAATATCCTTTTCTTGTCGTCCGCCAGGTCATTACAAAAGTTCGTTATGTAAAGTTAAACAGACATCTCGCTCTACATGCCATCACCTTATAAAGCTGTTTGCCAAATGGATGATTTAATTGCTATCATGAAAAAAAAAAGACTCCCCAAAACTGGTAGACAAGTCAAGTACATCGTCAGTTTTACAAATCTCTGGAAGAGAAAGGCGTATTTATTTAAGTGGTTCAGTGTTACCGGTCTGGATAAGCAGAGCAAGTATCAAATGTAAAATAATCTCTTAAGAAAGCATCACAGGATCAATCGTTAGTCATAAAACACGTCACAGCATTAGTCTTTAATATAACTAAAGAATCTTGGAATATAATCCAATGCCTCTGAATGTCTATTATTAACCAAAGCTCTACACATGAACCAAGATGACCAAGATGACCAATATCTTCACTGGACAAGTGCGGAAGAATTTTTTCCTAATTGGACATTTCAATGATGTCATCCAAATAATCTTGGTTTTATTTAAAGCTCTTGGTCACTCTGGTATCTTGATCATACTCAGCTCTAGGTCACTGTGAACTCTTGGTCACTCTGAGTTCTTGGTTATTCTGGGATATTCTGAGCTGTTGGTCATTCTGATCCCTATGTCTATTTGAGCTCTCGGTCATTCTAAGTTATTGGTCATCCTAAGATATTAGTCGCTTTGAATTACGGTTATCCAAAGCAAAGTATCAGATCTCAGATTCAATGTGTTCTGGAGCTTAGAGACAGAAATACTAATGCAAACAGTCTGTGGAACATTGTAAAAATAGAACCAGCAGACTTTTGTTCAAACCCGGTAAGATTTACCAATAAAACACGGCAATAAACTGTTGATAAAGAAGAATAGTTACAAGAACAAACAAGCTGAGATGTAGGGAAGGAGGGCATAAAATATCACATTGAACTGTTGATGTGAAATTCGCTACAATAACAGATAAGGTATCTTAAAAAAATTATATTGGGAATTAAAAACCAAATAAATACAAAGGAGCTTGGTTATTGCCCTTAAGACAAAATTTAAGAAAACTAAACACACACGTACACACATTCATACATACTTTAATATCTGCATACATATATGCATACATGCAAATACACATGCACACATGCCTGCATACATGTACATGCATTCATGCATACAGACATTCATGAATGCATACACACACACAACCTGTTTGGATTTTGGGAAGAGCATAAACAAATCTTGAAGAAAAACAAAGTGTGAATTATAATAATTTCACATTCCGAGCAGAATAAATAGAAAACACTCACAGCGTTGAATGGAAGAAATCGAGTAAAACAATCGGAAGACAGACATTGGTTGAATATTATTAAGTTATGAGTGATTACAGTGCGGTTGTGTTATTCGCCTGCAGCCAAATGTAATATAAAATTAGACGAGCCCACTTTGAAGGAATAATAACCTTGATGTCACGTAAGGAATGTCAGCTCATGCACTATTAGATATAAGAACTAATTGCATGAAACCCACCCGAAAACCAAATCCAAAATAATCGAAAACGGAAGAACTGTTTATCTGTAAAATGCAGCATCTTAATCTTTTACCATCGTTACACATTTTAGCAAAGGTAATAAATCTCAGCGACCCTTTTAAAAATATTTTAATATAAAAATATATTTCTAAAAATCTGATGCATCAGCATTTGATGGTTTCGGTTTCTATTCGCTGTAAGTGTCGTGTTGTGGCCCTCATGCGTTTCCTTTATTATATAACCATATCTTTATTTTTTCACTCTTTTACTTGTTTCACTCATTGGACTGCGGCCATACTGAGGCACCGGTTCGAAAGGCTGTAGTCTAATGAATCGATCCTAGGACTTAATTTGTCGTGTTGTGGTCCTCATGCTTTTCCTTTATTGTATAACCATATCTTTATTTTTTTCTCTCTTTTACTTGTTTCAATCATTGGATTTCGGCCATACAGAGGCACCGCTTCGAAGGGCTGTAGTCGAATGGATCGATCCCAGGACCTAATTTTTAAAGCCTGGTATTTATTCTCTAGGTCTCTTATGCCGAACGGGCTAGTTATGGGGGCGTAAACAAACTAACGCCGGTCTTCCAGAGGTGGTGCGGGAAAACTCAAACACAAAGGTACACACACACACACCACACACAAGCACACACACATATACTCACATACACATACACACATAGACGACGGGCTTCTTTCGGTTTCCGTCTACCAAATCCACTCCCAAGGCTTTGGTTGATCTGGAGCTGTTGACCTGGAGACCCACCCGGTCTGAATCCGGAACATTTAACTTCTAATCAATTATTTTAAAACTGAAATATTTTGCCCCTCGGGTGGCAAAGAACGGAATTAAGCGGCCACCGAAATTGGATCGCAACCTGGAACATAAGGCCACGAACGTTATAATGACTAAAGCACGCATTGGCTTCACTTCAACAAACAACTGATGATTGGCACTTTTACAAATAACGACAAATCACAAAAACACAAACGTACGAAGGAAAAAATAAAAGGGAAAAAATCCTTCAACATGGCTGAGTAGTTAAGAAGCTCTCTTTGTAGCCACGTGGTTTCGGGTTCACTCCCACTGCTCGGTACCATAGGAAAAGATCTATTATAGCAGCAACTCGACCAATGCCATGTTTACATTTATCGTAATAATATTAATATATAATAATAATAATATATATATATATATGTATATATGGATACAGGACGTCACCAACAGTAAACAACATGAAATACGAAAACAAGTGAGTTAAGTAAGTAAGCAACGAGAGAAAAATAAATGGAAAACAGGACAAATGATACAAAGAATACCCTTCATCAGTTGTCGGCTGTCTATCTACTCCCCATTTCCAGCAATCAACGACAATATGAGTCTTCGAAGACTACTACGGGCTTCACTGTAATAATCCCAGGAATACGGACTGTGATCTTAAGAGACATCTAATTTGTGGAAACGCGCGTAGCTATGCATTAACATGTTTATAAAATTCCATCCAAGGATTATTGTTATTATATACATATATACATAGTTCTATATTTAAGAGATGAGGAATTATTTACATTATTTACATTTGACGGATATTTGTCTTCATCTTGTTTGTTGTTAGCACAACGTTTCGGCTGATATACCCTCCAGCCTTCATCAGGTGTCTTGGGCAAATTTCGAACCTGGGTTCTCATTCATAAGGTATTTTTAGATATTATTATTATTATTATTATTATTATTATTATTATTATTATTATTATTATTATTCAGGTCACTGTCTGGAATCGAACTCGGAATCTTGGGGTTAGTAGCCCGCGCTCTTAACCATGGTTATTTGCTTCCATTACTGTTGTTCATTCTGGTGAACGACATCTGCCAACATTAGGAAATAACTCCGATCCCCCCAGAAGGAGTTGTTTGGACTTGTAACACAATACCTTGTCCCCTTTGTGTCAGTTTGATTTGTTAATATATATATGTACAACTCCTTCTGGGGGGATCGGAGTTATTTCCTAATGTTGGCAGATGTCGTTCACCAGAATGAACAACAGTAATGGAAGCAAATAACCATCGGATAGACCCAGCTTCCGTCTTCAGGGTGGAGAAATAAAAATCGGACAATTCAGACCATAATGCAGGGAAATTTAAAGGTTGTCTCTCATAATCCGTGAAAGACGGTTCTGCTATTCTTACCTAACGACCTGCACAAATGATTTGTTCATAGTGATCAAATGTTTGTGCCACATATCATCTCACTGCCCTCCATCAAATCGACGTTGCCCTAACTAGAGCACGGTGTACCACGCACCAGGTGTCCAAGTGATCGTAGGACAACGTGAGATGAAGTGTTTTGTCCAAGAACACAACGCACCGCCTGGTCTAGGAATTGAACCACGATCTCGCGATCGGGAGTGCAGCACCTTAACCATACCTCATAAAATAGGTGTAAGAGCAAATGGGAGACGAGGGGCAACACTTGTTTCCTTGAGCGAGTTGCTCAGAAAAGTCGAGACGTTATACGATTAAAAGATACAACTCGCTGTTCTGTATAGAGGGCTTGTATCTATTTATTAAGTCAAGAAAACGTATGAGTGTCACCATTCCGAAGAGTCGAAGTCGAAATATTTGGCATAAGAGAATAATAGAATCTGAGATAAAAGAATGAAGTGGAATCGCTCTTAAAAGACAAAATAATAAAACCAAAAACAGTAAATATTCTTCATTAATATTTGACTGTAAGACTGATCCCATGAGGCATTAATGGAATTTGAAACATTGAATCACAGAAGTGTTGGAAACGGACCAAACATTATGTAACATCACGAAATACCCCAAGAAAAAAATATACAGTTCATGTGTTGCATATATTTAGGGAGGGACAAACTAAATACAAAATAAGAAGATGCCTGCTTGATACATCGGAATGTCTGTTGAACGTTAAAAATTGGAGGATGAGTCAGTTCTGGCAAGAAGCAAAAACGCAAAACCAAAAACCAAGAAATTGATAGTGATAATAAGAAACACTCCATTTTATAGAGAACCCACCTCACAAACGCGAATATCTACCAGCATTAGATAAAAGGAAATTGAGAAAGCAGTGGAGATTAGTACAAAGTAGTAACCAATTACATGGTAACAACTGGAATTGAAGTACATCTCAAAGAAAATAAAAGACGGTTGCAAATAGTGTGAAAAAAATAACAAGAAAATACCAAAAGGCTACAAAGCGTAAAAACGAAACAAGATTAAGGGCTTCCGTGAAATTTTGAACGAGTTGCACCAACGAACATGCAAAAGACAGCGATCATAAGAAAGAACTGGTGTAAATAATGTTATAAGCAAAGGAAGGGAAAATAATACAAAAAGTTACAAAATAAATGGCTTCATAAACTGCAGTGAAGAAAATACCCTTAACAGATTAATACATTCGACTCCATAACCACACGCATTTATTGTGATAGAACAAGAAACAGAATTAGAAGGGCTTACAAGATGCGGATCAGCATCACTGCCTCCACACACGAACATTAAGACAAAACAGAAACAAGATAAAACAAACACATATAAAAAAAAGGACGTCAATGAAACATGTTATATATATATTGTTTTACTTGCTTTTACAGGGCTGTCATCGGAATTGCGGCAATACTGGAGCATCACTTTCTAGGGATTTTGGTCGATTTCAGTTTGGGACATAAAAGAGCCAGAACATAAACTAGCACACACATGCAGAGATTATATATATATATATATGTAAGTGTGTGTGTGTGTGTGCGTGTGTGTGCGTGTGCGTGTGTGGTCGAAGGAATAATCACCATCAGCAGAGTTGCTTTAATTCAAGAATTGCATAAAATGGGTTTTCTGAAAAGCGATGATATTGTTAGGAAAAATTCTGTCGACGAGAGCAAAGTAACGTGATTAAACTGAAGGAAAATCTTCACAGATTAGCATCGCCTACCATTGTTAAGTAAATGGATCTCCGTCTGTTTCGGCGATGGCTGTTCAGTTGAGATATTTGTTCATTGAATTGATGTGTAAGAGGCTGAGTATTCCAGTGTATGACGAAACTGGACCTTTGGATTACGCGTAGCATACATTCGACGAGTTTCCGGACAGTATACGTTTGGGTCAATCTTAAGATATCGTAAAAGACACATGCCGGAGGTGTCACGCAGTGGTATTGAACTAAAAGGCGGCGAGCTGGCAGAATCGTTAGCAGGCCAGACGAAATTCTTAGAGGTATTTCGTCTGCTGCTACGTTCTGAGTTCAAATTCCGCCGAGGTCGACTTTGCCTTTCATCCTTTCGGGGTCGATAAATTAAGTACCAGTTAAGCACTGGGGTCGATATAATCGACTTAATACCTATGTCTGTCCATGTTTGTCCCCTCTATGTTTAGCCCCTTGTGGGTAATAAAGAAATAGGTATTGAATTAAAGATCTCGTGATTGCGAAGTGGACGTCTTAACCATTAAATCTTCACGAATCCACACAAACACGCAAACACGATGTTCACTGCAAAATCATGGACGCCCCGAGTTTGATCCTGCAGCCAGGGATCTTGGACAAGACACTCCGCCAGAGTTTCATCTCTTATCCAAACCTTGTAATTGAAATTCATTAGACACAAACCGTAGGCGACTTCATGGGATGGGCTGTAACAAGTTTCTCCCTGTAATTGTAGGCAGTCATCTTTCTCAAAGAACAATTCATTTCTTCCCCACCAAAGATTATAACCATAGGCCGCTAGTTATATAATTCAGCTGGTATTACTTGGATGTCCTTAAAATCTAGAAAATGCTGAGCCAAGGAGCTGATTCTGGCAAAAGAGCCTTTTTTTTTATAAGGTATTGTTATTGTCGTTATTAGGGCGGCGAGCTGGCAGAAACGTTAGCACGCCGAGCGAAATGCTTAGCGGCATTTCGTCTGCCGCTACGTTCTGAGTTCAAATTTCGCTGAGGTCGACTTTGCCTTTCATTCTTTCGGCTTCGATTAAATAAGTACCAGTTACGCACTGGAGTCGACGTAAACGACTTAATCCGTTTGTCTCTCCTTGTTTGTCCCCTCTGTGTTTAGCCCCTTGTGGGCAATAAAGAAATAGTTATTGTTGTTATTGTCGCTGCTGTTGGTTCTGCTGCTGTTTATTGCACCCGAGGTATTGGTGGAGATGTTTTTCGTTCGTTCCTTCGCTTCATGTAATGCATTTCTTGCTGTTGTGGGTGTTTGTATTGAAGCACTTTCACTGCGGGATTCAAAATGAAACTCCAACCAATCAAAGAGCATCTTTATATGGTCACCTGACCTGTAAAATTATAGCAGCAAAACCTCCCTCAAAGCCTACAGCCAGTGATCATTTGAATACCTTTAACCATAGAATTGCTCGATCGGGTTGACCTGTAGTCAAACAACAACAACAACAACAACAACAACAAATGCAGAAACAACAATAACAACAACACAGACATTCATTGTTATTCTAGGAAATTTCGGTCTATTCCATTAGCCACAAGTATATTTCCCCCACCCAGCCCCAACTATAGGAAATATTTAGAGACAATGTCCCATTTCCGTTTATGACAAAAGCAGAGACTAGCCAAAATATATTCCAATTTTCATTGACCAAATATTCAAGTTATTATTCATCCTTGTGTAGACCCCTTAAAATAATGTGTTTCTTTTTATTTGGTATTAAAAAATAATTATGATAATTTTATTTATTTATTTACATTATTTACATTACGGATATTTGTCCTCATCTTGTTTGTTGTTAACACAACGTTTCAGTTGATATACCCTCCAGCCTTCATCAGGAGTCTTGGGGTAATTTCGAACCTGGGTTCTCATTCCTAATGGTATTTTTCGATGTTGTTATTATTATTATTATTTTTCAGGTCATTTCCTGAAATAGAACTCGGAATCTTAACCACTACGCCATATGCCAGTGGGCAATTATGGTTAAGAGCGCGGGCTATTAACTCCAAGATTCCGAGTTCGATTCCAGACAGTGACCTGAAAAAAAAAAAATTAATAATAATAATAACAACATCGAAAAATACCTTAGGAATGAGAACCCAGGTTTCAAATTTTCCCAAGACACCTGATGAAGGCTGGAGGTTATACCAGCCGAAATGTTGTGTTAACAACAAACAAGATGAGGACAAATATCCGTCAAATGTAAATAATGTAGATAATGTACATAATTCCTCATCTCTTAAATATAGAACTGATTTTTTTTTATTGGTTGCCATAACTCCAGACTCTGGGGCAATACAAAGAGGAAATAAAAGAAAAAAACATTAAAGGGTTTAGATTAAGTGTAAAGAAGGCGTAATCAACAAAATACGTAACTATAAAATGTGAACAAGAAGTAGTTTCTTGCATTCCTTTCAGTCTCGTAACCATAACAGACCTATTTAGCCTCTTCATTCTCGCCATTTCTGCCCACTTTTCAAAAAAACAAGCGAGGGGGTAGCGCCCTCCTCTTCTCTTTCAACCTTTATATTCAGGACGTACTTTAAGATGTTGAGAGCCTGGTTAGGCTTATATAAATTCCTATTATAGGCACAAGGCCATACGCACAAGGCCATACGCACTTGGAAGAAAACGCCTGGGTGGTTATAGTGGCAGAGTACATGACTGCTACTTTGTTTTATCGTTCACGGTAGGATGGAATGCTAAGTCAAGCATCGGCGGAATTTTAATTGAGAACCCAGAGTGCCAGGGTGACTACCGCAATGTAGTTGTCTGACGCTCTTACGTTTCTGTTAATTTACCATTCTAGTAATGATTGCTTCTTACGCAGGCATTTTATTTCATACTCTACCAATTCTGCCGGATAAGAAGAACATCATCGAAAGAAAAAGAATATGAAAGACGTGGATATATGACGAAAGAGAATATAAACTCTGCTGGAGTCTGTATTTTCTGTCGTCATATATCTCAGTCTATCCAAAAAGGTTGCGAAGTTATCAAAATATAGGGTTTAGCGACAGAAATAAAATGTGCATGGGGGGGGGGGGGTGAGTGTTAAAGCTAACTATGATAATTGAAGCATTAAGGGAATCTAAAGAAAAAAAAGGAAACAATCCCTCGAAGGTTTTAGGTATCTTACATTTATCTTACACTAAAAGCATTATTACTTCACTACATGTAGGATCCGTCTCGTAAATTGAATGCACGAAACACATTCAATCACTACATGCGTATGAGACACTCAATGTTTCAAATAAAAAAAACAACAACAATAAATCAGAAAAAATGTTGATATAGAAACACTAAGAATTATTTGTGAGACAAGACAAAATTTTAGTGGAGAATAGCAAATATCTCCAGAATGATGAAAGAACACAATCGGGATTTGAACTTAAAACTTAAAGGAGTGAATCGCGACATTACTGGAATTTTGTACAACACCGACCCGCACGCTTTGCGCAAAATATAATTGTTAACAAAGATACAATGTCACCATGGACGGTGTCTTTATACCTGATTATTAAGGCGGCGAGCTGGCAGAAACGTTAGCACGTCGGGCGAAATGCTTCACGGTATTTCGCCCGTCGCTACGTTCTGAGTTCAAATTCCGCCGAGGTCGACTTTGCCTTTCATCCTTTCGGGGTCGATAAATTAAGTACCAGTTACGCACTGGGGTCGATGTAATCGACTTAATACCTATGTATGTCCTTGTTTGTCCCCTCTGTGTTTAGCCCCTTGTGGGTAATAAAGAAATAGGTATTTCGCCCGTCGCTACGTTCTGAGTTCAAATTCCGCCGAGGTCGACTTGCCATTCATCCTTTCGGGGTCGATAAATTAAGTACCAGTTAATAATAATTTCAAATTTTGGCACAAGGCTAGCAACTTTGGGGTGGGGTGGAGAGAAGTCGATTACGTCGACTCCTGTGGTCAACTGGTACTTATTTTATAGACTCCTCTGGTCAACTGCGACTTATTTTTCAGCCACGGCGGAATTTGAACTCAGAACATGACGACGGACAAGATGCCGCTAAGCATTTTCCCGAACTTCTAACGATGTTGCCAATGCGCCGCTGGACATTTGTGCCACGCTCTTATG
Source organism: Octopus sinensis (assembly GCF_006345805.1). Classification (NCBI taxonomy): domain Eukaryota; kingdom Metazoa; phylum Mollusca; class Cephalopoda; order Octopoda; family Octopodidae; genus Octopus; species Octopus sinensis. The sequence continues at coordinate 35,972,911 of NC_042998.1, forward strand.
ATTCTGTCCCTTCGTCAAGCAATTTTGAAAGGTGGAGGAGTTTGTCGATACCATCGATTCCCCTCCACACCACACCACCCCAGCACTTTGATGGTACTTTATTTTATCGATTATTTTATCGAAGGATGAAAGGCAAAAGCAAAGTCGACTTCGGCAAGAACTGAACCCAGAGCTTATAGAGTGGAAAGAAATAACACAAAAGCAGTTTTTTCCGACGCTGTAACCACCATTCCACCTTCCTAACAACAACAACAGCAACAACAACAACAACGATAATAACCAGCACCGTGGACATCATTATAATCGTCATCACCACCCTACGTATCGTTAATTCTATTGGTTAATCAACGAGTATAGATGCAATGATAAAGGGTTTATATATACATGCACGCACGCACGCACACACACGGAGGCACGCACGCATAAAGTTTCATATATATATATATATTATATATATATATATATATATAAATATATGTGTGTGTGTGTGTGTGTGTGTGTGTGTGTGTGTATACGTATGTATTTTGCTGCATGACTTCTTATTGTGAAGCAGACCAAGTTTTGGGGCTGTTCTTCTATACGAAGCATTAACCCCGTGCTTCTGTTCACGCTGCGTTGGTTATTAAAAGGTATACAGGAATTACAGCCAGACTTCAAACACGAAGCGATTGAATAATTTTTAATAATTCATATATTGCATTCAGCCTTTCTTTTATTTTTCTGTTATGACCATGAATGAACAGTGTTGCGTGCAAGCTATTCATAAACAACAACAACAGCAACCATAACAACAACAACAACGACAGCAACAGCAATAGCAGCAACAACAAACGTCAATGACGTAAAGAAACCTCAAAACCAAAATGACAAACAACTCGAAGTCGATGGAGTTTATACTTCACCAAGACGAACGTCGACGTCATCACTAACAACCATGTTAAGAAAAGCTAGAGAGCCCCACAGCCACAACGAGAACATTGCCAACAGCAACACTGCAATTACTACTACTACCACCACCACCACCACCACCACCACCACTATCATCATCATCATCATCATCATCACCGACACCAGCGCCTCCACCACCACCACCACACATCTATACAAAGTTCAAAAAGGATCCAGGTGAATGTGTCCCTCACGTGAATAGTTGGGACGAATGCCATATCTATGAAAGGGTCGATGAATACTGCTGATTTCAAAGAGCGATGGTAGCGTTGTGGTATTCATGCCTTTATCTTCAGAATTTAAGGTATTAAAAGAAATGAAATAGTAAGACAACGGAGATACTACTACAACCTCAGCCATGACACTCACCACTGAATACCTATTTCTTTATTACCCACAAGGGGCTAAACACAGAGGGGACAAACAAGGACAGACATAGGTATTAAGTCGATTACATCGACCCCAGTGCGTAACTGGTACTTAATTTATCGACCCCGAAAGGATGAAAGGCAAAGTCGACCTCGGCGGAATTTGAACTCACAACGTAACGCAGACGAAATACCGCTAAGCATTTCGCCCGACGTGCTAACGTTTCTGCCAGCTCACCACTGAATACCACTCACCTACTATCTTTTTCACATTACACTTATTTGCTTTGATATTTATATTTTTGCGTTACATGCAAATGGACACACACACGCACACACACACACACACGCCGTGCATACGCACACATCTATCTATCTATCTATCTATCTATCTATATATCTATCTATCTATCTACATATCTATCTATCTATCTATCTATCTATCTATCTATCAACCTGTCTCTCTCTCTCTCTCTCTCTCTCTCTCTCTCTATATATATATATATATATATATATATATATGCTAGGCGTTCCATAAGTAATGCAACAGTTAACATTTTATTTAAATACTTTTCTTTTACTTATGGAACACACAAGATCATGTGTGTATGTGTGTGCGTGTGTGTATGTGTGTGTGAGCTGCCTGTATATGTGATGGTGGAGTGTGTGTGTATATATATATATATATATATATATATATATAGGCACATTTATACATTATATATACGCATATACATATATTTATGTTTGTGTGTATATACGACTGTAATGCCTGTCTGTATTTACGTGTATGCCTGCATGACCGACTGCACAGAGCACTAATTCAACATGGACGTCATTCCCACTTCCGGTGCTGATTCAAAACCACTGAAACGAATGACAAACATCGGCTTCTCTCTCACCTCGTCTTTTGAAAAAGCGCATGTATCGGTTTCAGTTGCAATATGTTGGCACTGGATCATATTGCTCACATGTTAGAGGCAACCTTAAAAACAGCCATTATCTGAAGCAACGCCATTAATATTCGACATTTCAGTCAAACATAAGCGACTGACTGAAAACTGACGAACAGGAAGTAAGATTTCTTGTTTGAATGCCGCTAGTTGCTCGATAACTCTTATGAATTGTCCATATTTTGTTAGGTTTTTGAATGGAAAATAGGCTTGCAAAGTTCTTGATAAGTTTTCATCCATCTATCTATCTATCTATCTATCTATCTATCTATCTATCTATCTATCTATCTATCTATCTATCTATCTATCTATCTATCTGTCTGTCTGTCTGTCTGTCTGTCTGTCATTCTCTTTATCTCCTTATCTGTCGTTTTTTTTCTTCTTTGCTGCTAAAAGATGATTATAATGTTATTAGAGCAGATAAGTAACAAAGTTTTCCGTTTTCTCGAATATTACTTTTTATTCTATTATTCTACAACGCTTTCGTCTCGCTCTCTTTCTCTCTCACATACACTCATACATACACACACTCGGCTATATGCGATAATAATTTTGATAAAAATGGAGAAAAAAATAAGAACGTTCTTTTGTCTCCGAAGTCTTCTAAAATATCATTTTGAAATCATGTATTTCGCACTTGTACACATATTTAGTATCATCGTGAAGATTATTTCGCGTTAAAATTGAATTTAGTACGATATCAGCAGTAAGACAAACACTATTTAGAGTCTTTTGAAATTTTCCTCAAGTTCATTATACTTAAGGCTTACTTTTCCCGTTTAATCAGAGTAGAAAGAGCAACAACGATAATCCTTGTTTTTTACAAAGCCACCGAAATTTGTCGAGTATTTGCGCCAGAGATTAGGTTTCCAACCGTGTTAGCTCTTCAGAAATAAAGCATGGCCTGTATGTGGTATTAAATAAGGCGGCGGATTAAATGTTATCCGTCGCCTGGTTTGACATCCTTTGTGTTTTAAGCTCTGAGAACTTGTGTCCGTAAGGAGTCGGAACGAATATAGTATTGCATCTCATCCGACATTCTAACAACTTCACCAACTCCATGCCCTGACGAGAACATTTTTTTATTGACCCCCCAAATAGTGAAAGATAAAGTTAACTTTGATGAGATTTGAACTCAAATCACAGAAAGTCGGAAAAAAACTCTCCTCTATGTTCTAACTATTCTCGACATCTTATCAAGGAAATCTTCATCGTCCAGCTAATCATCTGATACTTCTGAAAATAAACATACTGACGTACAGTCACGTGTACTAATTAATAACAAATAATGCATGACCACTGTTATTGTTATTAAACCTCTGATATGTCCTGATTGAACTGACGATCAAAGGTGCTGCAACAATGATCATAGCCATTTTTATTTTCTGGCAGTGAATTATTATTATTATTATTATTATTAATATTATTATTATTATTATTATTATCATTCCCTTTCCGATGTTACGACGGTTGTGTGTAATATGAGGAAGAATTATTTGCTATTTCTAACCAGCTGAGCGTCTGCACAATGCAGGGGTTCCCATCCTTTTCACAGTGGTTCTCAACAGTGGTTCCCAACCGTTTTATTTAAATGAGTTTTTCCCATGGGTCCCCTTTTAATGTGCTTATCCTTATCCACATACATCTATATGAAATTTTGAATTTAGTTCAAGGACTCCCAGGGGTCTGAGGACCCCAGGTTGGGAACCACTGGCATAAAGGGTCAATCAGTGACTCGAGTATACCTTAGCGTTATATACGGTGTACACACATATACATAGGCGCAGGCATGGCTGTATCGTAAGAAGCGTGCTTCCCAACCAAATGGTTCCGGGTTCAGTTCCATTGTGTGGCACTTTGAGCAAGGGTTTTCTATAGTCTCGGGTCGACCAGCGCCTTATGAGTGGATTTCGTGGACGGAAACTGAAAGAAGCCCATCGTATATGTATATATGTATGTGTGTGTCTGTGTGTGTATGTATGTGTGTATGTGCTTGTTTTTATGTGTGTGTGTGTGTGTTTGTCTTTGTGTGTATGTGTGTGGTTGTCTTTATGTGTGTTTTTATCCCCCACCACCACTTGACGACGGTGTTGGTTTGTTTATGCTCTCTTCATTTAGCGGTTCGGCAAACAAGACCGATAGAATAAGTACCAGGCTTTAAAATCGTACTATGGTCGATTTGTCCGACTAAAATCCCCCCAAGGCGGTGCCCCAGCATGGCCGCCATGAAATGACTGAAACAAATAAAATACAAAAAAAGGGAAAAAGAAAAGGAAAAGGATGAATAAATTTCCTACCTTGGTTTTCAAGCTGTGCTGCACATCAATGCCAGCCTGGGATAGTTTCAGTTATAACATCAAGGGTTGAGGTTGCTAAACTCTTGTCAATCTTTCTCTGTTTCTAGAGGAAGGGAAGTTCTGAGTCGGCACGTGAATAGGGATTCGCTCCTGGAGTCTGCATAAAAAGAGGGAATTATGTAGGTCCACGTTTAGATTTGTGAAGATTTACGATAATAATCAATTCAGTAAATAAGGGGCAATCAAAGATGAAAGAAGAATTTCTTTTTTATTTATAATTACTCTTTGTTTATCAATTTGATTCATCCGTGGCGCTCCGTCGGTTACGACGACGAGGGTTCCAGTTGATCCGATCAACAGAACAGACTGCTCGTGAAATTTACGTGCAAGTGGCTGAGCACTCCACAGACACGTGTACCCTTTCCGTAGTTCTCGGGGAGATATAGCGTGACTCAGAGTGTGACAAGGCCGGCCCTTTGAAATATAGGTACAGCAGAAACAGGAAGAAAGAGTGAGAGAAAGTTGCGGTGAAAGAGTACAGCAGGGTTCGCCACCACCCCTGCCGGAGCCTCAGGAGTTTTCGCTCAATAAACACAACGCCTGGTCTGGGAATCGAAACCGCGATCCCACGACCGCGTGTCCGTTACCCTAACCACTGGACTGTTGCGCCTCCACAGTTTGATTCATACATTTTCGTGGACATATACATGCATATATATTATACACACACACACATATATTATATATACAGAAATAATCATTCATGCATACATTCACTCGAAAATATATGTATGCACATTTCCGCTGAGGTCGACTTTGCCTTTCATCCTTTGGGGTTCGATAAATTAAGTACCGCTTGCGTACTGGGTCGATCTAATCGACTTGCCCTCTCCCCCAAAATTTCGGGTGTTGTGCCTGGAGTAGAAATGAATACACACACACACACACACACACATACACACACACACACACACACAATTTCATGGTGTGTGGAATTTTTACTCAATTTTCGTTATTTTTCAATTTGATCCTATTCTTGACATTTTTGTAATCCAGTAATGTCTGCCAAGTAGCGAGTGATGAAAAGCTACCCCAGATAAAAGACCGTTGCTTGTCTTTCAATCGCTACATACACAAAGCTGTTGATTGCGAAGATATTATAAGTGATTTTGGAGTTTGCTGGCCATTATTTTATTGACCCCTGAAAGACTAAAAGAAAGAGCAACTCCAGCGATATTCTGAACTGAATCTCTCATGAAACACAACAAAATCTGATAGGGCATTTTTGCTTCTGATGTTTCTACTCACTACCATTAAAAAAATGTATTAACGAGGGTAATTAACTAATGAACGACGGTGTTTGAAAACTGTAAATATATAATTAAAAAATATTCTCAACTATTGGATCTTAAAAGAGAACGAACTGTCCCTATAAATGATCCTTGGCATCAAATATACTTTTCTGTCAGGAACTGATAAAAATAGTTCAGTAAAAAATCCAGTTTCACAGTTTTTAATTGCTTCTAATATTAACGGAGTTTAATTTGGTGCAAAAACAAACATTAACTGGGGAGTAGTGTATTTGATTGGGTTAATCTCAGTACGGGACTAAAATTTAATTTGTTAACCTCGAAGGGACGAAATGCAATATCGATTCCGGTAAGATTTGAATTAAGAATGTAGATAGATGAAACTAAACACTAACGTATTTCGTTTGGTGAGATTTCGTGTTTACTGAGTCAGTAACAGAAAATGACAAAATATTGATTTCTCACTCTGGCACAAATCTTTCTGGTTCATTACATTAAGTGTGTTAGTCCGCATTCAACTCTTATGTTCTTCGTGCAGTTTATAACACATAGTTTTAAGATACTAAAGCAGTCAATTATTTCTACATAACATCTTTAAATTCTAAGTCATTCTCTGATCTGGTGGTCGTGTGTTGGTCTACACTTCAAATGTTCCAAGTTAGAACCATAACTGCCAGAGATCAACCTCACTCCTCTCTGTGCCGGGTGTTCGGGATAAATTTGACGCTTTTTAATGCCTTCTATTCTTTTTTTCAGAAACTGCTTGATGCATTGATGAATAATCAACGGCGTTGGAGAGCATAAAGATTAAAGCTGGAGTTGAGAAAAAGTTAGCTGACATGGAGGGTTGGAAGCCATCTGAATATTGGAATAGAGTAACCTGGATCAACAGACACATAATGCCGGGTATCAAAATGCCAACATCAGGACAGCTGCTCAAGGCTCTGTGAACATTGAAGGTAATAAGACGTGGTATGGACAGCTGCAACGGGGACTACGAAGCTGTGACCTGCAGGAAGGGTCACAACAGGTGGTCTAACTGCGTCCACACGCCGGAGTCCATCCCATATCTCTGAACAGAGCTTTAGGTTCGATTCAAACAGCTATGTGAAGCTCATGGAGACTGGTCAACCCTTGGCTGGGAAGTATTACTACTGGGAAGCCATGTGTGTGTGTGGCAGAAGGATTCGGTTCCTTGCCATACCCTCAGAAAGAGAGAGAGAGAAGTGGTTGACGGAGAATTTCTACAACTTCGCCAACCCCAATTTCTGGTCTCTTAATTCTCCTGATTGTGCGTGGGGTACAATTGAGAAAGACATCAATCACTCTGCCTGTAACCCCAAGGCCGAGCTGGTGACCAAGATCAAGGATATGTTCAAAGATCTTCGCAGTGAGACAATGAGGAACGCATGCGCCTGACTTCAGAGCCGTCTTGAGGCCGTGGTGGAAGCTGAGAGCAGCTACTGGGAGGAAACTATTATCTCCCAGCCATAAACTAGTTGATAGTTTTTGATTTTTTAAATACTATTATTTTTTAGGATGAGATTTTTTTTTCCCTTTTATGCAGACCATCAATTTTGACCCAAATTCTCTGTATACCTACATCTAACCAATCCATTACATGTATATCTACACTTAATCAGTTAAAATTTCAATGTACACTCCCTTGTCCTGTTGAAAAGAATTATCGTTAACTCTGTCTTCATCTCATTACGGTTACAATTTCAATGGATTAAAAATTCGTTTTGGCTTTCCACATCAAGATTTGTTTTAACGATTATAAAGAATAACGTCTGCTTTAGTGTATTACTGAGGTTGGTTTCTTGTAAGACTTATTAAGTTTCTTTCACCTGCCATATTATGAATGAGAATGAGTTGTGAATGAGAATTATCAAACATCCCAATCAAATTTTATCTTCAAGAATATTGCACAAAATAAATAATATCAAATTACTTAGATAAATGTAAATAGGTTGTGCAAAAGTCGCGGGGTTATTTAAATATCAGCCACTGTATCAAATATTTCACGTATTCCATCCTCTTTTCCTTTCGTTCACTCACCTCTCTAAAGAAAAGATAGCAAAATTATCCAACAGTATCGATTCTGGGAGACTGGGTTTTGTATATGAGGATATTTAATCAAACGTTGTCACTATGACTTGTTCAGCCGTAGGTGAATCTTGGTCGAGGGGACCCATGTTCAAAGTGATTCTGGATGTGGCCTTTACATTTTTCCCGATTCTTTACTTCAGATAGCAGTTTCCAATATGTCCTTAAAATGTGTTCACTTGCGTGAGATTTGTCTGCTATTTCTAGGAGGCTGCACATCCAATTAGAGGCTTTCTTACTGGCTCAGCATTATGTGTCTCAACAGACACATAATGTCGAGTTCAGACATTAATTAGATGTAACAAACACATTTGAGCATTCTCTCATGAACTAATTTATAAGCTCCAAGCCCAAAGTCATGAAACAAACGTTGCTAGCAGCCACAGTATAAATATCTTCCTTTTCATTAGATTTTAAAAAGTTTTCTTAAGTTATATATTATTCATATAATTGACTTCTGAGACAGTGCTGCAGAATTCAAAGCAAATCTTCAAAAAAAAACACGATTTTAAATTTTAAATTAACTAGTAGTATCGCCCGGCGTTGCTCGGAATTGGAACTTTTGAAAAGTAAAAATTTTGCAATATGTAGCCTGTTATTCTCTTTAAGCGAACATTTTTCTGATTGAAATACACCGAAAAATGGTGACACAGCAGTCAAAAAATCGTAAAAAATAGGGATTTTCATAGAAAAAAAGCATCTTTTTGGTGTAAATAATTTTGGTGTTAACATGGTCCAATTTGAATTTTATTTTCTACGGAATAAAGAGCAAACATTCTTCTATCATACTCTCAATTTTGGTCAACTTGCGCCGTAGGGTCTCGGAGGAGATAGTGTTAGTTGAAGGTTACCAAACCTGTCACAAACACACAGACAACTTCAGCTTTATATGTATAGATTATTCATATACTTGACTTCTGAGACAGTGCTACAGAATTCAAAGCAAATCTCCAAGAAACACGATTTTAGTTTTTAAATTAATTTTGAAACGTCTTCACAAGTATTTTGTTTTGCCATCAAAATTAATAATAATCGAACAGGATTTCGGTCTCCACCGAGTCAACATTTGGATCAACTAAAGTTAATACTGCTATATCTCATCTTTAAAATTGTACTTTATTTTGGGATTCAAGTAAATTTTGCTATATAGAGTTCAATTTAGAGTAAAATTTAGTTCTGTTGTGTCTGAGGAGAGTCATTTTCTTTTTGTGCCTTATTATGTGACACACTCACCGGTAAAATTTCCACTTTTTTCTTATTTTTATTGTTCTAAAATGTTCGTTGCATCTTGCAACCTTTTCAATAGGAGACACAACGAAAATTTTACCGGTGAGTGTGTTGTGTGTTGGTCATCTCATTGTAGGGCTGTTACATAATAAGGCACAAAAAGAAAATGACTCTCCCCAGACACAACAGAATATGCTTCAACACACGAACTCATATAAAGAATCTTGCAAACCAAATCCAAAAACGAAATAAAATTTGGTTGTTTTTGTTTAGTCACACCACTACTATTGCTACCATTAATACCATCACGATTCTTTTCTGACAGAGAAGAAACTCCCTCGTTGGATGTTATTTAAACAGAATGATGCTATTGGTGGAGTTATGATTAAAAATAACATGATTACGAGAGCGAAGTAACAGCCCTACAATGAGATGACCAACACACAACAATGGCGCTTGGCTCATTTGCCTTCGTTCGCACTCTGCTCAATCTACTCAAATTAATTTTTGTTTCAGTTTTTTTGATCTTTTTTTTTTGCAATTCTCTGATGAAGTCTTTCCTCTGCAGACCTACAACACACACACACACACACTCACACATACACACACACACACACACACACACACACACACACACACACACACACTTCTTTGATGTATCACAATAAAAGAGTTTACCCCGCAAACTTTATTGTCAAGAGAGTAAAATATAATCAAACACGATATTTCTTTAATTCCTTTCGGTGATTAAGGATTTTCAGTGTCACATCTTTCGAGAAGAAATGGCAAAACATTTTAGCATTCACGAATCGCCCCACCCCACACATACCATTCCATACCAAACAGACACGACAACCATCAAAGACATCTAAATGGTCTCTATTAGATAAGATTTTCTTGTATGCGACATTCTTGCAGCTTCTTTTTTTCTTTCCTTTTCCCTCGACTATCCTCCCCTTGACCACGTTCATCTTCTTTCTCATCTTCACTAACCTCCTCCTTCTCCTTCTCCCCCTCCGCCTCCTTCTCTCTCTCCTCCTTCACTTGACCGTGACTCTGTCAGATTATGAAATGGTCCAAGGATGTTTTTTTTTCCTTTTATGAGAAAAATAATATAATATAAGTGCCAAAAGACAAATAAAAACGAAACAAAACCAAAATCGAAGTAATAAAATGCTTTTTTGTTTCTTTATAAAAGTGAGGAACGTCGTTCTCTTAAAGCAAAACGTTGCATAATGTGGCACTGTTCCTTGAATTTAGGAAAAAGAAAGGTAGTGTGGTCACGGCTGGAATGTTTTGATAAGAAGTCTGCCTGCTCAGGTATAACTCGGGGCTAAACAATAACAGCCAAGTCATCCCACGAACCAAATAAGTGCTTCCTTTCGGTCGCCTGATAGAAATAGTAGTTAAATTTGACTGAAGTTGCATTCTACTATTTCAAAAAGCTAGACACAGTGGATGAAGTATTTCTAGAAGCTCTAATCATTAACAAATAAATAAACAAATAAAAATAAACGAGGTGGTCACGACTGGAATGCTTTTGATCATAGTTCTTAGGAATCAGAACTAACTTAGGATTAACCTAATAACAAAGATGCCAAACCGAAAATTCCAAATCTTGAAGGAGATGACACAGCATTATTAAACGTTGACCGATAATATCTGGGTTTAGTTAGTCTTCCAAGGGAGAACATTTTCATGTTCGTTACATTTCATGACAAAAATTGCACCTTAATGGTTTTCTGTAATAAAGAGGACTTCGTTGATATTTATTAATTTTCAAATCCATCCAAGAAAATGAGTTGATTGCACAGAAAGTACGACAGTGTAATTAGCACTCTCTTGGCATAATCCTATGGGAAAAATCTACGATAAGCTCTGTTAGGGAAACGTTCGTTAATGACAGTAGAACTGTTGTTGTAGGACTCTACAGTATTCGCTTCCAGCGGGTCGTTGTGATTCCGCCCCCTCTACTGGCCGAATTCAATCACCTACACTTCTCGATTTGTGTCTGCGTAACTATTTTGCCGAAGTGGTGCTTGATGGAAATTTGAAATTCTTGTTTTTTTGTTTTTCTATAAATATCGCTGATTCTTGCAGTGAATGTGGCAGAATTGATAACTGAATTGACTTCAGTTGTATTTTATGGTCGTTCTATCCGTCTCGGTCTGAAGAAGTCAGAGATGACATCGTGGTGATGGTAGCAGGGCGTTAGATTTGAACCCAGAAGCAAAACCGCGTTGCCTCAACTCATTCAAGTAATGCGGTAATACAGTCAGGCAAAAAATACAGAGTTTACAATCCTAGGGGATGCGGAGAAAAAAATCTTACCTGCCCCACAACCTGCCTTTGTTTACTCTGTACTAAACCGCTTACCTGTCAAACCGCAAAGAATACATTCATACATAGCAGTCTATCTTTCTGACCCATTGACAAAATATTTCCAGCTTTGCAGAATCCTTTCCTTTGCTTCTCAAACACGATGATTTTGCGAGCGGTACTCCTGCTGAGAAAGTCTCCACCTTTGTTGCTGGCTTTTCAGCCAACTCACTGCTACACACATTTGGTGAAGTCGAAGAGAATTCATATCGAATCCCCCAGGTTCACCCCCTTGTATACAGACATACTAGGGGTAAAATTAGTTCCAGTCGCTTTAAACCCCTCATGGGCGCCCGGTTCTGTCAATATCGCTTCTGGAACAAGGCGGCGAGCTGGCAGAAACGTTAGCACGCCGAGCGAAATGCTTACCGGTATTTCGTCTGCCGCTACGTTCTGAGTTCAAATTCCGCCGAGGTCGACTTTGCCTTTCATCCTTTCGGGGTCGATTAAATAAGTACCAGTTACGCACTGGGGTCCATGTGATCGACTTAATCTGTTTGTCTGTCCTTGTTTGTCCTCTGTGTTTAGCCCCTTGTGGGTAGTAAAGAAATAGGTATTTCGTCTGTCTTTATGTTCTGAGTTCAAATTCCGCCGAGGTCGACTTTGCCTTTCATCCTTTAGGGGGCAATAAATTAAGTATAATCGACTGGTCTCCTCCCCCAAAATTTCGGGTCTTGTGCCTAGAGTAGAAAATAATATCGCTTCAGGAATGCTAGTGTTAGTACCGTATTCACCAAACTCTCTCTCTCTTCCTCCGCTCTCTCTGTTTCTTGTGAGAGACCTTGTTCTTTGGAAATATGCTGTTCTATGTTTCATTCCGCAGAAAGGCAATTCACTCACCTGACCAGCTATCACCCTTTTACACTTCCAATATGTCAAAGGTAAAGGAAATGGCCATTAACAACGTCATTCTACCACACCTTGAATCCCCGCTTTTCTCTCTCTCTCTCCCTCGCTACTTAATGCTGATCATTGCAGCACTCTCTCTCTCTCTGTCATCTGCTTGCCTCTCTATCTATATGAGTGTGTGAATGTGTGTGTGTGTGTGTTTGTGTGTGTGTGTGTCTGTGCATGCGTGTGTCACAGTTGGACGAACCAAGAAGGCGTTGAATGTTGGTTTATATTCGATTACTTGCATTCTGTTGTGTCTGTGTCCAAGACACTTAAGTCTAAACAGCCCAGTCAACAGAGCTGGAAATATAATTCACACGGTTGTAGATGTGTGTGTGTGTGTGTGCGTTTGTTTATGAGTATGTGTGTGTGTGTTTGTGTGTGTGTGTGTGTGTATGCGCGTGCAAACGTAATATAATTACGATAGAGCCCTTCTGTCATTCAGTTATGTTGGAACGAAATAATTTTATGTGATAGACCAACAATCAGTGATTCGTTCCGTAGAATTAATGGTAGAACGTAATAGCTGTCGGATAAAAGCAGGTCTTCAGCCGAGAAAGAATTAATCTGAATTAATCTAAACACATTTCCATTGGTCGGCACATCATATATTTCGATTAAGCTAAAACTTCAAATCGTTGGCCATATGTGTGTGTGTGTATGTGTGTCCACGTGTAAATGTGTGCATGTGCATACATGAGTGTGTGCAATATACAGCAAATAATCATGAAGCAGGAATTCTGTATTTGAATACATCTAAAACGTGGGTTAATGTTTAAGTGTAGTGTTTCAGCTTTCCGTTTTTGTCTCCGTCTTCTAATCGCCTCGAGGCCAGCTTTACATTAACCGACACTTAGGCAGATGGCTGGCGAAAGTCTACCTGCTGAGACTGAACTAATTTTCTTGGCTTTCAAAACTTTTAAATGTGATAAACGGAAAGGCTGTTTTAAAATAGTTACATAAGTGGGAAATATCTCAAGTTCAATATAACCACAGCGCGTAGATGGATATCGTTTGTATTGCGCAGATGGTTATACTAAGCATGCCATATGAAACGATGCAAGCGATAATTACACGGTTCGAATCTCGATTATTGCAGCTCAGCCTCATGTCAGCTTTAATTGACAAGAACTACCATCAAAAGCGTTCCAGCCATGACTATTATGTCAGGGTATGAATTTCTTTTGTTTTCCTTTCACAGGGTTTTATAATTGTATTGCTACCATGTTTGGGAATCGTGTGCATTCTGCTACATGTTTTGTCGTTCTCTGATTATCGAATGACTATGTCACTATTTTGATGTAAAGGAATGAAGTTCGGTACATGAGTAAAACACACACACACACACACACACACGGCTGTATTAAGAATTAAAGAAAAGATGCATTTGCTTAGAGAACCAAAGGAGATGCAGAATCCAAATCCTTTCTTTTCGGTGCCGAGTTTTACCATGGTGGAAACGATGGAATAGAAACAAGACCCCACATGAATGAAAAAAAAGCAACAAAAACAAGGCAAAAGACACAAAAATGTATATAAAGGCACATGTGGTAAGAAGCTTGCTTTCCAACCACATAGTTCCGGGTTCAGTCCCACTGCGTGGCATCTTGGACAGGTGTCATCTACAATAGCTTCGGTCCGACCAAAGCCTTGTGAGTGGATATGGTAGACGGAAACTGAAAGAAGCCCTTGTATATCTATCTATCTATCTATCTATCTATCTATCATACATACATACATACATCTCTCTCTCCCACCTCTCTCTTTCCCTCACTTCTCTCTCTCTCCCGCTCTCTCTATGCGTGTGTGTCTATGTCTATGTTTGTCCTCACCAACGCTTGACAACCGGTGTTGGTGTGTTTACGACCCCGTTAAAGGAGAGCAATAGATAGAATAAGTATCAAGTTTAAAACCAGTATTAGGGTCGATTCGTCCGACTATAAATTCTTCAAAGCGTGCCCCAGCATGGCCAAAGTTTAAAGACTGAAACAAGGAAAACAATAAAAGATAAAAGAAATACAACAACAATTTCTATCATAGGCAGAAGGTCAGAAATTTAGAGGGACAGAACAGAGTCCTTGGCAAATATTTTATCTTATCTGCCCCTGAAGGATAAAAGCAAAGTTGACCGCGGTAGGATTTGAACTCAGAACGTTTAAGAACCAGCATAAATACCGCAAAGCGATGACGCTCTAACGTGTCTGTTATTGCGCGGGGAAAAGTGTTGAAGGCAAGCAAGAGTTTCACCTTGAAACCTATCTCTCACCTTTCTCTCTGGTTGGCTGGCAACGACGAAAGTGTGGAAGCCATTTTGAAAATTTTGTATTCATTTGAAGCATTCTTTCTTTGAAAAGTTTACTCTTGAGGCGCAGAACTAAAGTTATTGTCCATTTGCCTTGGAAAGGAAAACAAGACAGGAACTCGGTGAAATTCCAAAACGCATTCAGCTACAGCAGTGAACAATGATGATGATGGTGATGATGATGATAAGACCATGTTTATGATTAATAATGAAAAAAAAAAAGAAACATGGTGGGAGAATTGCGTGTTTTTTTCTGCTCTTCTTGGTAATCTTGGAGTCTCCTACACAGACAGGAGAAAAGTAGGTTTTCGTATATGTCCGTGTTTATGCATGTAGGAAGGGGAGGAATAGGGACAGAAGAAGAAGAAGAAGAAGAAGAAGGGAGGGCGAGAGAGAGAGAGAGAGAGAGGGAGAGAGAGAGAGAGTGCTAGAGGTTGCGATATCTCCTGGCTGGTTATTATTTTGTTATAGCCATTGTTTGTTATTTTCTCCACCCCAGTCGCTGTCCCATTCAGAAGGGCGATAACGTTCAGGATTCTTTCTTGATGCTTTGGTACTACATATAGAAAGAGCTCCAATGTGGTCCCAAACCAGTTTTCCCGCTTCGTTTTCTTCTCGTTCAGCAAAGTTTTGCTCTCTTGCATCACGATGCTTGCCAAAATCCACCAGTGAGCTAACTCTGGTGGTCCCTTCCCCGGTATTGTTACCTTTACCGTCCTTCTTTCCAGATATGTGGGGAAGATTACGAAGTCATTGTGGAATGTTGCATTGCGACTGCCTGACTATTATATAGGACCTCACTGAACTTCTTTGCCCTAGATATATGTTTCATGACCTGCCATCCATTGAATAGCCCTTTCTACTTGAGAGTTGGTGGCCGTCTCCAGACGACAACTTCTTAAACTCATGCAGCGATAATTAACAGTCTTTCTGGCAGTTTCAGCTAAAGTTCTTAGAGAAGCCTCTTTCTTCAAATTTTCCTAAATCGAGTGGTGTGCTCTAACTTCACCCGTTTATCTTCGAGGAATATACTGTGTAACCCCTTTGTAGAAACTACTCCGGCGAAGGAAGCTTTCCTATTGTTGCTGTTGTTGCTAACAGTTTGTGTCGTGCCGATGTTGCTTTCGTTGTTGCTCTTGTTCCTGCAACTGCTACTGCTACTGCAGTTGTTGTTAAACAAAAAAACGGGTAAGGGTGATTAGGTGATGGTGTAGGGCTTAGGGGCGGGAGACCCCAGACCTTGGAAAAAAATAAAACTTTGGTCGTCTTGTTGTAGTCGAGGGCTTTTCGTTGACGCCCGATACCAGTGGGAGGTGGCCCTCGAAGTCGCTGGAAATGGTGATCTCCAGGTCCAAATTCTTAAACGGGTGCTTCTGCAGTTGCTTTCCTCGTCGTTGTTGTCGTAATCGTTTATTCTTGAGATGATCCTGCTACTACATTCGGTTTCCATAGTGGTGGCGCTAGTAGTGATAGACTCTTCGCGAAATTCTTTGTTCGAACTGCCATTATTTCTACTCCTGCTATTGTTGTTGTTGTTATTGCTACTTGTGTTGGTGTTCTCGTTGTTAAAAACCTTGTCCCTACTATTGCTACCGCTATCATCACCGTTATTGTTCTCATGCAAATGTTCTCGAATGAAGTTGGTAATGTCACGAACCATTCTTCCTGCTACTTTGTCGTTGAATCTGATTGTAAACGTTACTGACGCCATTATTTCCAACTGAAAAACGAATTTATACAAAACTCATGTCCTTTAGGGCACAGTTTGGCAGTTCTCATTCTCATATATCAAAATAAAGACCATTATTCAAAGTTTTTACAAAAATTCACAATAGTAAACAAATTGTTTTCAACAAAAATTAACAAACCTCCAGGAGCCGACATGACGATGACCACAAAAAGAAAAATGATAAAAATAATAATCATTATTTCAAATTTTTGCCATAAGGGCAGCTTGGGAGAGGTGGGGATGAGTCAATTACATCGACTCCAGTGTTCAACTGGTACGAAAGGATGAGAGGCAAAATCGACCTCGGCGGAATTTGAACTCAGAACGTAGCGCCGGGCGAAATACCGCTAAGCAGTTCGTCCAATGTGTTAACAATTCTGTCAGCTCGCCGCTTTTCACACGATGACATGGCCATTTGACAGCCCCCCGCCAACAAAAAATGTGTAAGCCTTTTCTAGTACTATCTATACTCTATACTCTTTTTACTCTTTTACTCTTTTACTTGTTTCAGTCATTTGATTACGGCCATGCTGGAGTACCGCCTTTAGTCGAGCAAATCGACCCCAGGACTTATTCTTTGTAAGCCTTCTACTTATTCTATCGGTCTCTTTTGCCGAACCGCCAAGTTACGGGAACGTAAACACACCAGCATCGGTTGTCAAGCGATGTTGGGGGGACAAATACAGACACAAACACACACATATATATATACATATACATATATACGGCGGGCTTCTTTCAGTTTCCGTCTACCAAATCCACTCACAAGGCTTTGGTCGACCCGAGGCTATAGTAGAAAACACTTGCCCAAGGTACCATGCAGTGGGACTGAACCCGGAACCATGTGGTTGGTAAGCAAGCTACTTACCACGCAGCCACTCCTGCGCCTATGTTTGCTAAAACTTTGAAATGTTTATAGATTTTTATATTTTAAGTACGATGTGATTTGCCATAGATAAATTCCTTCATCGTAAATACGATGGGGTGTTTTTGTAGATACAATACTATAGCTTCTTAAAACTATGAAATGTTGTTTATAAACTTCGATCTTTTAGCTCTGGTAGTTCCAAATTTCCGACGCTACTCTCAAAAATCGCCTCCCACTCGCCCTTAATCGACTGGCAGCCATATCAACTGGCAGTCCAATCAAATAGCCTGTATTAGTAGACACAAGCTTGCTCTTTTATTTAATGCCGCAGCATTGGCAGCAGCTAAACCAACAGTCGTAAGTCTGTCATTTGTTGTCTAAAGAAATCAGTGGAGACAATATTAGGAGCCCTCGGCCTTATACTAATAATTTAATTACAGTAATAATTGTGAAACTATAGTAATGAACTAGGAAATAATAAAGATAGGGATTATAGTAGTAATAGTGAAATTGTAATACTGAACAAGTTTTACCCAGAATGATTAACAAGTGACGTTGTGAAACTATCGAATCGTCGGTGACTGAACCGGCAATCCTACTAAGCTTGCTTGGTGAGCGGGGTGGATTTTCGACATCCTGCGGGATTAAAGACACAACCCGGCAAAGGGCAGGGGAACTTAATAAGTCAATGGTCATTCCGAAAACGGACAGACAGAATTAGTGAGCCTTGGTTGGCAGTCTGTTCAGGAGAAGGAACACTGATTTAAAAACTGGGGTAGATAGGACTCCTTAGTCACAGTGGTGACAACCTGTCAGTGTTCAGTGGCTCCATCCCTGGGATGAAGGCGAATGAACTGCGAATCGGGACTTAACTGCAGAGCAATATTTGGATGAAGATATGGGACCAACTGACGCTCTCCTATCTCCTAGTGAGAATCAGGATCATGGAAATGCGAAGGGAACAGGCCCAACTTATGGGTAGTAAGAGCATTGCAGTCTTGGTTGACTCCTTCGCCAAACCAACAGGAAAAATGTGAGAAAAGGCGAGTATTTGACACCTTCAAATGACCAGTGCTCTGGGTAGGCTGTACTCGTTAGCCTTGTGTGGCAAGTAGCCTAAGAGAAGGAACACTTTGAGTTCAAAACCAGGGGAGTGAGGACCCTGTCGCCTTGGCAGACTTCCTTGATAGAGATGGTGTCTCGATAAAAATACCGATTTGTAGTAACCTAAAAACACACCTCATTTGTGAGTGAAAATGCCAAGTAAAATAAATGACGATAACGGTGTGAACGGGAGTGGAACAAATGGTGAAGGTGTCACACCCGGTAGGTGCCCCACTGTGCAGCAGGTTGGGCCCGGTCGTAATCCAGCAACTGCTAGCCATACTACAAGACATAAGTCTAGTAAACAAGTAAACATGATGGTTATAGAGTGTTACTACCGGAGCAACTCAGTGGATGCGAATGGTGTGCCAGTCAGAGGGTACAGAAAACGAATGTACAGTGAACTGAAGGCAATGGAACTGTTGGAAATTACTGAACAGAAATTATGTGACCAAGCAAGAGCAATACGAAAGAATGAATGGTTAATAAAATTGGAGCTAGAAGCTATTAAAAGAAGGATATCGGGTGAGGATAGGCATGCGAGCAACGAAAGTGGTATAGTGGAAGTGATGGACAGTTGTTCGCAAGAATATAATATCGGGAATTGTGAAAGAACTGAGATCTGTGACTACTCAAACAATGAAGATAGATTAATAATAGATAGGATTTTGGATCAATTAAATACAGAAGGGACAGAATTTGTGTGCAACTTTAAGAAGGTTAACCAATGGAGACTGAATCAAGAGACGAATATAGTCAATATTGTACTGAGACACATTGAAACAAAGAACATCACACAAACAAAGAATCTTATCAAGGCTGTTAGTAGGATTGTGGCGGAAGGATGGGGTTGAGAAGTACTGGGAACAGAACAGCGACAGATAGAAAGGAAATAAACAACCGTGGTGGAAAAGGAGAACTTCTGAAGACATAAACTCCTTGAACAGTGTAGAGTCAATACTTGTCAGGAAAAGAAATGGAGAACTTAAGAGTGAATGCAAATTCGAAAAAGTTAGGAAGAAGTATGGTGTTGATACAAAAGGCCTGAATGTTGTAATTGAAGAACTGAAGCAGCGCATAAAGGCAAAAAAAGAAAAAAAAAGCAAAAGTAACTCGGTTTGAACAACGGCTTAAGCAATATCAGCAAAAACGAATTGTTTAGAACCGTCCCCAAAAGATTTTACCAAGAGATTAATGACGATAAAAAACGTGATGCTGATGAAAGTCGACTTTTCTGGGGTAAGCAAAAACGATATAATACTACAGCTGAATGGCTCTGCAGCCTGAAGGAAACAGCTTCTTATCCCCAGTAAGAGGCTATCCACTTCACAGAAGACAGTATATCAGAAATGTGAGTAAAAAGATAAGCAATTGGAAAGCAGCAGGACCAGATGGTGTAGAGGGATTCTGGATAAAAATAAAAGGTCAGTAGTTGTCATAAATTGATCGCAGAACAATTTAATTTCTCAATTCAATGGAGAAGATGAAATCCCCGGCTGGTTGACAAAAAGACGAACGGTGTTGAGTGCCTGAAGGATGCACCAAAGGGAAATGCTGCTGACAAATACAGACCAATTTCCTGCCTCCCGTTAATGTGGAAGTTACTCTTATGAGGAATTGCAGAAGAACTGTGTAGATGTTTTGATGAGAACGATATATTAACGCTAGAACAAAAAGGATGTAGAATGAATGCAGAGGTACCAAAGATCAACTATTGAGGGACTTAAATGGCAATGCAAGATTGTAAACGAAGAAGAACAAATCTGGGAATGGCCTGGATTGATTATCACAAAGATTATGATATGATTCGACATTCGTGGATCATCGAGTTCTTAGATCTGTTTGGAATTGCGAGAAATGTAACATGTTTCCTGAAGAGAAATATAGGGGGATGGAAAACTGAACAGACATCTTACTGGAAAAACTTGGGTATATCAGAAGAGGGATTTTCAAGGGTGATAGCCTGTCTCCGTTGCTTTTCGTTCTTTTGAGTAGATCCTGTCAGTGTTGTGAGTCAACCTAAGCTTAATAAATGTTTCGGTACTTTTTGGTTATCTCATCCCCATTAAAAAATGGGGTTAATAAGATAAGGCATATATAAAGCTCACTTGAAAAAAGTGATGCTTTTTATATATGGGAGATAACCCAAATTTTTAGTGGGGAGATAACCTCATTTTTTTTTAAAGGCAATTTTTTTTATTGGGGGTGAGATAACCGAAAAGTATCAATGTTTCAACTGAACAACTGTGCGACAAGACAAACCAGTCATTTTGTTTTTGTTAAGTATAGAAGATGGTTTGTTACAGCAGATTACTTTTGAGTATTTGATAAAATATTTTGCAATTAAAAAAATATGAAAGAAAACTATTTGAAGAATAAATAAAGTTACGAGTCAGCAACAGTAAGCATTACTTTGTAGCTTTGATCAAATTGTATCTTTGATCGAAATTCTATGTCTTGTTTGTGATACAATGGAATAAAAGTTGTTTCGTTTAACACAAATAATGATATTTGAATGTCTTCAAAAACTGTCCACCGGCATTGATATTTGTAAAAATAATAATAATAATAAAATCGCTTTCGTTGAAGTTTTTGTATTTACATTTTTTTGCTTATAACTGTTTAAAAAATGAATGCGAGTTGAAAATTTGCATTTTTTTCTGATCCTAGTTTACAGATAATTTTCTGGTATTTCTTAATGTCAGTTAGTATTAAGCAAAAGATAAAAGGCAGAAAATGTAAGGGGCACATATTTTAATTAGAAACCTGCATTGCATTATGAAAAAAGAAAAAAAAGTGTCAGCGAAAACAAATTGAGTAGACCCTGTCGGTGTTGTGAGTTAACCTAAGCCTAGGTTAGAATAAATAAAATAAAATAGAAAACATAGATTATATTTCGTATAGCTATGGTGCTGACCTGGAGATGGTCGGCAAGAAGCTTAAATTTTTAATCTCTTGTTTCATATTCTTCCCTTAAGTCTTCATCTGTTTCCAGGGAATAAGAAGACTCAAAGAGAAGCATTGTCAGGGATCTGCTTAAAGTTTAGGCTTTAGTGAGATTTCAGTTCTATATTTAAGAGATGAGGAATGATTTACATTATTTACATTTGACGGATATTTGTCCTCATCTTGTTTGTTGTCAACACAACATTTCGGCTGATTACTCTCCAGCCTTCATCAGGTGTCTTGGGGAATAATAATAATAATAATAATAATAATAATAATAATAATAATAATAACAACAACAATGTCGAAAAATGCCTTAGGAATGAGAATGCAGGTTCGAAATTCCCCCAAGACACCTGATGAAGGCTGGAGGGTATATCAGCCAAAATGTTGTGTTAACAACAAACAAGATGAAGACAAATATCCGTCAAATGTAAATAATGTAAACTAGTGAGATTTGACAGTGTCCGGAAAACACACAAACACACAGAGACAAACATACACACACCGACCCACATACATACACAGACACATATACAGGTGCACACACACACACACACACACACACACACACACACACACACACAGGTTTGCTGCAAAGTTCCTATCTTTGGGTAAAAGAATATACAGGAGGACCATTTAGATATGATTTTATTCGATGTATTCCCCTCTCACATTTACACGCTTATTGCAGTGATCCTTCAGTTTTTCTAAGCCTAGTAAAAGAACTCGGAAGGTTGGGCCTTCGCACAGTTTCTTTTACCAAGTTCCACTCACAAGGCATTGGCTAACTGAAAGCTGGCTCTGCGCAGTGAAATCAAAAATCCGGAACAGCACGGGTGGGAAGTGGACTTCGCAATTATTCGGTTGGTGCCTGCGCCTGTGTTGAAACAAAATTAAAATCTGTTTCGAATCTGCAGGATTATTAAGGCGGCGTTTCGCCCAGTTTGCAAGGCATTAAGTGGCGGATAGTTCAAGTCCTGTCTTTGGACTGGACACTGGTGGCTGTGGCAGAGAGTATCGCTGACCATTCTCCGCGGCAACGCTTTTGCAATCAAAACACGCCATTTATTCTGGGGTGTACAGCCCATACTCCCCCCCGGCTCCATCATCTTCTGCTGCTTAAACCCCAGCCTCCTTTGTTCTTTGTTTCCTTCGTGAATGAGTTATGGGCTTTTTTTCTCGATTATTTAATCTTTTATACTTTTAATGATTTCCTTCTTTCATTTCTTCCTGAAAGTTATTATTTGGGGCTCCATTTTCAGGTAAGAAGATTGGGGCAACATGAAACGAAAAGTCTTGCTGAAGGTCACAGTGTAGCGCAACCTTACTGCTGTGAGTCAATCACTCTTTCCACGAGCCCCAGCCCCACACCGTCTTATTCAACATGTCTTCCGTTTTTAAAGCCAGAGGGGTAAATTTTAAAGGAGATTTGGGTGCCTTTTTTAAGAAAGTCAAACAACATCATATACGCTCTAACGCTGGTTCGTGACTTTATTGTTTAAGATGAATATTTCTATAACACCGTGACTATAAATAAATAAATAATAAATAAATAAATATATATATATATATATAGACCGGAGTAAACACATAAATGTGAAACAAGGTGGAAAAAAGAGTACTCAAATACCAGTGGTAGAGTAATATGCTTTATTTTAAGCAGCAGAAAATTCAACAAAATCTGTTACTCTGAGTTTCTCGTTGAACGGCAACGAGAAACTCAGAGTAACAGATTTTGTTGAATTTTCTGCAGCTTAAAATAAAGTATATATATATATATATATATATATATATATAGACAGATAGATAGATAGATAGATAGATAGATAGATAGATAGATAGAGAGAGAGAGAAGAGAGAGAGAGAGGAGAGAGAGAGAGAGAGAGAGAGAGAGAGCAAATAATATGTAATCTGTTGTTCAAATGGATGACGTTATTGCTACAATTCGAATAACGCTTTTGAGCCTCCAAGTCGATGACGGCGGAGTATTTTGAGTAGAGGTAACTAATTGCGCTCCACTATTCTGGGAATGTGTTGGTAGCTGTGGTATTATTTGTGTTTGTTAAGGCGGCGAGATGGCATAAACGTTAGCACGCCGAGCGAAATGCGTAGCCGTATTTCGTCTGCCGTTACGTTCTGAGTTCAAATTCCGCCGAGGTCGACTTTGCCTTTCATCCTTTCGGGGTCGATAAATTAAGTACCAGTTACGCACTGGGGTCGATATAATCGACTTAATCCGTTTGTCTGTCCTTGTTCGTCCTCTCTGTGTTTAGCCTCTTGTGAGTAGTAAAGAAATAGGTATTTCGTCTGTCTTTACGTTCTGAGTTCAAATTTCGCCGAGGTCGACTTTGCCTTTCATCCTTTCGGGGTCGATAAATTAAGTACCAGTTACGCACTGGGGTCGATATAATCGACTTAATCCATTTGTCTGTCCTTGTTTGTCCTCTCTGTGTTTAGCCCCTTGTGAGTAGTAAAGAAATAGGTATTTCGTCTGTCTTTACGTTCTGAGTTCAAATTTCGCCGAGGTCGACTTTGCCTTTCATCCTTTCGGGGTCGATAAATTAAGTACCAGTTACGCACTGGGGTCGATATAATCGACTTAATCCATTTGTCTGTCCTTGTTTGTCCTCTCTGTGTTTAGCCCCTTGTGAGTAGTAAAGAAATAGGTATTTCGTCTGTCTTTACGTTCTGAGTTCAAATTTCGCCGAGGTCGACTTTGCCTTTCATCCTTTCGGGGTCGATAAATTAAGTACCAGTTACGCACTGGGGTCGATATAATCGACTTAATCCATTTGTCTGTCCTTGTTTGTCCTCTCTGTGTTTAGCCCCTTGTGAGTAGTAAAGAAATAGGTATTTCGTCTGTCTTTACGTTCTGAGTTCAAATTTCGCCGAGGTCGACTTTGCCTTACATCCTTTCGGGATCGATTAAATAAGTACCAGTTGATCACAGAGGTTGATCTAATAGATTTACACCTCCCCCTCCCCGAAATTGCTGGCTTTGTGCCAACCAATATATCTGTGCTTATTGCTTAAACTCGAAAATACTTTATCTCCTCAACTGATTCAATAGTCACACACATTCCATTCTCTGATTCTTATTTTTGAAACCTCAGACCAACTTGGCGAATCTTCTCTCGTTTCTTTCCTACCTGTGGAACTTCTTCATATTTTTCTCTTGCAGAGATTCCTTCTCAAATGAGTGGATTAGTTGCTTGGCCGGCTTAAACACCACAGAATAAATAATTGATTTCGAACCGTATGAATAGGAAGAATTATTCATTATGATTTCTATCACTGTCACACCACTGAAGACAGGATCTCTCGATTCGCTTCTGTCACATTCTTGGCTGATAATAAAAAACCAAAAAAAAAAAAACCCCCCCAAAAAAACAAACAAACACCCAAACAAATGCAATAAACCAAACAAAAAAACTCCAGTAAAAACACCCCCCCCCCAAAAAAACAAACGAACAAACAAAGAGAGCAATAACAATTCTATTAATTTTCTTTTCCTTCGTTTTATTGTTAGGCCTCGTAGGTTATGAAGACAAAGTTTTTTTTTTCCTGCAGGAATGTTTATAAGATATTTCAAGTAAGAAGTGTCAACTGTCCAACTAACCGATGAATAGAACCAAAATTTAATCCTTAAGTAAGAAACAGATAAATAAAGGAAAGAAAAAAAAATATATATGAATGCTACAAAAAGATAATCGTTAAGGTTGAAATCTTGATACAAAAGCCGGACAGTTGATTTGGTCGAAAATCTTACTACTACAGCGAAGAAAATAAAGTTCTAAAACCACTCTAAACCGGGAAACTTCAAGAGTTTCACACAAAAAAAACCCCAAAACCCAAAGAATAAAAGAGATATTTGTTATCAATGTCCCAAAATGCAACAAGTAATTAACGCCATATTTTAAAATCTATAAACGTTATTTAAGCGGTAACAGTCAATGTTTTGTGTCTGTAAATCAATGAATGCGAAGCTGGTGCTTCCTTATTTAAAATAAAAGCACTTATTTTATCAGCCCCCGGAAAGTATGTAAACAAAGGTTAAACTTGTCGAGATTCGATCTCTTAATATAAAGTGATGTAATGGAAACACAGATCCACAGAGAGGAATAAGTGCATGACTATCGGGATCGATAAATTAAGTACCAGTTACGCACTGGGGTCGATATAATCGACTTAATCCGTTTGTCTGTCCTTGTTCGTCCTCTCTGTGTTTAGCCCTTGTGGGTAGTAAAGAAATAAGTATTTCGTCTGTCTTTACGTTCTGAGTTCAAACTCCGCCGTACTCGACTTTGCTTTTCATTTTTTCGGGCTCGATAAATTAAGTACCAGTTGCGTACTGGGGCCGATCTAATCGACTGGTCCCCTCTCCCACCAAAAAAATTAATAGACAGTGGAATGATTTGAACTCAGACCAAACAACGACAATGAAACACGATGAAGATAAACATGGCTGAACGATTAAAAAGTTCGCTTTATTCTGGTTCTGACCCAATTTCGTGGCACCTTTGGCGGCGAGTGTTTGACCAATATCTTGTGAGTAGAATTTAGAAGACGGAACGAAGCGGGAAGCTGTCGCACGCATGCGCATGTGTACGGAGTGGCAACAACAACAGACACCACTGCCACTTTTTATACTCCCCACCCGTTCATGTGTCGTAGACTTGTCCACTTGGTACAACCGGTAAAGATTGTCCACATGTTGTTTACCAATATTGTTGGAACTAAAGAGTACACGAGCCTGATTCTAAATATATTTCTTTACTACCCACAAGGGGCTAAACATAGAGGGGACAAACAAGGACAGACAAAGGGATTAAGTCGATTACATCGACCTCAGTGCGAAACTGGTACTTTATTTATCGACCCCGAAAGGATGCAAGGCAAAGTCGACCTCGGCGGAATTTGAACTGATAACGTAACGACAGACGAAATACTGCTTGGCATTTCGCCCGGCGCGCTAACGTTTCTGCCAGCTCACCGCCTGATTCTAAATATGGATGTATAAAAAGCACCAAATGTGCCTTCTGCCATCCAAAATTGTGTCTGAACTAATTTTCATTGAGAATTTAACAGCAACGACGACTACCACTATTAAAAACGAACAAAACAAAAAGCAATATAGAATGGAAGCAAATATAAAATGTTGACTCATCCCACCTCCTAGAAGTGACCACAGAGGATCATCACCAAATAGAAAAAACGGCCATGGCAGAGATTCGTCTCAAAACAAAATGGACAGGCTCAAAAATGCTTTCACGTCTGGACCCTAGTGATCGCAGACACCTCGGCAAAATAGCTTGTTTTCTGTATGTACCAGGTCGTTCGATGTCATGGGACAACACTGCAGCCAATACTTTCGCTGAAACCTTCATCTCGGCAGCTGCAACGAGAACTGAAGAAAGCTTGCGATAGTCGTGCATGTGTCTGCTATCACACATTGTCGGTAAATCGACGGAAATATCCATCAACGCCATCAGAACATAGTTGATGGATGAGCGAAGCAGGTTCTGTTTCCTGGATGTGGTAGCCAATTGGTTTGGCGATCACCTTTGGTGATAGACGATTGCCAACAATCAAAAGAAAATTCTGTGTAATTACACACACGTACGTAATCATCAACAGCCATTTCTACAGAACAATCGAAAGGTAAACTCCCGGACAATCGCTCAGATACTTTTGAGTCTCGAACCTGTATACATTCGTTGACTCTACCATAAGGATCTAAAGCTCACCACCATAGGCAAGATCACCTATGTCAATGGTTCCCAAACTTTTTCAGGCTGCCGCCCCCTTGGTTCTAGGGCCATATTCCTAGTGCCTTCCTCACTCACCATCACAGACATAGACCATTTTCTGCAGCAAATTCAAAACAACATTTCACAAATACTTAACCTAAGACTTTATTCTTTTTTCTTTACTTCCATTGCCCTGTTTTGGTCACCCCATTATCGTTCCATTTTCTTCAACGCCTCCTGGGTCTTTCCACCGCCCCCAAGGGGGCGGTACCGTCCACTTTGGGAACCACTCACCTATGCGATACCGAAAAGAGACAGTTGAATCCACGAGTGGCGGCATTACTGTGTACAGCCTGTAAGATATTTGTCTCCGCCATGACTCTCAATGATCCAAATGAACAAGAGATTATAAGACTCACTAATGTTCTTCGAGCCGTCTTTAGACCATTCAACACTGACACAAAGCTGTCAAACTATCCCATTATAATTTTAATCAGGAATTCAATGACGACGTGACATTATCCGAGAAAAAAATCATTTCAAGGTTTTCATATATCCAAAGTTTATAATGGTTTACCATGACAAATAATACTCTTTATCATTTCGGAAGTATGTTTTTTCTTCACTTTTTTTTAGCATATTTTCACAGAAGTTTAGCTCCCAACATAGATATTGGCTCAAAATGAACAAATTTATTTTTCTTGTAGGAAACTAACTCCATTATCAGAACCAGCTTTGTTGCCTAAAAATTTGTCGACTGTTTCGCTTTTTAACCGATCGTAAATGAACAAACAAGAGGAGATAACACTCTCAGTCTTGCCTTCATGGTCCTAGCTGTAGAAGCCACGGTTCTAGCAAATCTGCACATACCTGACCACAAATCGGTACTGGTTCAACCGATTGCTTACTGTATCACGGTAAACTATATAAAGAGGTCTAGAGCATTCTTAAATACTCAAGACTAGATTAGAGTAGCAGTGATTATTTGTTAAACCATGGCCATCCTCGCCTCAAGTAAGACACTAGACAACAACAGTTGGTTCCATCATGAATACAACAGAGTTTCCAGAAGGAAGCACAGTCTCTTCTGCCGACTGAAGATGTGAAATACTCCAGAGAACAAATAGAAGTTTACAAAAGATTCGTTACACTTCAGTAATTCAGTCCCACAAATCTCAATATTTCGGCCATTTCAAGGCGGCGAGCTGGCAGAATCGTTAGCACGCCGGGCGAAATGCTTAGCGGTATTTTGTCTGTCTTTACGTTCTCAGTTTAAATTCCGCCGTGATCGACTTTGTTTTTCATCTTTTCGGGATCGATAAATTAAGTACCAGTTACGCACTGGGGTCGATGTAATTGACTTAATCCGTTTGTCTGTCCTTGTTCGTCCTCTCTGTGTTTAGCCCCTTGTGGGTAGTAAAGAAATAGGTATTTCGTCTGCCGCTACGTTATCAGTTCAAATTCCGCCGAGGCCGACTTTGCCTTTCATCCTTTCGGGGTCTATTAAATAAGTACCAATTACGCACTGGGGTCGATATAATCGACTTAATCCGTTTGTCTGTCCTTGTTTGTCCTCTCTGTGTTTAGCCCCTTGTGGGTAGTAAAGAAATAGGTATTTCGTCTGTCTTTACGTTCTGAGTTCAAATTCTGCCGTAGTCGACTTTGCTTTTCATTTTTTCGGGATCGATTAATTAAGTACCAGTTGCGTACTGGGACCGATCTAATCGACTGGTCCCCTCTCCCACCAAAAAATTTCGGGCTTTGTGCCTAGAGTAGAAAAGAATATTTGGGCCATTTCTTTTCTCAGTCTTCAATGATGACCTGGTTAGCTCCTGTGGAAATGAGTTTACCTCTGCACTCTTTGCGCATGTACAATCGAGAAGAGGAAGCAACGAAACAGTACAAACTTAAACAGAAATCTTCTCAGAACAAAAGCATTGGTAACGTTTGCGTAATCAAAATGTAAATCAATAGTTTTATCGAATAAAAGAGGCCCATCAGGTTTTCCTTCGTATTTCGGGACTCGCAGGTTGCCTATAAAAAGCAGCTTGAGATTTTTGGCGAAGCCATTGGTAGTAAAACATATCTAGTATATATGCGGGAGCTACATACTGGCCTGGCGTTTTACAAGAATATCCAGGTAGCCTGGATAAGGAAAAGAGTTACCATTTACAAAGCCCAAATCTTAAGCATTCTGAAGTATGACTGTCAATGCTGGACCAAATATTCCATGAAGAAGTTTACTCAACAAATTTGAAAGAAAGTTTTTAGCATTTATTACAGTTGGAGGAGCTGATGTTGCAAAAAAATTCACAGCTTAAAATGCAAGAAATAAATTGCACCAGCAACAATGCTCTAAGAATGCTCACAAGTCTCATTCAGTGCCAAACCAGAACAATGCTATCGTTGTAAGATAGAATACACCGTTTTAGAAGACTCAATACATTCATGTCTGTTCACGGCCTCTCCGAATCTGATGCCAATGGCATTCTGGGTAAATGCTTTCGGCACTCGACGATTAAATTTCGGAATAAAGTTTCAGCGGATTTATAATAAGCATACTCTCGGCTGACGAGACATACGATTTTAAAGATCGAATCCTGTTACCCTCGCCATCGGAGATATAATCAACCAAAGATTTCTCCATTGGAACCTATAACGAACGGCATCATTGTTCATAAATGCATATTTATCCTCTGTCTGTCTGTCTGCCAGTCTGTCTGTCCGTCCGCCCGTCTGTCTGTACATTTTCGACAATACGCAACAGAGGAAACGGAAAAAATCTCAAGGAAAACGATCTCAAGGAAAACGATCTATGTCAAAGTTCTTTACAACATTTGTTTTATACCGAGTTAAAACTGGTCCTCCGTCGGTTACGACGACGACTGTTCCAGTTGAACAACCTTACTCGTGAAATTAACATGCAAGTGGCTGAGTACCCCACAGACACACGTAACCTCAATGTAGTTCTCAGGAAGCTTCAGCATGACACAGAATGTGACAAGGCTGGTCCCCATTGAATTACAGGTACCACTCACTTTTGCCAGCTGAATAAATTGGAGTAGCGTAAAATAAAGTATCTTGCTCAAGGACACAACGTGATACTAGTAATCGAACTCTGTAACCCCTAAGCCAGGCACCTTGTATATACCGAGTCAACTATTCTGCGAACATTGATTGAGTTAGGGCAAGGGTAAGGCTAGCCTTAACCCGACGGCGCCAATTGTGATATAAAATAAATAAAAGCATAGGAGTGGCTGTGTGGTAAGTAGCTTGTTTACCGACCACATGGTTCAGGGTTCAGTCCCACTACGTGGCACCTTGGGCAAGTGTCTTCTACGATAGCCTCGGGCCGACCAAAGCCTTGTGAGTGGATTTGGTAGATGGAAACTGAAAGAAGCCCGTCGTATATATGTATATATATATATATATATATATGTATGTATGTGTGTGTATGTGTTTGTGTGTCTGTGTTTGTCCTCCCAACATCGCTTGACAACCGATGCTGGTGTGTTTACGTCCCCGTAACTTAGCGGCTCGTCAAAAGAGACCGAT
>NC_042998.1:36008649-36023649 GCF_006345805.1 Octopus sinensis
TATGGGAACAATAGTGGCTAAGGGATGGTTCCAAACGTCTAACAATCGTGGAATTTCTGTACCAGGGCCCTACTATCAGATGCAGTTTAAAGTTACAACTGGGACACACACACACACTCTCTCTCTCTGCAAAATACACATGTACATACATATACACACATACATATATTCAATAAATGTCAATGAAGTAGTCTTGTCCTGACCCAGTTGAGTACAAACGCTGATGGATTCCCCAGGAATGCGACAGAACTAGTCCTGTGAGAATCTTATTTCACGTCTGTCTGTCTGTCTGTCTGTCTGTCTGTCTGTCTGTCTGTCTATCTATCTATCTATCTATCTATCTATCTATCTACATATCTATCTATCTATCTATCTTCAGCAGTATCAGCGCAAGCAGTGTTTAGGCATAAACGAGCTAAGAGCAGCACTGGGCGTATATAGTGTTTTTACACCTTTTGCCATAACAGAGAATGTTTTTCTCCTCGGAAACTGCTATGAATTTGCCTCTACAAGTTTAAATATGTCACAAGCATACTCTAACCTAAAGTTAGCGCTCGCTCTCTCTCTCACACGCACACACACATGCACACACACATACACACACACACCACACACACACACACACACACACACACACACACACAGAACACCTTTTCTTTTATGCATGTTTCATTAAATACACAACAATTTTAAAGCTTTATCTTTTGTATCTTAAATCTTTCATCTTTTCTCCCAAGCTGTTTTACAATTGGATTCCGACGATAGAGTTCGTAAACCCATATCGGATATTTCCACACCTTCACAGTTTCCCTTTCAAGGAGCGAATATATTTGGCGTCTATGTGGCTTCTCAAATATTGGTTGAACTGATGTAGACGTTTCTGCAACGAACAAATCAATACATGGTTGTTGATGCAAGATGCTGTGAAAAATCCTTTGTCGGGAACGCCTACATAAGTTCAGTGAGCGTAGAAGAAATAACACAGACATTAAATATATTCAATTCTTGAGAATGAGAGTGTGAAGGTGTGGAAACGTCGGATACGGATTTAAGAACTCTACTCTTCAAAACCAAATATAAAAAAAAAAACTGTTTAGAAAATATGAAAAATATACAATATAAAAAAAACAACAAAATTTTGAACAGGGTCACGGATTTCATGAATAATTTGAGAATTTCTTAATGTAAATGGAATACATAAATTCCTCAATGCTGCGCAGTTTCTTAGTAAATATCAATATCGTCTCTTTCTTGTTGGTTTTCAAAACTAGTATGGTATACAAGATCAAGATGGCGGTGAAAATGGAGAGTATATTGGACTCGATACTCAGGAGTCAAGTTAAAAATCTGCTGCTTACATTTAGTTGTATTTAAGTCGCTGTCACGATTGCTCAGCATTTCATTTATATGTTTCTATCCGTAAAAGGGTTCTTGTACTCACTCGAACCCTTAAAGACGTAGAAGCATACTCGAAGACATGATTTTCAGGCACCGTATTTAACATAAGAGCTGAACCGAAATTTTAAGCAAGGCAATGTAAATCTCTCTCACCATGGTACCTATTTACAGTACTCAAAACTGACCCCCACCAAGTGACAGAGAGAGATGCTGGTCGGCCGAATACAAACCGCCGTCTTTTTTTACTGATAGTCACACTATCATATTGATTTAAATATCTTTGTCTCCCAAATGGAAATGTTTTGATAACGCTTGCTGGGTTGCTCAGTCTGTACAGA
The DNA here is from genome assembly GCF_006345805.1 of Octopus sinensis. Classification (NCBI taxonomy): domain Eukaryota; kingdom Metazoa; phylum Mollusca; class Cephalopoda; order Octopoda; family Octopodidae; genus Octopus; species Octopus sinensis. Next base: position 36,010,386 of record NC_042998.1, read on the forward strand.
TGACTTTGTCTTCTCCACATAGCCACTTCGTCTCCATATAGCGACCTCGTCTCCACAAAGCGGCTTCGTCTCCACAAAGCGGCTTCGTCTCCACAAAGCGGCTTCGTCTCCACAAAGCGATTACGTTCCCACATAGCGACTACGTTTTCACATAGCGACTACGTTTCCACATAGCGATTTCGTCTCCACATCACCACTTCGTCTCCACATAGTCACTTCATCTTCATATAGTGACCTGGTCTTCACATAGTGAACATTGGTCTTCTCATAGTGAGTTGAGGTACAAGTCAAATTAGAAGTGATTATACCTTAGTACACCTGTAATTAGGAGCGAACACTGTAGATGGTTGTAGTTACTATTTTCGTCGCTGTTATTTCTATTATTGTTTCTCCTAAGCCAATCCAGTCGTGACAATCTAAGTTTTTTCTACACAGCATTAAACAAACGATCCTTCATTTATAACACAACAGGGTGGCAACTTGGGTGAAACTTGTCTGCCATATCTAACAAACCGAGTGGCCATATAACGCCTCTCTCATTTGCTTGCAACATGCAACTAAAAATAAAAAATGCATCTCGGCCAAGGCTCACCAGGAGCTTACTGTCACTCCACAGTGATTGCAATCACTAAATATAGATAACCATAATTCAAGCCGATTATTCCTTGCAGTGTGGTTGCACGTCTTTACAGTTATACAGTATAAGCTGCATGCTTCTAATGCGATGGTTTTAATTTCTTTATCTTCAACGAGTTCTTATTTCATTCTACTGATTTTATTTAGGCGTCCATCTTTCGCTGATAAGTGGTTATCTGAAGTTAGAAGCCGAAGGTAACACGGTAGCTTTATGAAATTTTAATACGCTAATACGTATGGCAGGCTATGAACGTATATGCATGTGTGTATAGGCATAATTATATATATATATATATAAAATTGAGAGAGAGAGAAAGAAACTGATCGTATGAAATTAAAAATAAATATATACATATCTTAAACCAAGGTTTATATATGTGTGTATATGCATGTGTTTGTGTGCATCCACAGATGTATATATGTGAATATATATATATATATATATATGTATACATTACACAAGTATACATAAATATGCGCGCGTGTGTGTATATATAAACAGACAGACAGACAGACACACACACATATATATATACATATATATACATACAAATATGTATATATATATATATGTTTATATATAAACGCACACAAATGTATATGAACGTATATAACCATACAAAATATTACTGTATCAACAAAACCGAGTATTGCACTTGTCTATACACTCACAGAAATTCAGGCTCAGATATATACACGTGTGCATGTATGCATTTATCAATATATATATATATATATATATATATATATATATATATATATATATATATACGTATACTTACAGTAATTATGCGGAAGAAGCATTAGTTTAGAGGCTGTAAATTATAAAATTTCTTGACAGGAAATTAATGAAGCTGGTTTGATTATATCTTTATCAACGTTTGTTACCAGAAGATATCTAGATCTTCTAACCATCTGAATACAATGTCCATGTGTATCGTGTTGTTGTTGATGTTGTTGCAACTAACTTCCACTAGACAATGTGTTGAAGTGGCTAAATATACCGTTATAATATAGAGGAAATGGAGGAGAGGAAGGAGAGAGGGTGCGTGTGTATGTGTGTGTGGGAGAATGTTGTGAAAGTAAAGAAGAAGCAAAAGCATAAAAAAAAAGAATCAATAGAAGAAAAAGGAGAAGGAGAAGCAAAAGAAAAAAAGAGGAAAGTAATGGGCAAAAGGAGAAGGAAAAGGAGTGGAACAAGGATAAAAAGATGATGAAGAAGCAATATAGTAGAAAAATAAGGAGTAAAAGAAGATGAATAGAAAGAGAAGAAGGAGAAGAAGTAGCGAAAGAAATAAAGGAAGCAGAAGGGAAAGCAAGAGAAAAGGCATCAAAGGAAGCGGAAAATAACTTCTAGAAAGCATGAAGAGGAGAAGAAATGTTGTTTTAGCTGTTGTTATTGTTGTTATTATCATCATCATCACTGTCATCATTATCATTATCACCATTATCATCCCCACCACCACTACCATCATCATCATCATCATCATCATCATCCCCATCGTTATCATCATCACCACCACCATCATCATCACTACTACCATCATCATCATCACCGTTATCATCCCCACCACCACTACCATCATCATCATCACCCCCATCATCATCATTACCACCACTACCATCATCATCATCACACTCATCATCATCATTACCACCATCATCATCATCATCATCATCACTACCATCATCACCACCATCATCTTTCATCATCATCATCATCATCTCCACCACTACCATTTTCATCATCATCATTATTATTAGTTGTAATAGTAGCTGTATTATGATTAGTGCAAATAGGAAAAAAGGCAGTTTTAGTAGAATTAATGTAAAAGAGGAAAATGGGTGGTGGAGAAGAGACGAGGAGGTTGGGAGAAAGATGCTGAGAATGGTGACAGTCGGTGATGGTAAATAATAATAATAGTAGTAGTAATAATAATAATAATAATAATAATCGTTTCTGTTATAAGCACAAGGTCTGGGATTTGGGAGTAGAGGCTTAGCCGATTACATCGATTCCAAGTGCGTAACTGGTACTTATTTCATTAACCCCCGAATGAATGAAAGGCAAAGCCGACCTTGGCCGAGTTTGAACCCAGAACGTAGACACGGACGAAATGCCGCTAAGCATTTTCCCGGCATACTTACGATTCTGCCAGCTCACCGTTTGAATAATAATAATAATAATAATAATAATAATAATAATAATAATAATAATAGAGAAATTAAGGCCAACAGACCAGATATAGTTGTCAGAGATCATGAAGAAAAAAATGCTTTCTAATTGATGTATCAATACCAGCAGATGACAACGTGTCTCTAAAAGAAATGGAGAAACTTTCAAAATACAAAGACCTGGAAATAGAGGTAACCAGAATGTGGAATCTAAAAACAGAAACAATTCCTATCATAGTAGGTGCATTAGGCATGATAAAAAAATATTCAGACAAATATATAACAAAAACACCAGGACTTACAAACACATATTACATACAGAAAATTGCACTACTAGGCATTGCACACATCCTACTCAGAACACTTTCCATACAATAACAATCAGAGCATCACAACAAATCACAGCACATACCCAAGGCACACAGAGCTGCGCTCGGTAGTGAAGTGAAAGCACGTTATAAAAATAAAACTACTGAATAATGATAATAATAATAATAAAAGGTGTATTGCATAAATCGGCATTACTTGGAACTGCACGCGTATTGCATAAAGTACTGTCTGTCTGAGGTCCTTGTTGTGATTTGACAGACGGTACAAACCCCCGGTGGACACAATATCTTCAATTGACAACCTCACGATATTGGATACTGGGTGACGTCTTCAATAATAATAATAATGATTTAAAATTTTGCCGCAAGGGCAGCCATTTTGGGGAGGGGATAAGTCGATTTCATCGATCCAGTGTTTCACTGGTACTCAATTTATCGACCCCGAAAGGATGAAAGGCAAACGCAAAACCAAGCTTTGGCCGCGAACTGGAGAGTCGACCTTAGTAATGAGTAAGTGTCTCCGCTATGTCGCATCTGTAATAGAGTGGATGAAACCATATCACAAAGGAATGACCTAGACTTGCCTAAAACCACTACAAGTTGTGGCAACACGATCAGGTAGCAAAAGTACTGAATTGGAAACTGTGCAAAATGGGAGCTAGAGAGAGGCGAGACGTGGTATGAGCACAAACCGCAGAGACTGGTGGGGTCGGAGACTAGCAAAATCCTCTGGGATTTCCCAATCCAAACAAATCAGGTGCTAGAGCATAACAGACCGGACCTAGTGGTGGTGGACAAGATGCACCACATATGCTATATAGTTGATGTTGCATGCCCCTTTGACCCACGAATAGTCAAGAAGGAAGGCGAAAAGATAGATAAGTACAACCATATTAAGTACGAAATAGCCCGGCTACGGAAAATGAAGGCGGTGAAGATGGTGCCAATCATTGGGGGGTCCTTGGGAAGGCATCAATGGAAATATAAAGGAAATTGGAATAGAGGGCTCAGTAGAACTGTTACAAATGGTTTGCCTCCTTGGCACGGCCAGAATAATTAGGAAAGTGTTAGATAACTGAAAAGAACAGTTAGCGTGGTATCGTAGGCTGCAGGTAGTAAGCCCGCTACGCATGCAAGACATCAGGAGCTCCAACAAAACCTGTGATAAAGAGGTAATAATAATAATAATGATAATAATAATAATAATAATAATAATAATAATAATAATAATAATAATAATAATAATAATAATAATAATAATAATAATGAATGCCTTGATGCAGTACCAGGCAGTGGCTCTCATGGCTTCTGATCTTAACTGATTGGAAGTGTTATCATGTACATTGTTTTGTCTTGGTATAAAAGATGGGCTACAGCAAATATTCTGCTCAATACCACAGATTTGCTTGTCAGTTGTTTGTCCTTAACCAGTTGAGCATGTCCCTTAGTGGCTGACGATATGTGCATCTCTGATCACGAGCAGAAGTAGTGGGGGAGCATCATAGCCATGTGTTGAGAAGGATTCTTTGGGGTTTGAATAACTCACCTCTGGAAACATGGGTGGTTCTTTCAACATCCTTAAACAACCCTTATTCAGGGACCTTTTGGGCGGGATGGGCTACTCAACCTGAAGAAAATTCTAACTGGGCCCCACCTGCAAGGTCATGTGCTGTTTATCTTGATATGAGATCACCATGTCGCGCACATATGGTTGTGATGCATGTGCCTGGTGTACCCTTATCAGACGGGTAGTCATGATGGGTATATTGGGCTTCGTATATTTTAGCCCAGTGTCACTTTGATGGCATGAACTGCTCTCTCACTCAATAATAATGATAATAATAATAATAATAATAATAATAATAATAATAATAATAATAATGATAATAATAATAATGATAATAATAATAGTAATAATAATAATAATAATAATAATAATGATAATAATAATAATAATAATAATAATAATGATAATAATAATAATGATAATAATAATAATAATAATAAATGCCCTGATGCAGTACCAGGCAGTGGCTCTCATGGCTTCTGATCTTAACTGATTGGAAGTGTTATCATGTACATTGTTTTGTCTTGGTATAAAAGATGGGCTACAGCAAATATTCTGCTCAATACCACAGATTTGCTTGTCAGTTGTTTGACCTTAACCAGTTGAGCATGTCCCTTAGTGGCTGACGATATGCGCATCTCTGATCACGAGCAGAAGTAGTGGGGGAGCATCATAGCCATGTGTTGAGAGGGATGCTTTGGGATTTGAATAATTCACCTCTGGAAACATGGGTGGTTCTTTCAACATCCTTAAACAACCCTTATTCAGGGACCTTTTGAGCGGGATGGGCTATTCACCTGAAGAAAATTCTAACTGGGCCCCACCTGCAAGGTCATGTGCTGTTTATCTTGATATGAGATCACCATGTCGCGCACATATGGTTGTGATGCATGTGCCTGGTGTACCCTTATCAGACGGGTAGTCATGATGGGTATATTGGGCTTCGTATATTTTACCCCAGTGTCACTTTGATAGCATGAACTGCTCTCTCACTCAATAATAATGATAATAATAATAATAATAATAATAATAATAATATAATAATAATGATAATAATAATAATGATAATAATAATAATATAATAATAATAATAATAATATATAATAATAATAATAATAATAATATAATAATAATAATGATAATAATAATAATGATAATAATAATAATAATAAATGCCCTGATGCAGTACCAGGCAGTGGCTCTCATGGCTTCTGATCTTAACTGATTGGAAGTGTTATCATGTACATTGTTTTGTCTTGGTATAAAAGATGGGCTACAGCAAATATTCTGCTCAATACCACAGATTTGCTTGTCAGTTGTTTGACCTTAACCAGTTGAGCATGTCCCTTAGTGGCTGACGATATGTGCATCTCTGATCATGAGCAGAAGTAGTGGGGGAGCATCATAGCCATGTGTTGAGAGGGATTCTTTGGGGTTTGAATAGTTCACCTCTGGAAACATGGGTGGTTCTTTCAACATCCTTAAACAACCCTTATTCAGGGACCTTTTGAGCGGGATGGGCTACTCATCCTGAAGAAAATTCTAACTGGGCCCCACCTGCAAGGTCATGTGCTGTTTATCTTGATATGAGATCACCATGTCGCGCACATATGGTTGTGATGCATGTGCCTGGTGTACCTTTATCAGACGGGTAGTCATGATGGGTATATTGGGCTTCGTATATTTTACCCCAGTGTCACTTTGATGGCATGAACTGCTCTCTCACTCAATAATAATAATAATAATAATAATAATAATAATAATAATAATAATAATAATAATAATAATAATAAACCAAGTTAATTATGGGAAGTAGACTCAATGGAAAGAACAAAATCAGTGCAATGAACACATGGTCTGTTTTCTTGAGAAAATGGACAGGAAAACTAGAAAAGTGGAAGCAAATAACAAGGAACTACACACCAAGAGTGATACTGACAGACTGTTTGTGCCAAGAAACAGGGGTGAAAGAGACCTCATAGGATGTAAGATCTGTGTTGTCAACGAGAAGAACAATCTGAGATGGTACATCAAACAGCAGAGTGAATCCTTGCATGCCGCTGTTAGAATTAACATTATAATACATACCGAAATTGTGACGCACCCACAAACATTTAAGCAACAAGATGACGCAGAAAGAGTAAACAACTGGACAATGAAACCACAGCATGGGCAATAGCTCTGACAAAAAAAAAACGAAGGAAAAGACAAGATCAACACATGGCGATGGCTAAGAAAAGGTGATCTGAAAGGATGTACTGAGGCACTGATAAGCAGCGCCCAAGAACAAGCTCTGAGAACCAATTACACCAAGTTCCAAATAGATAAGAATAGTGGATCACTCCTTTGTAGGATGCGTGACATAAGAAACGAGACAATCTCACATATTGTGAGTGAGTTTAGCAAGCTGACCCAATGGCACAACAAAGGGTTGCACGATAACATGGCTAAGTTTGTCCATTGGAGACTATGGGAAAATACAGCTGGAACAGAGCACGGAAATGGTACGAACATGAACCAGAAGGAATCACCGTGATCAAAGAACATAAGATACTATGGGATTTTACAATCCAATGTGACTCCCTAATCAAGGATCGGAGACCAGATATTGTTGTGGTAGATAAAGGGAAAAAGGAAACCAAGATCATAAATATTGCAATACTTGGAGATGCATGCATAAGTGACAAAGAACTAGAAAAGATGGAAAATCAAAGACTACTAAAAGAGGAAATTGGAAGAATGTTGACTATGAGGAGAGAATCTCTCATTCTAGTAGTTGTCGGGGCACTCGGAGAACTAGCATCGAAGTTCGAGAGATATGTTAAAGAAATGGGAATTGACAAAAACTGCTCTGTTGAGGACAGCTAGGATTTTTGAGATTGGTACTTGAATGTTAAGTATTCCACGATAGTTAACAACTAAGTATCAAAGCTTATAATGTGAAGAAAGAGACCCTGTGAAACCTCTGAAGACGACAGGCTGCCGTCCGATCTCTCAGAATCTACCAGAACAAACAAGACCGAGAGTTCTGAGAAGTGAAACGATAATAATAAAAATACATTCTTTTTTAGTCCCAAGTGTTGAAAAAGTATTTTAGATGAAAGAAAGTCAAAAGATTTAACATAGACCCATGGAAGCAAAAAACAAGAACCCCCCCCCAAAAAAAAAAAAAAAACAAAACAAAATTAACAAGAAAATTATAACAAAGAAATACCCCAACGGAGGTGAGCATGACTCAGAGATAACCAAGAAATATCGCAGATTTTGGGTCGCATCAATTGCCAAGAGCACCATTGCAACACATCCCTGTCCTATCCGTTCTCCCCATCCTATAGGCGCCATCTTAGTGTAGGTCTACTTACTCGAGTCGTCTTATGCATATTCACCCACCTTTTAAGAAATTTAGTTGGAGTAGCCCCTCATTTTCCTTTTAATATGAAACTTTAAAATGTCGATGAGGCCAAAAGAAAGTTTTTTTCAGTCCCGTCCACCACACAACCTCTGCTGCCACGACTAACAAGCAGAGGAAAATTGCCTGCCTTTCCCAGAAGAAAGAATGCAGCGAAGTGATTTTAACTATGGCGTCAACTGATTGCTGGATTCGTCTTACACTTGATAGCAGCTGTTCAACATAACTCCACAATTCAGTAATGCTTGAGTACTGTATGAACGCATACAGAACGGGTTCGTCCTTTTGGGCGCATCTCGGGCAGGCCCGGCTGTCAGAACTACTAAGCCTGTTGAGCATATTTCAAACCGGCAATGTCCACCACACGTGGTAGCACTACCAGGTTAGGGGTTTTGGGAAATTATGTATGGGTCTCGGCTGGAACAGACCAGCCAGTTGCATATTTCAAACCGGCAATGCCCACCACACGTGGTAGCACTACCAGGTTAGGGGTTTTGGGAAATTATGTATGGGTCTCGGCTGGAACAGACCAGCCAGTTGATTCTCGTTGACATCCAGAGTCTTCCCGAGGCAATCGTCGATCTTGTTTGCCACTAACCTCTGTAGAATGCTAAGGTGGAGCTTCCACCGACTGCATTGTCTGACGGGAAGAGGGTTGTGAGCACTTGATGACACTCTAGGTTCCAGGCGCTCTGCTTCTGTCTACGCTTGAACGAGGACCTCAGTTCTGTCAAAAACACAAACTGTGAAGAAGTGCATCTAACAGAACGGCCACCACATCTGCTCACTGTCAAGGAAGCGCTGGCGATGTTGTAGCCACAGTGCATATCTGCGTGTCATTAGTCACGGCATACCCAGCCTTCCACGCAGAAGGGCTGGTCATGCCGTGGTTAATGACATACAGCGGATGTTGACCGCAAATGGACCATCTGACCAGCGGAACTCACAGAAAGTGGAAGAGAAAGCGCTCTAGTCTGATCATCCATGAAGCAGTGCAAGGTACGGCAGTCGTCCAGTAGTGGATGACGGATGTAATGCGGGCTTTCACTACCTCCACCTTACCCTTCAGGAATAGCTTTCTCTCGGCCAATTTCTGGTTGTGATCGATCAACATGCTCGTTTCCCCATCTCAGTTCTTGTCCATCCAGAAGTCTGGAATAAATCAGACTCTGACTTATTTAAACGGTCTGTCCGTCTTGCACACCTTGCGGGTTAGATCCATGTTGCTTGACAGTGGCATGTGTCTTCTCGACGTACCATGCTTCAGGCCCACCGATTGTCCTTGTTAATTTTTGCTTATGTCATCATCTCGTCTTTCCTTCGATCAACACAACGTGTTTCTTTCTATTCGACATTGTTACGGTAACGTAATTGCTGTCATAGCTGACCTAGATTCTAATTCATGCGGGATGCTTCTCGAAGCCTCTAACTTTCATAGTAATGGCTCGAGTTCCAGTACGTACATGGAGAGTGCGACAGGGCAGCCTTGACGGACCGAAAGCATGTTTGGGAGAGGTTCCACTAGCTGGCCATTTATTCTGACTTCAGAGCAGGTGTTGTTGTACATTGCAGTGATCCAACCTCTGAAGCCGAGTCCGAAACAAGTCAAGTATTGATGGTCAACAACTAAAACGTCGTGTACGTCTCCTCGCACACCTTCCAATCCGTCAAAGACTGGATTTTGGATTTGTTGTTAAGATGCATCTCTGTCACTCAGGTCCACCGAAAGGCTTTTGTTCCCTCATGCTTTAGATCATGTACTCTAACACTGACAAAGCGTCTTTCGTGCTTCGCATTGAAAAAATTGGTGAAGGGCCAATCTCGTCTCCAGCACGTCAGTCGCAAAGCATTACCAAACCTTCTTTTCTAGGCTTCTAAATTTGCTCGTCAAAAACTCTAAAACTCTCTGACCCTATTTCAATACTAGACTTTATCGATTCTTAGCTAATTGCCCTTTTCAGAATGAATCCCTCGGTTGTTTACTTCGTTCGCAGGAGCTTAGTCTTTACCCGACTCTGCACAGAGCAGACGACATTGTCAGACGACAGGATGTGTGTGGTGTTGTCTTTACTAATGTTGGTCAGACCTAGGCTAACTCTGAGCGACCCTTTGTTGAAAGATATTTCAATCATGGACATAACATTTTTTATTCAGACAGCCTACCTTGGATTACACTGTCCAATGTGTTACCACATGCTAAGACGATTAGGTGTAATTTGAAGATGGAATTTCTCGCAGATAGAACTACTGCATCGAGCAGCAGTTCCTAGTCTGTGGTTCACAGATCCCTGGCGATGCTGGGAAGCCATGAACCCCTATTCATGCCTTTCTAAGACTCCAATATAAATTGCATGATTACTATCTATTATCTTTTACTTGTTTCAGTCACTTGACTGCGGCCATGCTGGGGCTCTGCCTTGAAGAATTTCAAGTTGAATGAATCGACCACTGTACTTTTTTTTAAAGCCTGCTACCTATTCTGTCAGTCTATTTTGCTGAACTGCTATGTTACGGGGACGTAAATAGATCAACACCGGTTGTCAAGGGGGTTAGAGACAAACAGACACAAAGAAGGACAGACAGATAGATACACGCATACACTCACATACACTTACGATGGGATTCTTTCAGTTTCCGCCAACCAAATCCACTCAGAAGGCTCTGGTCGGATTGGGGCTATAGTAGAAGACACTTGGCGAGCTGGCAGAAACGTTAGCACGCCGGGCGAAATGCTTAGCGGTATTTTGTCTGTCTTTACGTTCTGAGTTCAAATTCCGCCGAGGTCGACTTTGCTTTTCATCCTTTCGGGATCGATAAATTTAGTACCAGTTGCACACTAGGGTCGATGTAATCGACTTAATCCCTTTGTTTGTCTTTGTTTGTTCCCTTTATGTTTAGCACCTTGTGGGCAATAAATAAATAAAACACTTGTCCCTTGTGCCATGCGGTGGGCTGAACCCAGAATCTTGTGGTTGGGAAGCAAACTTCCTACCACACAGCCACGCTTGCACCTTTATATAATTGCACAGTTGAGCTGGGAAAAAAAAACCCAAACTAATTTGTTGTTCGTTAACAAAATCGGTGCATTGAAGAGACAAACCTTTTAAAAGTCGGGTCTGTGGCAAAATTCTTCATTTAAGTAAAAGTAATCTTTGGTAATAATAAAAGGGGCGGCGCTAGCGTAGGGGCTTCTTCATTGTGTCGTGTTACTTATAAATTATTTTCGTTCAGTTGGCATGTACGATGCCTGTCACTGCTTCGCTGTCTTCTTGGTCCGGCTGTTGTCTTCATACACCGGCAGAAACGCAAGCACAGATAGATACATGTATTGTTGTAGTTTCGGTTCTTATTAGTAATGCCGTAGCGATATTGATGTTTTTGTTGGTATTAGCGTCCTTTCAGCAACACGACAACATTAAGTCCATTATTCTACTAATATTAGTCATCGAGTGTTGATGAATGACAATTCTATAGAGTTGCTTTCTCTTCTTAGCCAAAGGACATCGAGTATAGCACAGCGACTAGTTCGTTCTCTATGATTGTCATTAACAGCAATAGAATTAGATAAGATGAACATAGCTGCAGGGTTGTCACGGACAGTAGATAGAGTTTCATTATCGTTATATAAAAATTATCATCATTATTATTATCATCGTTATTATTATTATTATTATTATTATTGTTGTTGTTGTTATTATTATTATTATTGTTCTTGTTATCCACGACAGTAGCAATCGCTGCCGTAGTAGTAGTAGTAGTAGTAGTAGTAGTAGTAGTAGTAGTAGTAAAAGTAGTAGTAGTAGTAGTAGTAGTAGTAGTAGTAGTGGTGGTGGTGGTGGTGGTGGTGGTAGTTGTAGATAATGAGATCCTGATGAAAACAACGACGAAGACGACGAAAAAGAGGAAGAAAAAGATGACAACGACAAAGTGGTAGTGGTGATGGTGGTGGTGGTAGTGGTGGTGGTGGTGGTGGTAGAAGTAAAAGAAGAAGAAGAAGAAGAAAAATCTGTCGGAAATGTAGAGGTTTCTTCTTACCTTCTTCCCGGTTCTGTGCATTCCCATTTTAAATCTAAGATTTCGTTGGCTCTGGGAACCGACGTAAAAACAACCTCACTGTGGAATTGTGAATTTCTTTTTTGTCTTCTAACGCAAAGTACAAATTCGCAAACCAAAAGAAGGAGGGCCTATACAGTCTTCGGCCTGACAAGTTAGACTCAAGTCACGTGAAACTCAAGACCCATACCAGAGATGCCAAGTGGTTTTGGTACCGGAAACCCAGCTGGATTTATTCAGTTTTATATCTATTTCTTTACTACCCACATGGGGCCAAACACAGAGAGGGCAAACAAGGACAGACAAAGGGATTAAGTCGATTTTATCGACCCAAGTGTGCAACTGGTACTTAATTTATCGACCCCGGAAGGATGAAAGGCAAAGTCGACTTCGGCAGAATTTGAACTCAGAACGTAGCGGCAGACGAAATACGGCAACGCATTTCGCCTGGCGTGCTAACGTTTCTGCCAGCTCGCCGCCTTCATTCAGTTTTGTATCAGATTCAGATGGTTTTGGTCATGGTTGTTCCTTAGTTTGAGGTTATTTTGGCCAACCTCACACTAGGCACTCAAATGGCGTTGATCCATCTTAGCCCAGAGATCTGCGAGATGTTAGTCCACCTTCCTGTGGGATCTAATCTCCCAATAGACCACGCGAAACGGTCCATTGAGAGATCATTCTACGTTTAACTCATTACGCATATAATCTACCACAAAGTTTATGAGTCTAATAGCAATAATCCTTTATACTATTGGCACAAGGCCTGAGATTTTGGGAGGAGGAGATGGTCAATTATGTCAACCCCAAAAGGATGAAAGACAAAGTCGACCTCAGCAGAATTTGAACTCGGAAATGTAAGGACGGACGAAATACCGCTAAGTATTTTGTCCGGTGTGCAAAAAGGAAAAAAAAAACAGTTCTAGTAGAATTAATGTAAATGAGAAGAATACGTGGAAGAAGTAGGGGAGAAGAGACGAGGAGGGGGTTGAGAGAAAGATGATGAGAACGGCGACAGTCGATGATGGTAAATAATAATAATAATAATAATAATAATAATAATAATAATAATAATAATAATAATAATAATCATAATAA
>NC_042998.1:36028649-36043649 GCF_006345805.1 Octopus sinensis
GATGCTGGTGCGTTTACGTCCCCACAACTTAGCAGTTCGGCAAAAGAGATCCGATAGAATAAGTACTCGGCTTACAAAGAATAGGACCCGGGGTCGATTTGGTCGACTAAAAGCGGTGCTCCAGCATGGCCGCAGCCAAATGACTGAAACAAGTAAAAGAAGAAAAGAATAAAAAATCTACCTCCATGCACATCTCAGTGATACATGTTATGAAGATGCTCAACCGGAAGTTAGGTAATGGTACTTGTGTTAGGAGTGGAGTGGGGGTGTACGGTACGGAGGAGATCAAAGCAGCATTGGAGGAGATCAAAGTAGAAGTACGCTACGTAAGAAATATTTGAAAGAAATTTGCTTTTGACCAAAGATATCGGTAAACATTTTTCAAAGCAGATATCAACAACTAATAATATAATAATATTGGTTTCAAATTTTGGCACAAGGCCAGCAATTTCGAGGGAGAAAAGTAAATGAATCACATCGACCCCAGTGCCCAACTGGTACTTATTTTATCGGCCCCGAATGGATGAAATGCAAAGTAAGATCTCGGCGGTATTTGAGCTCAGAACTTAAAGACGGACGAAATACCTATTTCTTTATTACCCACAAGGGGATAAACACAGAGATAACAAACGGATTAAGTTGATTACATCGACCCCAGTGCGTAACTGGTCCTTAATTTATCGACCCCGAAAGGATGAAAGGCAAAGTCGACCCCGGCGGAATTTGAACTCAGAACGTAACGGCAGACGAAATACTGCTACAAACTTCGCCCGGCGTGCTAACTATTCTGCCAAGCTCGTCGCCTAATTACCATCTGTAATATCACTCTTATTTGTCTGCCATGGTATTTGTGTGTGTGTGTGTGTGTGTGTGTGTGTGTGTGTGTGTGTGTGTGTGTGTGTGTGTGTGTGTGTGTGCGTGCGCGTGCATGCGTGCGTGCGTGTGAGATTTACGCATCAAACATCCTTAGATATTGCAGTAAATCCAAGACATAACCGAGATGCTTAACACAATGAGAACAATGTTACGAAGATTTTATAATTTTCTTCATCAACGCAGAAATAAAAACATTTACGAAAAATGGTGGTTCCACGTGTCTTACTCGTATAGTATTATTTGCTTAGCATACTTATAGGGTACCACGATAGGGTACTACGACAGGGTACGACCACAAGGTACTACGATATCGTTAGGGCGGCGAGCTGGCAGAAACGTTAGCGCGCCGGCGAAATGCTTCGCGGTATTTCGGCTGCCGTTACGTTCTGAGTTCAAATTCCGCCGAGGTCGACTTTGCCTTTCATCCTTTCGGGGTCGATAAATTAAGTACCAGTTACGCACTGGGGTCGATGTAATCGACTCAATACCTATGTCTGTCCTTGTTTGTCCCCTCTATGTTTAGCCCCTTGTGGGTAATAAAGAAGTAGGTACTACGATATCGTATCCTTATATAGTAATTGTTCTAGTTGTTGTTCTTTGATAATATTGCTTCATCATATGTCAGCTCTGACTGAGTAAATCTACGGTCAAAAAATGCTCCAACCATGACCATCCAATCTTTTGAAGACTATAATATATGTAGGCCTACACCGTTATCTTTTAGAATAAAAAGCAGAAAAGCATAAATAACACGTATCCACAATTTAATTGTTCTCTGCTGTTGTTTCAGCAGAATAGAAACAACATTATTTAAATAATTAAGCGATTAACATACAAAGTTCATTCATTTAAAATCACTGTATTGCCTATATTTTTAAGGGAAAGAGTGAAAAATCAAAAAAATCAGACCACCGTAAATGATGTAAATACAAAAGCTATAGAGAGAAAAAGAAAAAATCCAAAAATATATATATATATATATATATATATATATATATATATATATATATATATATATATATGTATGCGCAGGCGTGGCTATGTGGCAAGAAGCTTGCTTCCCAACCACACATGGTTTCGGATTCAGTCCCACTGTGTAGCACATTGGGCAAAGTGTCTTCTACTGTAGTCTCGGATCGACTAAAGCCTTGTGAGTAGATGTATGTATAACTGAAAGAAGCCCGTCGTGTGTGTGTGTGTGTGTGTGTGTGTGTGTGTGTGTGTGATATGTTTGTGTGCCTGTGTTTGTGCCTCCCCCCCATCATCGCTTGCAACCGATCTTGGTATGTGTACGTCCCCGTAACTTAGAGACCCGATAGAATAAGTACTAGGCTTACAAAGAATAAGTCATGGGGACTATTTTTTCGATTGAAGGCGGTGCTCCAGCATGGCTGCAGTCAAATGACAAACAAAAGAAAGAGTAAAAGAATAAAAGAATATATATGTGCGTGTGTGTGTGTGTGTATATGTGGATTGTATGAAATCCATATATACAATCCAAGGAAAAAAAATAAGAGTGACTGTGTGGTAAGTAGCTTGCTTACCAACCACATGGTTCCAGGTTCAGTCCCACTGCGTGTCACCTTGGGCAAGTGTCTTCTACTATAGCCTAGGGCCGACGAAAGCCTTGTGAGTGGTTTGGTAGACGGAAACTGAAAGAAGACTGAAAGTGGTATATATATATATATATATATATAATATATATATATATTACGGAGATGTACTCGCATAGCAAGTAATTTGATCTGAGATCGTGTGCTGAAACGAAAACAATTGCAGCGTGGAAGGTGTTTATAAGCCATTTAAGAAACACACAAAAGCCGTTCGATTCACTCCAACATTTAAGTTTAATATATAAGTTCTGGGGTAGATTTGTACGACTAAAGGCGGTGCTCCAGCATGGCCGCAGTCAAATGACTGAAACAAGCAAGAGAGTATAATGTAGAGCTTATTAGATTTCCTTCATCGTTACTCCGTGTTTCCTGAGCATTGAAAGTTTTTTTATAGACCATAAAAAGCGCTCAATGAACAGAAAACTGAACTGACGGATTCCAATTTCCCCCACGACACACCTTCTTATTTTCAAAAACTGTGGCAAAATTCTTGATTCTTTTCTTCCGAATGCAAAACATCATGGCATAAATAATGGTTTCTTATTAATTACTGTAATTATACAAATGTTACTTAGATTGCAACTACACTTGGTTTTTACGTCACTTATTAATTTTTGATACCTTCACCCGTTTTCTTCTGCTTTTTGTTAAGACTGTGACCAATCTCTATGCTATTAAAGTTTGCTGTTTTGTTTTATCGACTTTTGATGTAATTAGATTGTACAATTCACGAGAAATGGTATAAATTAGAGGCTGCATTATTGCAAAAGTTTGTGGCGGGGATTAGAAAGATTTTAAAAATCCCTTCAAAACAACTGTAAAATAAACTGCAATATAATCTTGCTAGCTTAACATTTTGGCTATGAATAAACATACTCTTTTACTCTTTTACTTGTTTCAGTCATTTGACTGCGGCCATGCTGGAGCACCGCATTTAATCGAGCAACTCGACCCCGTGACTTATTCTTTTGTAAGCCCAGTACTTAGTCTATCGGTCTCTTTTGCCGAACCGCTAAGTAACGGGGACATAAACACACCAGCATCGGTTGTCAAGCAATGCAAGGGGGACAAACACAGACACACAAACATACACACGCATATATATATACAGTATATACATATATACGACGGGCTTCTTTCAGTTTCCGTCTACCAAATCCACCCACAAGGCTTTGGTCGGCCCGTGGCTATAGTAGAAGACAGTTGCCCAAGGTGCCACGCAGTGGGACTGAACCCGGAACCATGTGACTGGTAAACAAGCTATTTACCACACAGCCACAAAAATTCTGAACACAAGCGGTTTGATTTCAACAGAAATTAATTGTTTTTATTGAAGAATTCATGGATTTTTGCAGATCTTTGATGGAAATGCACGATAGACGCGCATACACACGCTCACGCACCCATGTTTACCTGCAGACTTTTAGCTATACTGCTTGCGGTTTATTGGGGTGTGAAAACACAGTTGTGTCTTTATTCTTCTTTTGTAACTGTGCTTCACATGACTTGGGTAGCTCAGTTTAAGCCCCAAAACTTCCCCACCCCCACGAGTAATTGGTAACCTTTCTCATAGCAAGTTTGGGATTCGACCCTGCAAGAAAATGAAGATCAACATCACAGTTCTGCTGCTGCTGCTGTTTACTGTGAGGATGTAAGATCATTCGCAGAATATTTCTAGAACAAGGTGACCAACCTAACGCGACTTAAGTACCAAGGACACTTAAGATATGGTCAGACACTTCACTCAGAAGAGATGTTAGGATATAAATGAAAAACGTGTTCTCCATATTGTCGAGTACATAAAGTGTTAAGACTTAGAATATAACTGTAATCAAATAATGGTTAAAGGAACCATGAAATTCCGTTTTTGGATTTGGCTTGTAAGATTCTTTATGTGAGTTCGTGTGTTGAAGCATATTCTGTTGTGTCTGGGGAGAGTCATTCTCTTTTAGTGCCTTATAATTTAACACACTCACCGGTAAAATTTCCACTCACACTGACCCACACACATGTGCACAAACAAACCAAAAGAACGCAGCTTGGATAACGGACAGAGTCAAGAACTATTGAATAGGTTGCAAGGCGCAAGGGAAATTTTAGAAAAATAAATAAGTAATTGAGTGGAAATTTTACCGGTGAGTGTGTTAAATAATAAGATACTAAAAGAGAATGACTTTCCCCAGACATAACAGAATAAACCATAAAATGTTAAATTCTATTCAAGAATTCAACAATTCTCAATATTTTCCTTTTGATCGATCGCTCCTCGACTTTCGTTTCAACAAGATCAAGTTATTGATTGTATTTATCACTGGTCTACATGTGTCTCTCGATGTTGCAGTGGATGTTCTGTATTTGTGTTGTTGTTGTTGTTGTTGTTGGTTTGTCTCTTGTCACTGTTGAGGTCGTTGCTGCTGTTGAGATAATTATTGTCATGATCGTTAGCTTGTTACCTGGCTTAATGATTGCCTGAACCTTTCTTGTTGTTAAGTTTGGCACTTCCAAACTTTTCAGTTTTAGGAATGAGGTCAGTATATTCACCTGTCGGTTCACTTCCGGTTTGACAGTCATTCGACCATTCGACCCATTCAGACACTTTCGTGTTATCTATGGCCACTTCCATAACCGAAGCTTCGATTGTGTTTGTGTTTGTTTTCAATGGTCAATGTTGCTGTTGTTGTTGTTGTTGTTGGCGGTGGTTGGGAGACTTTGTTGATGAACCCTTCTGTGAGTGGAGAAAAACTTTGTTACTATACTTGCAGTTATTACTGGAATGGTTACCACTACTGCCCTGTGATTGCAGTGGATTTAGTGTTTGAAGCAGCGGTGCACTGTGCCAAATTGCCCTCATCTCCACACTGGGGCAGAAAGCCTTGAGCTAATCTGTTTGGCCACAGATAAAGCAGTTGGGTTTTCTATCTTCCACGACTGTCTGGATTTGCTTGCATTCTATGAAATGGAAACCTAGGCTGTCAGGCACATCTTCCGGGTCAACCAAAATCTGGAACTCCACTGACATTTCCGCTTTATTTTGTGAGTGTTAGACTTCATGCTCCTCGAGTAGGGCCATTATTTTGATTTGGTCCCTTTAGGGAGGTACTTTTGTGACCTTGGGTTTGATCACACGACGTTTTATTCATATTCTTCTCAAAACAAACTTAAGAGATGTAGGTTGTTGCAGTCAGCCTACAAGCTTTCTGTTCGCTGTTTCAGACTGCGCTCAGCATCATCTGTTGCTTTCCTTGGATTATGTACACTACGGAAGTCCACACCTTTATTCAGATATTTTTCGATTTCGGTTGGGGATTGATATAGCGAGATCCTTTTGGTGCGATTGATGCACTGGAAAATAATGAGTTTTTTTACAAACAAAATTTCCTTTTCTGAAAGCCAGATCATTCCAGGGCGAACTATATCGTCCAAATACGTTTTAATTGCGTTATGTTTTCCTCCAAGAGAATGTGAAATCCATTCCTCATTGGCCCCAGTCGGAGGTTGTCTTATATTGGGAGGACTGCAGCATTCATGCATTCACACAATTTGAAAACAATGCATTTTCCTTTCTCATTTCACTTCCTTTTCTCTTTCTTACTTCCACACCATCTTTTCTGTAAACTCGCACACTAATAATTGTAGACTGTCGTTGTAACGACCCCTCATCTAAGCCCATGTGGCAAATATATGAAATTATTACCGACCGAGAACGTTTTCATGGGGCTAAATCTACCTCAGAAGGTAGAGGGTCCCTTTAGTCTTGGCTGGATGCCCAACAGCCCACTAGAGATGGTGTGTCCAGAAAAAAAATCATTGGTGGTTGTGATACCTCATTAATGCAGCTCTCTTTATGAGTGCAATGCCAAATAAAAATCATCACAACTGCATTCAGGAGACCCAAACCCCGAGTGAAGGTCTCTCGCGTGGATCGTGTTCCACTGCGCAGCAAGGTGGGTCTGGTTCAAATACTGCTACAAAGATTAGAAGAAAATGGACTCAAAACGACAACAGAACGTAAGAATGCTTTTACAGAAGCGAGTCAACCAAAACTGGACAACGGAAAAGAATTGAAAAAAGTTGAGAAATATCAGGATTTAGCTAAAGAGCTGAGGAGACTGAGGAAGACCAAGGCAACAGTGATTCCTGTAGTAATTGGTACACTTGGCACAATACCCAAAAGACTGCCCAAAAGACTGAAAGAATTTGGAATTGAAATTCGTAAGCTTCCTAAGAAAGACTCTTGAGAGTTGAGGAGACTTTTCCCAAACCGCAAGATAAAATATCAGCAAACTAAATTAGCCTCCACTAGCGCATCATCATCGACATCACCAGCAAAAACATTATCAACACCATAAAAAAATAATATAAAACCTGTATTAAACAGTCGTATGAAGATCGGACTCTGAAAAGCCTGTGTATAGTTCCAGTTTCACGGTATTAAGCGGACGAGGGATTAATTATTTATTGAATGGGGAGCGGGGCAAGGAATCGTAAATAAATTAAATTCGCAAAATATCTGACAGCAAATTTCTTATTTCTTTATTGCCCACAAGGGTTAAACAGAGAGGAGACAGACAAAGACAGACAAACGGATTAAGTTGATTATATCGACCCCAGTGCGTAACTGGTACTTAATTTCTCACCCCCCCCCCCGAAAGGATGAAAGGCAAAGTTGACCACGGCAGAATTTGAGCTCAGAACGTATCCGCAGACGAAATACCGCAAAGCATTTCTTTCGCCCGGCGTGCTAACGTTTCTGCCAGCAGATTTCTATCAATTTAAAGACACATTACATGAGGTTGTAGGTCAATTATTTATACCGAGAGTTAGCCTTCATTCCCACATATATACATCATATATATATATATATATATATTATATATATATATATATATATATATATATATATATATATACATATAAACTTTAGATTAGTTCAAATATGTTTGTGACATATTTTAACTTCTAAAAGGAATTTCACTTCAGTTTAACATTCTCGACCAAGGGGTCCAACAGAGGGCTCTGTTGAGCTGATATTGGTACATTTTCACCTTTTACCATAAGCAAGAATTATATATGTATTTGATATTTATTATTTATTATATTATTTTAAGAATACAATATAATATAATATTACTTTTTTACTCTTTTACGTGTTTCAGACATTTGACTGCTGCAATGCTGGAGCACCGCCTTTAGTCGAGCAAATCGACCCCGGGACTTATTCGTTGTAAGCCCAGCACTTATTCTATCGGTCTCTTTTGCCGAACCGCTAAGTGACGGGGACGTAAACACACCAGCATCGGTTGTCAAGGACAAACACAGGCACACAAACACACACACACACACACACACACACACATATATATATATATATATATATATATATATATATATATACACACACATATATACGACAGGCTTCTTTCAGTTTCCGTCTACCAAATCCACTCACAAGGCTTTGGTTGGTCCGAGGCTATAGCAGAAAACACTTGCCCAAGATGCCACGCAGTGGGACTGAATCCGGAACCATGTGGTTGGTTAGCAAGTTACTTACCACACAGCCACTCCTGTTAATAAATTTTAATTTTTGAATTAACAATTGTAGATCTCTATTTTCTTTTAATTTTTATAAATTTAATACATACCCGTGTGAATTGTAAAGTTTTTATATACTTTCGAGTCACATGCGGATAGGAAAGCCTTTTTTTCAGACGAGGGCTTATATGCCTCGTTATTAGACTATATTTCCTTAGTCATTGCACGGTAATCGCTATAAGCTTTAACCTTATATAAAAATACTATTATTATTATTTACAAGATTGTAAAATATGGCAGTGTTTAACAAAACCATTCGCACAGAAAGCATATATATACTAGCTTAAAAGCCGCCCTGTCGAGCGGCTTTTAAGCTAGCTCATATGGAGAGCTCTTCATTGAGCCTTGGGCCCAATAACGACACTTCATGCATTGAGTACATATTGAATTTTTTTAAAGTTGACCAATATTTTTCAAGCAATGAACAATTTTCGTCAAAATGATTTAATAGGTGAACTGGGAACTTCATGGTAAACAACATTTTTTTGTCTTCCCATTCGGGGGTCAGTACAATTTTTTTATGTCTAACCTCTTTCTTTCTCTCTCTTTCTGTTGATTGTTTTCAACTATCACCATCACCAGTACCACCATCATCGCCACCACAACTGCCATACACACACCATTCAGACTTTTGACGCCACCACCATCAACACCTTTTTACTTTGCCGCCTTCCCATTCACCACACATCACCTTCCCATTCACCACACATCCCATTCACCATCATGCTTGATAGCATCAGCTACCACCACCACATGACTCTATCACAACTACAGCTCATACTAATACTGTCACCATATTACCATCTCAACTGTCAATCTACTACCACCCTCGAGGAGTAGAATTGCCATTGAATAGTGAGAGAGGGGGGGGTCAATGTGTGACACACTGACACACAGAAATTCGTTTTGGCATTTATTATTATTATTATTATTATTATTATTATTATTATATATAAAAAATAAGGAGAAAATGGAGAGGTAATTAATAGAATATTATTAATTAGTTATAAAATATGACAACATCACCGACAGCCGTTTCGATTCAGTAATATTTAAATAATTAAATTATAAAATTAAAAATTATAAGATGAATATCTCTTCAAATATATAAATCAGGGTTTATATAGTTACCTTATAGTTGAACTAACCAGTATTTTCATTGGATTTTATTATCCCTTTATGAGGTTTATAACTTTTATTTGGATATATATATAATATATATATATATATATATATATATGTGTGTGTGGTGTGTGTGAATATAATTACCTGTATTGCCCAAGATGTCTAATTTTAATCCACTGGTTCCTCTCCCGACACTCAACATCATGGGAAGTCGAACGCTCACCGTACAGGTAACTTTTGTTAATGCACCTGGCTCTACACATATCAAGTCTTTCTCACAATCTGTCGTCAGTTGGCTGCGAGATTTGTTTTTTGTATATGATACTTGTCACAACAGAAAGAAAATAATTCTCCGAAAAAAGATGAGCTGCAACATCAATAAACCTATGAAAAATCAAAGTAAAATACAATACCAATTATAAGAGCGAAACAAAGAAAAAGCTATTAAAATGAAAGAAAATCGACAGAAACACACAATAACGAAATAATGAAATCTCTAAAGGAAATCTGAAGAAAGAATGGATTAATGACGACGACAAAAGGCGCTAAAAATTCCTTCTTGATTCGACAGGAGGAAAAATAATAACAGAAACGAACACTAAATTGAACAACACAATCCTCGTCACCTTCGCTTCTATAACCATTGCCATCACTACTACTATTACTACTACTACTACTACTACTACTACTACTACTACTACTACTACTACCACTACCACCGCCGCCGCCGTCGCCACTATCAATAATAACAAACACAAGAACATCATATCGATGTGTAAAAATAATTGGAATGTTTGGAAAAAAACCCCCCAAAATAAATCAAAACAAAACAAACAAAAAGCAAGAAAAAGTAAAAAAAGAAAGAAAGTTGAGTCTGTCGATGTTGACAGTAACAGCAGTTATTTCCTCTCGTGTAGGCACATGGCCTAATTTCGTCTCAATCTGGTTCGATTTGGCTATATTTTATCGATCTTGAAAGAACTGAAGAGGTAAAGTAGGCCCCAGAAAGAATGCAGTTGAGCCTAAAATATGGTAAATATATATAAGGTAAAATGCAATACCAATTATAAGAGATACAAGGAGTTAAAAAAAACTAGCAGAAGTAATCCGTGCAATATGCAGAGACAAATTCCCTTCAAAGGAACTTAAAATCTAAAATGAGCAATGCAAATGAAGGTGGATATTGTCTTTAAAGCAACGAACACGTTTCGGGCTTATTAGACCTCGTAAATGAAATATATTCTACTCGGTTGGCAAGACTGGAAAATAATACATACATACACACATACATATATACATCGCTAGCCGCTACACACATTTTTTTCTCTCCTTGTTTCTTTCTGTGTTCCTTTCTGTGGAAGAGTGTAGGCTCGAAACGTTAAAAACTTTTTCAATTCCCGAACGTTATACTAATACATCTGTTTGTTTTCTACACCACCTGTCTTCGTCTTGTGTTTTTTTCGTGAATTCTCCCCCCCCCCTATATATACATATATATATAGTTAATCCAAACAAGAAAACACAAAAGAACACAACAACGCGAGGACGTGGAACAAATATAGTATTATTGGACGCTCAGGAAAGAAGGGAAGAAGGAGGATTTAACGTTTCGAGCGGAGCTCTTCGTCGGAAACATAGGAGAAGGAAAGATCCAGAGAAGGGAAGACAGAGGAAAAAAAAATCGCCAACGGTACATACGAGGTCACATTGTGTATACATATACACACACACACACACGCACACACACACACACACACACACACACACACACAACACACACACACACACATATATATATATATATATATTTATATATATATATATATATGTCGTTGCTATTATGCAAAAGTGTCGTATGTCCAAAACGTTGCTTTTTTCAGAAAACCAAAAAAATAGTTTCACCATTCGATTTCTTTTTACATTAGCAACAGTTTCAGATTAACAATAATACTTTGTTGGGTGCATAAAATCGTAACTCCATGCATGTATGATATTTTCAGTCAGAAATATTTTTGCAAAACTGTCGTATGTGGGACTTACTACACTTTTGAAAAAAAATGCTAAACCGTTGTACTACACTTTGACAATTTTTATATCTTGGCATCTGAAGAAGCTGGAGATACGATAGTTTGACCAAAAGAACTGGCCATGGCAAGTAAAATTATATATTGAAGAAAACCGCATTTGGCCAAATTTGGACATACGACAGTTTATCATAATAGCAACGATATATATATAAACAAAATGAAAGATAAAATAAGTGGACAAGAAGAACTTTATTGGTGCATGAATTTAGCGACCCTCGAAGGAAGCTGATATCGACAGGATTTGAACTCAGACTACAAACGACCGAAACTAGATACCGCGAGTCATACTAACCGATGCGGTGAAGAATCTGCTAATCCACCGCCTTATTAATGTCTCAATTCGGGATTCTTCATCCAAAGCATTGATAACTAGGGACTAAATTTAAGTATTAAACAGAAACAGGAAGAAGAGTCTCTAAGACAGAAAAAGTAATTTTTACAAGTTGTCTGCGACAATGGCAACTTTCTGCAAGTGCCAATAATCATCAGTAAGCTGTCATCTGTGAAACAACAGTTCGGTTCCCAGCTGAATAATCTGATGCCATCCACCATCATCATCATCATCGCATGAAAAGATAGTTTTAAAGATAAAAATCCGAGAAGTTTTGGCTGTCATCTTTTTCCCCGTCTACAATACACCGAGAAACACCTTACCCTCCGTTTTAGGATTTTCCTCTTCATCATTTCGAAGATTACTGACTAAATTGAACCATTCACAGAATCACAAAACACAAACTTCATCGTCTTTTATTTACTTATGCTAATGCAGGATGATTAATGGGATACATGCAGGGCATGCTGCTTGCTTAGTCCCAGATTAGGAGGAGCGAAAGATTATGTTGGATTAAGGCCATCTGATATTTTCAATATTGTTGTTGTGAATAAAGCGAAACAATTTGGGAATCTGAATAAGAAAGATCGACTAATAATAATAATGATAATAATAATAATAATAATAATAATAATAATAATAATAATAATAATAATAATGACGATGATGAATAATGGTAATTGTAATAATGATAGTAGTAGTAATAATAATAATAATAATAATAGTAGTGATAAGCGTTAACATCTCCAGAAAAAGGAAGAGAAGTGAGCGAGTGAATTTCGTATGCTTGGCGTTGGAAATCTTCCTACTTCAGATTAAAGGATTATCCAGAAAGCAATTGTTATTCAATCAATTCTTAGAATGTGCACCATTGCATATGTTCCTGATATCTCTTCTTACTGTTAATCCCTACATTGATCTCACTATCTTACTGTTTTTGTCTCTTTATCAACGCAACACACGGATACAGTTATACAAACATTAGCAGAAACACACCCGCAAGATCAACCGGTGAAAGGAAAGGATATATGCATAACAAGACAGACAAATAAATTGATTGATTCATAGAAAGAATATACAAATAGACTGTAAAATCAAATACAAATAACAATAATACATGACAAATATACAATTATACTAGAATAACAAATAGCACACACACACACACACACACACACACACACACACACACACACACATGCATACGTACATACATGTACACATACCATCATATATATTGTTAGAGATATATATACACCTACATACCGACTGACTTGCCTAAGTTGAGAAATATATAGACGAATGCATAATATCTGAACGAAAACGAACGTAAAAGGTTAAAGAAGTTCGACATTATTCTTATTGGTAAACCTGATATGCATACACCTTCTAGTAAGCTTATACAACGAGTATTTCATTTTCTTTTGCCTAAAACAATCAAAGAATTCTAATAAGTATCGGCTTCTTTGTGTTAAAGCCACAGTGTAATTCCTGAACTCACTGCACCGTTCTTACAACCACTTCAATGCTTTAAACAAACACAAGCATATAGATTTGTGTTGTTGAGGTTTATTTATAAAATGTATGGAAATAAAGAATGATGTAAAAAGTGTAATATGAAGCGATATATTTGTATTTTAACACATGATAAACATCGTATATTGTAATTAAATAAGAGAGAGTTATTTATAAAACAATATTCATGCTTATAATATTCAGCAGATGCTGTTTTAGTATCTCAAACATAGCGCTTCATTTTTCATGATATATAATAGATGTTAACTACTGCTGAGGAGGTTCGGGACTTTATATTTATCATCGGAACCTCAGTCATAGGAAAACCTGGTTTCACAAGACGCCTCTATTTATGTTCTTTGCTATTTAATGTTCAGGCGCTGGAGTGGCTGTGGTAAGTATCTTGCTTACCAACCACATGGCTCCAAAGGCGGTGCTCCAGCATGGCCGCAGTCAAATGACTGAAACAAGAGTAAAAGAGTATATCCATTTCTACTTGAAGTAAAGAAGTTTTAATAATTGTTTTTTTTTTTTCATTTTAAACTATTTTCAATCATCTGTAAAAATTTAAAAGTAATATTCAGAAGTTTAAGTACTCTGGGACTTAATGGGTTAAACGCAACTCGTTCGGGTGCCTTTTGATACCACCTCGTTCATTCATTCATTCATTCATACATACATACATACATACAAATAGGCGCTGGAGTGGCTGTGTGGTAAGTAGCTTGCTAACCAACCACATGGTTCCGGGTTCAGTCCCACTGCGTAGCACCTTGGGTAAGTGTCTTCTACTATAGCCTCGGGCCCACTAAAGCCTTGTGAGTAGATTTGGTAGACGGAAACTAAAAGAAACCCGTCGTATATATATGTATGTGTGTATATGTTTGTGTCTGTGTTTGTCTCCCCCCCACCATTGCTTGACAACCGACGGTGGTGTGTTTACGTCCCCGTAACTTAGCGGTTCAGCAAAAGGGACCGATAGAATAAGTACTAGGCTTACAAAGAATAAGTCCTGGGGTCGATTTACTCGACTAAAAGGCGGTGCTCCAGCATGGCCGCAGTCAAATGACTGAAACAAGTAAAAGAATAAAAGAGTATACATACATATGTAAAAGGGAATACTGGTGGAATGTCCTACTGAGAACCTCAAAATGTAAGCACTTAACATCTGATATAATGATTTGGGATTGAGAAGAGAAATTGTGTACATTTGTGGACATTAGCAGCCCAGCGGATGTTAACAAAGCTGAAGATCAGTGAAAAAGAGAATACCTACGCTGAAATATTGAGAAATCTGTAGTCATTCTCTTTTACTCTTTTAATCTTTTATTTGTTTTAGTCATTTGACTGCGGCCATGCTGGAGCACCGCCTTTAATCGAGCAACTCGACTCCGGGACTTATTCTTTTGTAAGCCCAGTACTTATTCTATCGGTCTCTTTTGCCGAACCGCTAATTAACGGGGACATAAACACACCAGCATCGGTTGTCAAGCAATGCTAGGGGGACAAACACAGACACAAACACACACACGCATATATACATATATATATATATATATATACATATATACGACGGGCTTCTTTCAGTTTCCGTCTACCAAATCCACTCACAAGGCTTTGGTCGGCTCGAGGCTATAGTAGAAGACACTTGCCCAAAGTGCCACGCAGTGGAACTGAACACGGAACCATGTGGTTGGTAAACAAGCTACTTACCACACAGCCACTCCCTATCCAGATTACAAGTTCAGGTTTATACCTGTAATCATTAGGGCCCTAGGATATGTAGCACGCTACCTAAATACCAATCTTGAGAAATTAGGCTTCTCAAAACCAGAAAGGAGAAAGCTAATTCAAAGACTAC
>NC_042998.1:36046149-36068649 GCF_006345805.1 Octopus sinensis
ACTTCCGGACCAGCTGCAGGCCTACAGAACTATTCTTAAAAGTGTACGTCAACGCGAGGGACGAATCTTCTCCTGGAGAGACAGGAAAACCATTTATTACAAAGCTTCTCCTTGCAGAAGTTAGGTAGCATCAGTAGCTGTAGCCTCCTCTGGCATTGCAGCTACTTTGTTACTCGGTGGCAGGACAGCACACTCAACTTTTAAACTCCTTCTCAATTTAGCAGCATCCGAAATGCCTTCATGCAACATCAACAAAAGCTCAGATCAGGGACAAGTACTTAAAATGTGTCATCTAATTGTCTGGGATGAGTGCACTATGGCTCACAAGGGAGCTTTGGAAGCATTAGATAGAGCCCTGAAAGATATCCGAGACTGTCAGGCTCCAATGGGAGGTGTAACGCTTCTGTTGTCAGGTGATTTCAGGCAAACTCTTCCTGTCATTCCGAAAGGCACTAGAGCAGATGAAGTCCAAGCATGCCTAAAGTCCTCTACCCTGTGGCATCATGTTACAATCCTCATTCTCACCACTAACATGAGAGCTCAGCTACACGGCGACAAAATGTCCACAAAGTTTGCACAGGACATTTTGACACTTGGTGAAGGCGATGCCTCTCGATGCTGCAGGACAAATGGAAGTGTGGTTATTTTCCTCTGTTGTTAATTCTGTAGATGACCTCAAAAACGAAGTATTTCCCAACTTCACACAAAACTACCAAAATCACAATTGGCTGTGTGAAAGAGCAATATTAGCTCCAAAAAAACGTCGCTGTTAACAAAATTAATCAACAGCTAATGCATTCTCCTCCCGGCACTATACACACTTACAAGTCTGTTGATACAATTCCAGATATAAATGAAGTGAATTATCCTCCTAAATTTCTCAATTTACTGGAGCCTCCTGGACTACCTCCACACATATTAGCACTTAAAGTTGGAACTCCTGTAATGCTACTCCGCAATCTGGAACCACCAAGACTTTGCAATGGAACACGACTGGTGATAAAGAAAATGATGTCACACGTTATCGAGGCGATCATTCTTTCTGGATGTGGAAAAGGTGATGTCTTTATTCCAAGAATTCCTCTTACTCCATCAGGAGCAGAAATTCCATTTACATTCAGAAGACTGCAATTCCCCCTTTGTGTCAGCTCTGCCATGTCCATTAACAAATCTCAGGGTCAAACCCTCGCTGTAGCTGGTCTTGGAAGAGCCCTGCTTCTCGCATGGGCAACTGTATGTTGGCTGCTCAAGAGTAGGAACCAAAAGAAACCTTTTTGTATATGCTCCACAAGGAAAAACAAGGAACATTGTTTACAACGAGGTGTTATAATCTCAACAGCCAGGAGGTATATACATGACCCCCCCCCTTTTTTAACAAACTTCATGTACTGTCATGTATTTATATATATATACATGGAAAAATGCAAGCATGAAAAGTAATATTCTTAAGATTATAAACCTGGAAAAGTACGGGACAAGTTATGACACCTGTAAACGTATAGGACAAACTACTACTTTAAGTAAAATAAAGAATAAGAAACTTTTTACTTAAAATATTGCACCAAGGAATGCCACTTCTTCTAATTTATCACTCTTTAGAGTTCTCATCTTTTATTGCGCAAAACTGTTCTGCTAATTTGCAAGTTTTTTCTAATTAGTCACTATTTTCTGTATTTAAAGTAGTAAAGTAGCCAAATTGTACTTAAATATGTATAGTGTTATTTGAAAACTATAATAAAATAATTTTTAATATTCAAATTTTAATTTTAGTTGCAATATTTTAAGTAAAAAGTTTCTTATTCTTTACTTGAAGTAATAGCTTGTCCTATACTCTTACAGGTGTAATAAATTGTCCTGTACTTTTCCGGGTTTATAATCTTAAGAATCTTATTTTTCATGCTTGCATTTTTCCATGCAATCCATGATTTTTCCAGACATTGCTGTTATAAGATAAGTAATAATGTGTCAATAATTTAAGATTTTACCTTATAAAATACAGAAAAATAATATTTCAATTTATCCATGTTGAATTTAAATATATGTTGTGATTGAATTATTTGATATTACCCATCTACACCAAATTTATGGCAGGGATTTTTACCATGTTGTTCGTTGCACCATGGATCACCAAAAATTACAAGCAACAAGATCCCAAAACGATCAGTTACCAGGCTCACCTTAAGTAACCTAATTTTGCAATATTAGGAGGTCACAGGAACTCATTCAACGAAAAAAACATTTCCATCGATTCCGGGATTGGGAGGGTGAACCCCACCTAATTTTTTCAGAACCAAAATAAGGGATTTGCAGCACATTAGGAGGTCAAGGTCCTGATTCCACGCAAAAAATCTTTTTTTTTCTTAGTGAAAATCGTGCGGGTGTTAATATAGAAATTGACTATAATGTTGTTATTTAACCTCAAATCAACCCTGATACTGAAAACGTATTATCAAAGACATTCCAGCCTTCAGCAAACCGTCTTTTTAGGGATAATCTAGGACATTACATACAATGGGCGTGTGATTTAGGTACGAGCTACTTTGGCTGCTATTTTTAACGTGTGGAGCGACCAGGTAGAGGCTCTTTCAATGGTTCGATTGCGTGATGAGATTTTTTTTACACATTTATGTAATATGTATATATATCATCGGCAGAAGTTAGAGAGTAAGTCAAAAACTGAGAGTTTCGTGTATTTGGCACTTATCAAACACGAATTTGCCCATTGTCACTCTGTAACTTCAGACGAGATAACTTCTAAAGTACAAAATTTTATCCAAAACGTTAAGAGTAAACCCTGTTCTATGTGACACATTCTACCAGTAACGGAAGTTTGAAAGTGTTTAGTTAAAAAAAATGAATTAAAAGGACACACACAATATGGTCAAAACATCATATTGTCTCAAAAATTTTTGAAAATTTTCCCTAAAAATTTTTCAAAAGTTTTTCGAAAATTTTCCGGCAAAATTTTTGAAAAAAATTCCGCCGAGGTCGACTTTGCCTTTCATCCTTTCGGGCTCGATTAAATAAGCACCAGTTACGCACTGGGGTCGATGTAATCGACTCAATCCGTTTGTCTGTCCTTGTTTGTCTTCTCTGAGTTTAATCCCTTGTGGGTAGTAAAGAAATAGGTATTTCATCTGCTGCTACGTTCCGAGTTCAAATTCCACCGATTTTTACTTTGCCTTTCATCCTTTCGGGATCGATAAATTAAGTATCAGTGAAATGCTGGGTTCGATGTAATCGACTAGTCCCCTCCCACAAAATTTGAGGTCTTGTGCCTTCAGTAGAAAGGATATACAGAATACATCTACATTCAATTAACGTTGATTGGTTGGCTAATATATTTGAATTGACTAAATTAACCACTAAATTTGAAGGTGGCTTAAACTTTAAGGAAGTTCCTTTTACACATTTAATCAAGACTATTAAAATTAATTCTTATTCGAATAACTAATTTCTTATTGAATACTTACTAAGAATTGAACCAACCATGTTCAAGTCGTAAATTTTCCATTGATCTCCCGACTTCTTATTTAGGAAATTGGTATGAAAAATAATATTTTTCTGAATAACTCTCTTCTTTAGAAAGGCACGATTTTGGTTCTCAAATCCTGATAATGATGTTAAGTTTGTTATCTTAGCATTTCATATTGATGCTTTATCAAAATATTACGTATAATATTTATGTTTGCATTAATACATAATCACACAGCACCACTGTCGCTGCTTATGCTCCACCTCGGTTATCTTCCATTCTGATTACAAATCTTAAATGTATGTTTGTACGCATGTATGTATCTGTGTGAGCGAGAGTGCATTTAAGCCTGCATGGCTACAGCTGCCTATACGGATACCTTATCCGCAGGATACAAACTGCCATGTACATGGACAGTAAGCAAATCCTGGATTGACATTTTCAGCAAGTTAAGGTCGCATTAAATGTGTTAATGGAAATCAATCTCGAAATGAGAGATTACTGATAAAGATGGCGTCCGCCGAGCAGCCGCCGCCGAGAAGCCGCCGCTACCGCTGTTGAATGCAGTTTTATTATGGGATAGAGCCAGATAATATATTAGCTGCTACCGTTGGTCTTGTTCACTAGCTTAAGGTCAGCTTTGATCGAGCAGATTTATGATCAACCTTGAAGCTGTGACCACCCCGTTTCTTTTTCTATAACCATGTCTGTGTTTTTCCGTATCTTCTTTTTAAAGCAGTAGCTTAGGAATTGGCTGCTACGTCTGGCAAACTGATTGATCGTGTAGGGTTTCCATCGTGGTTTCATGCGTAGGTATAAGGCCAACATATTATCCGGACGAATTTTATTTGATTGAACTACCACGAATATATCACAAATATTTAGCTCAACCTTATTACGAGAATGGTTATTGTAATTGTCGTCTGGTTCTCCATGAGTCTGATCCAGCAGGCGTTTCAAACGTAATCATCGTAGATTTTTGTATGGCAAGCATTACATTGGCAAATGGATGCATAATTCGGAACGTAGGTTGTATTTGAAGAGAATAAGGATGCTATTTCTAGTAAATCACCCTTACATGCACAGATTCCGTTCTTGGCTTGTAAATGGAAGGTTAAGCTATTAACGCTATTCAAATTCATAATTTAGACGAAAGAAACAAAACACTTTTAAGTTCTGTAATCTGGCAATCTTAACATTTCTATCAGCTCATTGCCTCTAAGTGAATATATATATATATATATATATATATTATATATATATATATATGCATGTATATATGTATAGCGAGAGAAACTGAGGGAGAGAGACAGAAAGAGAGAGGGAAAAGAGAAAGAAAGCGAGAGAGAGATAGAAAGAGAAAGAAGGAGAGAGAGTGAGAGGAAGAGAAGGAAAATTGTAACGCCACAAGAAATTATATCTACACTGGAGGTGTCAAAAGCACAGCCGACGTTAGAACATTTTTTTGAACACAAAATGTGTTTCATAATGTATAAATATTAAAACTTTAGCTGCTAATATTATATATATATATATATATATATATATCCGTAATAATGAAGGGTGAAATTAATTAATTTGGAATAATTATCAATTACACCAAGTAGTCTTCGGCATGTAAAAGCCTCATTCGAGGAAAATTTAAGTAATACTAAGCAATAAAGGGTTTAGCAACGAATTGCCTTACCACATACCGAATTTAGAAATAGCAGTCAAAGAGTTATAGCTATTTCTTCTTTTTGGTAGAAGAAATAGCTATAACTCTTTGACTGCTATTTCTAAATTCGGTATGTGGTAAGGCAATTCGTTGCTAAACCCTTTATTGCTTAGTATATATATATATATATATATATATATATATACCCGCCGAGGTCGACTTTGCCTTTCATCCTCGGTCAACACAAGTCCCCTCCCCCACATTTCAGGCCTTGTGCTTATAGTAGAATATATATATATATAATATATATATGGAGGCACAAGGGCCCAGTGATTAGGGCAGCGGTCTCGCGGTCATAGGATCGCGGTTTCAATTCCCAGACCGGGCGTTGTGAGTGTTTATTGCGCGAAAACACATAAATCTCCACGAGGCTCCGGTAGGGGGTGGTGGCAAACCCTACTCACCCACTCTTTCTTCCTGTTTCTCTTGTGACTGTATTTCAAAGGACCAGCCTTGTCACTCTGAATCTCCCCGAGAACTACGTTAACGGTACACGTGTCTGTGGAGTGCTCAGCCACTTGCACGTTAATTTCACGAGTAGGCTGTTCCGTTGGTCTGATCAACTGGAACCCTCGTCGTCGTAACCGACGGAGTGCCACATCACATATATATGATGCAGCGAGCTGGTAGAGACGTTAGCACGCCGGGCTAAATACTTAGCAGCATTTCGTCTGTCTGCACGTTCTGGGTTCTAATTCCGCCGAGGTTGATAAATTAAGTACCAGTTGAACACTGGGGTCGATGTAATCGACTAGCACCATACTCCCAAATTCCTGGCCTTGTGCCAAAATTTGAAACCAATATTATATATATAGTAGCAGTATCGCCCGGCGTTGCTCGGGTTTGTAAGGGAAATAACTATATAAGCATTTTTAGTGAGTTATAGCAAAAAAATAGCAAAAAATGCATTAAAAATGGAATAAAAAATGATGGTAATTTTTTTAAAAATCGTTGACTCATCGTAGACATTTTTAGAGAGTTACTTCCCTTATATAATAGCGAAAATGCATTAAAATGGAATAAAAAATTATGGTAATTTTTTTTTTAATCGTTGACTCATCGTAGACATTTTTAGAGAGTTACTTCCCTTATATAATAGCGAAAAATGCATTAAAATGGAATAAAAAATTATGGTAATATTTTTTTAAATCGTAGACTCATCGTAGACGCGCGCTAATACCTAGAAGGGCTCGATATGAATGACGACTATAAGATACCCGGTTTTGGTTACATTGCACCGCAAAATGTGGGAGTAGTTAGGAATCTAAATCGTAGGAGACAGACACACAACCTTACTTTTATATATAAAGATTTGTGCAACAACTAAAACATTCGGTTGTGCAAATTGTTTGCACAGGAAACCTGCCCTGTGTGGCGGTAATTGCCGTTTTTCTGGATCTGTTTCAGCTTTTTTAGCGATTTCTGTTTTGGCGACTTCAAGCCATGAAGTCGTTGTTCCAAAAGAACGCTGGTCTCCTTGACAACGCATTACGACGTTGATTTCCTTACACTCCTTTCCCCACAGCTTCGCGAGGGAGAGAAGAAGGGGGAGAAGCAACACAAGTGCAGGTGTGAGCGTGGGCGCCAACTCCGCCGCCATCGACACACGAAAAAATATGCATTAAAATGGAATAAAAAATGATGTTAAATTATTTTTAAAATCGTAGACTCATTGTAGACGCGCGCTAATACCCAGACGGGCTCGATATGAATCACGACTATAAGATATCCGAATTTGATTAAACTGCACCGCAAAATGTGGGAGTAGTTAGGAATCTAAATCGAAGGGGACAGACACTCACACAACTGCAGTTTTATATATATAGATATATATATACACACACAAGGTGTATTCTTGTTGTTCCGAGTGTTTTTTCAGGAGAGACATTTATTAATTTCAAAGAAGTACAAACCCTAATCTCCTTCAAAATATGATTCTCTGACTTCAATGCACCTGTTTTAACGCTCCATCCACTTCGTGAAGGCCCCTTGGAAGTGAGGGTGTCCAGGACTGTTGTCACAGCCGCCTTCATCTTCAAATCCCCTTTAGCTTGGGGAATAACCGAAAGTCGATGGAGATATGTCTGGAGTGTAGAGAAGGTAAGGGACAGTTTTGATGTCCCTCTCTGTCAAATGGTTGATTACCAGGATGTTTGTCACATGCACTAATATTGTGCATATTCAGTTCTTCATAGATAATTCTGTATACATTTGCCACACCAACTCTCAACTGTTTGTGTATTGTCTTTATAGACACACGGCAGTCGTCATCGAATTTTCTCAACCTGCTCATATGATCTTATTTCCACATCTCTCGTCTCTTGTCTTCTCTCTACTGTTCTTGAGTCTCTTGCACCAGCGAAAAAGGTAACCCATGACCGGTGTGGAGCATTTCATCAGTTCCTGTAGCGTTTTTGTTCGGTTTAACATGAAACTTTATAGCATAGCGAGCTTCCAATCGTCCTCTCTGCAAATTGGCAGGCCAACCTATTAATGAATCGTAATGATTACAACAATCTAGGACTGTTATAACTGTCAATCATAAAAAAGCCTCAGTTCTGGAATGCACCTTTCTATCAGGGTATGTGTATACATTTGTGCTCTTCCTACAGCACCAGGAAATATTTTACTCCTATTTCTAGCGATTAAGGTGACTCGGCGCCCTTATTTCTTTATTTCCCACAGAGGGCTAAGCATAGAGAGGACAAACAAGGACAGACAAACGGATTAAGTCGATTATATCGACCCCAGTGCGTAACTGGTACATATTTAATCGACCCCGAAAGGATGAAAGGTGAAGTCGACCTCGGCGGAGTTTGAACTCAGAACGTAGCGGCAGACGAAATACCTATTTCTTTACTACCCACAAGGGGCTAAACACAGAGAGGACAAACAAGGATTGACAAAGAGATTAAGTCGATTATATCGACTCCAGTGTGTAATTGGTACTTAATTATCGACCCCGAAAGGATGAAAGACAAAGTCGACCTCGGCGGAATTTGAACTCAGAACGTAGCGGTAGACGAAATACAGCGAAGCATTTCGCCCGGCGTGCTAACGTTTCTGCCAGCTCGCCGCTTTAGTCTCGGCACCCTTAGTCACATTTAGTAACGACTGATTTTTCCCTTTATGGTATTATATTGTGCATAGCAGTTTATATTAGTTTATACACACACACATGTATATATATATATGTATAAATACACATACATTATAAAGATACAGATATTTGAATATATGTATCTTTTGTGGAGGCACCTTGGGCAAAGTATCTTCTACTATAACCTCGGGCCGACCAAGCCTTGTGAGTGGATTTGGTAGACGGAAACTGAAAGAAGCCCATCGTATATATACATGTTTGTGTATGTGTGTGTGTGTGTGTTTTTGTCCTCCCACCATCTCTTAACAACCGATGTTGGTGTTTTTACGTCCCCATAACTTATTGTATCGGTCTCTTTTGCCGAACCGCTAAGTACTAGGCTTACAAAAGAATAAGTCCTGGGGTCGATTTGTTCGACTAAAGGCAGTGCTCCAGCATGGCCGCAGTCAAATGACTTAAACAGATAAAATACACACACACACACACCACACACACACACATATCTATGCATGGATATTTCATCCAGTCTCTACAGTTGTATCACTGTTTGTGCATTTGGAAATATATTATTATCTTATTTGCAACTCACAATACACATTTCAGCGCTTCTAAGGCAACCATTGGTTTGTTTACATTTATCGTACACACACACACACAGAGACACAGACACACACACATACATACATACACAGGGTAGGTGGAAAGTAACTAGGTATTAGAAATTGCTTATAGAATTTTTAGTGTCACTGGTCATGACAAAAGCATTTTTAAAACAGACTACATTAATGGGGATTTCTTATTGTCTTATTTCTTATTTTCCACATGGCCAGTTGCTTGACAATAGTGAGCTAAGATAGCAGCATGCTATGAAGTGTGGAATTCCATTGTTTTGGTTCAGAGATGGTGGTGTGCATGGAAAGGTAAGCATGCAACACTATGTCCGGAGACAATAAAAAGTTGTCATGCAAAGCTGATGACCACGGGCTCAGTGAATGATGCAAGAAGAAGTGACCGTCCAACCACATCCTGATCAGCGGAAAACCTGGCAACCAGTGCAGGAAATGTTTAATTGCATCCCGCAAAAATCAACACATTAAACAGCTCGTGAAAGTGGACCAATGTATATGTGTTTTGCAAACAACTTGTACATGCAAGTGCTACCAGTCGAGAACTCCGCATACCGGAAGCCAGCAAGTGCATGGGGTCATCAGGAGAGAATGCTCGCCGTTTCGGGGCCTACTTCTCGACGGTATCAAATCGCACCACCCCTCACTGATATGAGGCCCCGCTTGCTAGATCAGCTGGTTATCAAATAAAGCTCAATATTCTTCTAGCCATCGCTTATCGTCCCTTTTTAACCAAATCCAGCGGCTAATCTTTTTTCACTGTAGTTTGGCTATCGATGATGGTGGTATTTACTTTACGATGAGTTAAGCCTAACGATAACAGCAGTCGTCTCACACTGTGTTCAACAAACCCTCTACATCCGACTTCGATT
Organism: Octopus sinensis; assembly: GCF_006345805.1. Lineage (NCBI taxonomy): Eukaryota > Metazoa > Mollusca > Cephalopoda > Octopoda > Octopodidae > Octopus > Octopus sinensis. The sequence continues at coordinate 36,055,940 of NC_042998.1, forward strand.
GGAAAATGCTCTGCTTTCCAGCTTGTGTCTTCACATTCCTCGACGAGGTTTACATAACGGTCAGTCTTTCGAGCCCGAGCGTCGTCCATGTTATCTTCATGAGGAACCGTTAACTCAACTAGATTCACAACTTTCTTTCACACCACATGGGAAAGAGTCCTTGGCACTCTGGCAAATCTGCAGCCACCTCCCAAAAACCGTTCCACTTTTCATCACTCAATAGAAGTTTGTATGTATGTATGTATGTATGTATGTATGTATGTATGTATGTATAAGCAGTGATTGAGGTTAATGTAAAGTTGTTATCCGTTCAAATATGTTAGAGGTATTTGAACCCATAAGAAGGTTAACCGCTGAAGTTTGCCAAGGCGATTATTCTCGCTGTAAAAAAGGTGTAAATACATCAATGTCTGTTCGAAGCGTCCTCCTTCGCTTTCTAAAAGATAAAAACCTAGTCTTGTAATCAGTTTGGAGTTACCTCTCTTTTCGATATGTGTACCCCCCCACGTATGTATGTATGTATGTATGTATGTATGTATGTATGTATGTATGTATGTATGTATGTATGTATGTACGTATGTGTTTATGTATGTATGTATGTATGTATGCTTGTATTTATGTATGTATGTATGTACGTATGGATGTATGTTTGTATGTGTGTGTATGTATGTATGTATGTGTGTGTATGTATGTGTTTATGTATATATTAATTTGTTGAAATGTCACAGATGTTACTCAAAGGCCGAAATTTTTGTAAATGGCACGAAGACAGATGAAAACGACGTCTTTACCCAACGACCAACGAGAGTGAAACAGAGAATGGACATTCAGAGGAGTGATGCGGCTGATGCTGAAGCCGTAAGGAACTTTTGGTCAGATTTTGGAACAAAGACTTTCAGAATAATATGGAAGACAACTGGTCGCGGAAATTTCGAAGTGAAATGGAAAATAGATAAAAATAAGAAAATGTAAATATTGCAGATCAGGAACTGGAAGAAAGGTTTAAGAAAATATGAAAATAAAAAAAAAACCCTTGGAGCAGATGGGTCGGGGATTCTGGTTAAAAGATCCCTCAAGTATACACAGCCATATACAATAGGTTTTTGCTGACCGCATAGAAAATGGAATATCAATGGCGATGGCAAAAGGAAAGACAGTGCTGGTTGTGAAAGACAAGGAAAACCGAGGGGCAGTTAGTCATTAAAGACCTATTACTTGTTTATCTTTACTTTGGACATTTTTAACTGGCCTGGAAATCATTAACGGAAATCTAACGATTTCTGGAGAAAGGCTGCAGGATGAAATGAAAGAAAACTGATGATATGTGTATTGATAACACGATGTTGAATGTTGTGCGAATAAGTAAAAAGAATCAGCTGGTGGCTGCATAAACTACAAGAAAGCTTACGATAATGATCCACATTATTGGCTGTTGGAATACCTGAGGATGTTCAGGTGGGGTCAATGAAAAGATAAGCACTTTTACTATTCCATGGGAGAATGAAAGAGTGGGGTTTAAAAGAGACCACTTCAATCTCGACTCCAACTGAGATTTCTGTCTTACTCACGAATGTGAGTCACACTTCTTCTCTTTCCTTTGTGGAATTCATCAGGCATCAACTCTTATGTTTAGAAACTCATACCTTGTGAAAAGTTGTGCATGTCGAACCAATTGGTTACTGGTTTGTTGTAACTGTTTAGGAGCTGATACACACATGCACACACTATTAGGGTAAATGTCGATATTTTTCTTTTGCTGGTTGCGTGATTGATTGGCCCAGGAAATAGGTGGTAAATGTTTTTATTTTTCATTCCCTTCGAGTTCTTTTAATCCCTAATAGTGGTTTGGACTTTAGCTATTCCGTCTAGCATGAAAGGAATCCTGTGAAGGATACCTCTTATGTGTTTAAATGTACACTGCATTTATATATATATATATATTATATATATATATATATAGAGAGAGAGAGAGAGAGAAAATAGTAAAAAGTGAAAAAACTACAGAAGGCTTAAAGGTTAGAAAATATATATATTTGCGTCAATATGTCTGAAGAATATTAAAAATTTTTTTCTTACAATGACATAATTTAGAAGAAAGACCGGTTTCGCGTTTAGCTTTTCAAATTTCTTGCGACGTTATGTTTATCTTGAACAGAGTTATCTTTATGTTTATGTTTGAAAGAGTTCTAAATAAGGGGAGGTAATGAGTGATTTCTTCCGGTGTAAGGGAGATAATCGCTTAAAATTAAAAAAAAATTTTTTCCTTTCCCTTGATATATATATATATATATATATATATATATCACGTGATCACGTGACCGACCAGTCCATCAGATGTAGTTACACATCGCTGGTCACAATGCGTTCGCATTGTTTTAGCCTTCGAATGACGCCACCCCGCTGGCTAAGCGAACAGGCCAACAGAAGAAAGAGTAGGAGAAAGAGTGGTGAAATAGTACAGCAGGGATCACCCCCCCCCTGCCGGAGCCTCGTGGAGCTTTTAGGTGTTTTCGCGTAATAAACACTCACAACGCCCGGTCTGGGAATCGAAACCGCGATCCTACGACCGCGAGTCCGCTGCCCTAACCACTGGGCCATATATATATATAAATAAGTAAATAAATGGAGTTGAACGCAGGTGTTCGACATATGTTTCGAAGACAACATTGGTTTTATTCCAATTGGTTACTGGTTTGTTGTAACTGTTTAGGAGCTGATGGACACATGCTGGTTGCGTGATTGAATACCAAATTTTAACTTACAATCAAATAAGGTAGCTACCATAAGAATTGACCAGCATTACACTAAGAACCTATTCCTAAAAGTTCGTATATAAATTTGGTCTGTATTTAATGCCATTTTAGTTGCTATGCTTAAGAGACAAAAGTCTTGTCAGTCCATCGCCTCACGGTCCCTGCGGACGAAATGAAAAAGGCGTTGCCCCGGAGGATGGCGAGGGAGACTCGCTGGAACTGAAACAAGCACTCTGGCTTCCGGACATCGCACTCGCGGATAGCCATCTCTGCTCCGTTAGCAGTGAGCGAGGATTTAGTCCAAGGGCCAAGAACGGCAGAGGTCGCTACTGCCAGACTCCCCCCCCCGACTTTACTTGTGGGCCATTGTTGTTTATCAACGGGTCAGTCTTTATTGAAGAGATCTGTGATCAAAGGCCTGGCATCTGCGAGAGATATTTGAGAAGCTGTTAACTGGACGAGAAGGATATCTAAAAGCATTAGCGCTAACTTTAGAGTCTCACGGAAGACGAATACTTACGTATAAGAGGATAGTAATGAGGGATAGTGGGAGATGCTAGAAGTATGGAGGTGGAGCGGTGTGAGGAAAGTAATGTAATAAGAGCAGGAAAGGAAGAAGGCGATGGGAGAGAACGTAATAACGTTTAAGGGGAAGAAACTGCGATAGAGACGAGAGGAAGAGAGGAGCGGAGATGAAAGAGGCGTTGATGGTATTAGAAGGATAAAGGGGATAAAGAAGCATAAAAGATAAATGAAAGAAGCGAGATAAAGGAAGGAGAAAAGAAAGACAAAGAGAGACTGTCAGAGTTTGATAGCGAGAGAGATAGAAAAGGAGACGAGAGAGAGAGAGAGAGAGAGAGAGAGAGAATAACGAAGGAAAAGAGTGAGAGGTAAAGAGACAAAAGAAAAATTAAAGATTTCTTCCTCCTGTTTCTAGTAATATCATAATAATTCTTTCTCCCAAAGAAAGTTAAATAATAGAAGAAAGAGATTAAAGAGATAAAGTAAGAAAAGTTGTTAGTATTAGATTAGCAAGATTGACGAAGAATGGAGGGATGAAGATGGGAGACAATAATCGAAGTAAAAGACAGAAAAGACGAAATAAAGATTTTAATAATATTTTCAGTGACAAGTGAGATAGAATAAAAATAAAAGTTGTAAAAGAAAGAGATGAAGGAGACTGGGGCCCTTAGACGACAGAGTGTAAGAAATAGAGAGAAAGAGAAAGAAGGGAAAAAAGAAAGAATGGAAGAAAGAGGTGGGGGTGGGGTGGGGGTGGCGAGTGCAGTAGAGTAGGAGGTAGTAGAAAGGAGTGGTAGGAAGAGAAGCTAGAATCATTGCAGAGCAATAAAAGCAAAAAAGCGGAAGGAAACTGAAGACAACAACAGTGGAAACAGGAAGATTTTCAATGAGGAGAAGGTAGAGGTAAAGAAGTGAAAGGAAGAATTTGCGACTTCGGTGGGTGTTCAGAGAGAGAGAGAGAGAGAGAGAGATAGAGAGAGAGAGAGAGAGAGTAATACATCGAAAAGAAATGAGGGAGGAGTAGGAAGAGATGCTTGAAGCACGTTGTTATCTTGTTTAATTCGAACCTACGCACAAATGATGAAAAACACCTATTTTTATATGCAATAAATCCAACCATTAATTGAATAAATGACTCACTACAAGCGTAGAATCTGATGGGTTTAATGTGAGGTCGGAGTTTTGTTGGGTGTACGGGTTTATTCGAGGTGTGAAATATAGGATCTGCATTATGTTTAAATGATATTCTATTCAACCGAGGAGAGAGGATGGATAAATTATTTTAAATGGGAGGAGCTGGGTTTAAGCGCGAAGATAATAATAATAATTGACATTGGTCAGTATTCAATTGTTTGGAAACATGTTTTTGGACAAGGAATAGGGGAAGAGGCTAATGGCTAAAATCTCACAGAGATAATAAATTAATAAGTGGTAAGATAGGTATACTATGTTTGGAAACCTACACGTACACCCATAAGGCACATTCCAACGAACCACACGTTCATCACCCATCTCGAAGACCGCTCAACTAGCTAAAACTCGTCTTCGTTCTTCGTCTTCCATAGGTTTCACTAAAATAACTTTGCATCCAATTTCGTTCCGCTGAAGTTTTATTTCTCTTTGATTTGTGTTTCATTCCTCTTTGTTTCTCTTCTTTTCTTTGAAGAAGGATTACAGTTCGAAACGTAGAAGACCCTTATTTGTCTTTTCAATTTCGTCCTCATTTTATAAAACTTTGTTAATCTTTGTTCCTCTGATTCCTGAAGCATTAACATCCTCATATAAATTCATTCGTACGTATGACCTACACCCACCCTCCTACCTACCTACCTACCTACCTACCTACCTACATATATATAAATTTTGAATGGAGTCCTTTTTTTGTTGATTCTACCTTAACAGAACAATAAACTAAATATATATATATATATATATGCATACATACAATTAAAATCAAAATGAGGATGAAAAAATTAGATATTAATTTGATAACATCAATTTTAACACCAGTGATCTAGCACATAAAAAAACTGAGATTCATTAAATAGTATTTCATACATAAATATAAGAGGGAATTAAAAAAAAAAAATTTTTTAACTTTTCCTTTGTCTTGCTCACTTACGTTTCTGGTGTGCTAAATTTTCTGGAGAACAATTCTTAGTGGTTAAGACCATAGCGGATCTTCTTCTAGCATAAGGGTTTCCACATAGTGGATAAAAAAATTCCCTCTTATATATATATATATATATATACTAGCAGTATCGCCCGGCGTTGCTCAGGTTTGTAAGGGAAATAACTATAAAGCATTTTTAGAGAGTGATGGAAAAAAACGATGGTCAATTTTTTTTGAGATTTAAAAAAGGTGGAGTTGCGTCCCCTAGACAGTTTGTGGTTCGTGTTTCTGATTCTCGACCCCATGTCGAATTTATCGATTTTTTCAGAACTGGGAGAACTTTTCAAAATTTTCGCTGCGTTAGTTTTGAATTATGACATTGGGCTATGTGTGTGTCAAGTTTCATCAGAATCGGTTGAAAGCCGTGGTCAGGGTGAGGGTACAAGCAAACAGACACACAGAAACACGCACAGACAAACTGCCGTTTATATATATATATATATATATATATATATTATATATATATATATATTATATATATTCGTACATACACCTAGAGATGGCAAATGTTTCGGTGAAGTCAGTTTGTATACTGAGCAAAAGCCGAAACAAATAAAAGTGAAGGACCAAAAGAATACATAGGATCAACGGAAATTAACATTAGAAAATAGTTACAACAGGCATAAACATTCATTTGTGAACTTTAATATAAACGTGCTATGGTTTCGTCAAAATTTGTATGGCTCTTAAGCGAAGCAAGTCCTCACCATTTCCAAATTACTTGGTCGTTTGTGGATGAAGTACAAGCTTATAGAATGATAGCATGAGATCAAAAATGTGGTACGGCCTTTGAACGCAAAAAGGATTTTGTTTCTGAAATAGTTTAACAAGAAAACGGAATTGTTGGCACGTTGTACGTGCTAAAGTAAACCAGTCTTTTTGATAATCGATCTGGTGAGAGAGAGAGAGAGAGAGAGAGAGAGAGAGAGAGAGAGAGAGAGAGAGAGAGAGAGAGAGAGAGAGAGAGCGTTTATTTCGGAGTGTCAATGGAAAAATTTGACAGGTCAGTCAGTCACTCGCTGACGGTACATCGAAGAGGCCAGGGAACAGAAGAAAGAAGAAGAAAGAAGACATGCACCCAATACCAGAGCTGAAGACACCTCCGAAAGTGGGGGCCCCGCCACGTCAAAACGGTAGAGGAGTAGGGGCCGAAACCGGATGTGGTTCCTCCTGATGATGTTTTGAGCTAACTGGATCCTATAAAGGAGCTGTTGTGGTAGCAGACCACGAAACACGGTTGTAACTCCTCAGAAAGGTGACTTCAGAAGTGAAGAATGGTCTTTGAGCGACATCGTTTGTACTAATCAAACAAATGATATAAAGCCGTGGATATATTTATAGAAATATAGTATAACCATGACAGTCAGAAAGAAGTGCTATAGAAACGCTATGTTGATACAACACACACATAAACCACATACACACACATATCGCTACAATGTCTTTTGTTTAAAAATAAAACCACAGGCTTATTTCAGCTACGGCTTCTTAAAATATATGATCATATATTCAAAAATTCACTGATTTAAGAGGCAACAACCTCAGATTGTCAGCTGAAAGAGCAGCAACACATGATTCTGAGGAATGGTAATCTTCATTGATTCAATTAGAATTTTTATTAAAGAATACGTTTATGCAAAGAATTCTGTATATTATTGTTTCGCGATGAATTAAAACAGTATGTGTGTGTGTATGTATGCATGCATGAATATTTACAGATATGCATACATATACACTTGCTAATACACACACACACACACACACAAATAATGGTTGAAAAGAAAACCTTTCAAAATAACAGAAGATATTTCCTAATGTAAAAAGTATAGATTTAAAAAAAAAATTACAAAACGATAACTACGGTAAACGCGAAAAAAAAACAACAAACTATTCCACAATTATTTAAATCCAGAGTAGCGATATATATCAGTGAGTGAAATTAAATTTACATTCGAAATAAGAACAGTGTTAATCATATTAAAATATCTGCATCAAACCCTAGTATGGTGGTGTATATGTTTCTTGTATACAAGAATACAGCAGCAGAGCTAAAATGCGGGAATCTTTAATCAGAGGATGATACAGATAATCGCGGACGGGGCCTTGCGGTAAGATGTTTCCTTCTCAACCACACGCTTTCGGATTTGGTCCCCACTCTGCATGGCACTACGAGCAAGTGTTTTCTACTATAGCAGAATTGCCCCAAAATAGATTTATTTATGCTGACGCTATTCCCTTGATTTGGAAGGCAGAAAATTATAGATTCTTTGAATCCAAAAGGCATATTGAATCTATTTCTATGGAGAATACAATTATAAATATAAAAAGTATAAAACAAATACGATGAAATAAATTAATATCCCCATTATGAAACAAAAGGATTTTTCTAGAAACTCTTTCACTTCAGGTTTTGGAGAAATGATGTTTCATTTTTGTTACAATTACATCAAAATTAGGGCATTTTGATGCCAGATCAATTTGGATATAGTCTTCGGGATACAATCGATTCCTTTGCTTTGTTTTTATGTTCATTAGAATGAAAAATCCTTGTCCGCAAAGGTAGGCTGTTGCAAAAGGCAGCGACTTTTTGGCTGCCTCCTCATGCCAGAAGAAAAAATTCTGTCGTGACAAGGAGCACGATTTTTTTATATAATTTTAATTATGTCTAACGAGTCCTCATTACCCCCAAGAATTTCACTTTTACTCCACTTGGGGTAATTTACCCCTGTTTGCCAACCCCTGTACTATAGCCTCCAGGAGGAGTCAGAAATGGTTGTCGGAGAATTTCTACGTCTTCACCACTCCCAATTTCTGACCTCATAATTCCTCTGATTATAATCTCATGGACTACCATATGTGGAGCGTGATTGAGAAATACAACAACCATTTTGCCGGCAACACCAAGACCGAGCTGGTGGGAAAGATCAAAGAGGGTTTCGAAGATCTTCCCAGGGACTCAGTGAGGAACTCATGTATTAGATTCCGGAGCCGTCTTGAGGCCGGGGTGGACGCTGGCGGCGACTACTTTGAAGAAACTGTTATTTCTGAGTCATAATCTAGTTGCTTTGATTAAAAAAAGACACTAACTTTTATTTTCAAACAGGATGTTGTGCTTTCTGAAACCGCGATCCTAAGACCGCTGCTCTAACCACTGGGCCATTGCGCCTCCACACAGCTACGTATTACAAGGCAGATAAAAGTAAGTAGAGAATAAAGATACAAATGTCTGTATGAGTGTATGTGTGGGTGTAAGAGTACGAGTGTATATGTGTGAGTGCGTATGTGTGAGTGTGTGTATGTGTGAGTGTGTGGCTAACAGCTAATTCTTGCATCAAATCCACCCTCATACATTATCTCCCTTTGCAATCGCTCTCAAGGCTGCAGCTCCCCCTTTCCTTTCCTCTCCGACCACCATTCATTTCGCAACATATCATTAAACTAACTGTATGCAACTTTTTGATCTTCCTTCTTCGATTTTGTCTTTCTGCGTTTATTTACTGCTTTGCTTTAAAGACGGATCAGAGTCCAACATACACATGGATTTCAGTGTATTCCGTTTCCTTACTATCTTAGCATTAAGCTAATATAAACTTTGCATTCTAGCTGTTTCTTTCTACTGCTTCAAGGATAATTCCTTGCATTTTTTCACGCTGCCAGAACTTAAACCCGCTTACTCTCAGATTACACTGTTCGGATTATATTGGATTGACGTTACACCTACATCCATCCATCCATCCATCCAGTTACATACATACATGTATATCTGTTTGTCTGTCTGTCTCCCACCTCTCTCTTTATGAATGTATGTATGTATGTATGTATGTATGTATGTATGCATGCATGCACACACATATATAAAATAATAATAATCCTTGAATAGAATTTATAAACACGTTAATGCATAACTACGCGCGTTTCCACAAATCCCATGTCTCTTAAGATCACAGTCCCTATTCCTGCAATTATTACAGTGTCGTCCGTAGCATCCGTGGGCATCGGGTTGATCATCTTCATGGATTCATTTCTTCAGGCGATATAACATTAAAGGATGTTTAGCGCTTTTTCCCAGTGCGAAATATATATTCACACACCTTAGGGCTGAAACATAAAAGAATACATATACCCATATATACATATGCGTGTATATATGTTGATACGTATGCATATGTATATATTTATATATGCATATATACAATTATGTAAGAATTCTTTTCTACTCTAGGCACAAGGCCCAAAGTTTTTTTTGGAGAGGGGACTAGTCGATTAGATCGACCCCGGTACGCAATTGGTACTTAATTTATCGACCCCGAAAGGATGAAAGGCAAAGTCGACCTCGGCGGAATTTGATCTCAGAATGTAAAGACAGATGAAGTATCGTTAAGCATTTGCCCGGCGTGCTAACGTTTCTTATTTCTTTATTGCCCACAGGGAGCTAAACATAGAGAGGACAAACAAGGACAGACAAAGGGATTAAGTCGATTACATCGACCCCAGTGCGTAACTGGTACTTATTTAATCGACCCCGAAAAGATGAAAGGCAAAGTTGATCTTGGCAGAATTTGAACTCAGAACGTAACGGCAGACGAGATACCTATTTCTTTACTACCCACAAGGGGCTAAACACAGAAGGGACCAACAAGGACAGACAAACGGATTAAGTCGATTATATCGACCCCAGTGCGTAACTGGTACTTAATTTATCGAACCCGAAAGGATGAAAGGCAAAGTGGACCTCGGTGGAATTTGAACTCAGAACGTAGCTGCAGACGAAATACCGCTGAGCATTTCGCCCGGCGTGCTAACGATTCTGCCAGCTCGCCGCCTTACCATTATGAAAGAATTGCAAAACACATTAGTGCCTTGATGTATGTTTTCGAAATATATATATATATATATATATATATATATATATATATATGCATATGCATGTATACATACTTATATGCAAACACACACATTCATCTGTGTGTGTTGGGCTGTATGCATTTATAAATCTACATGCAGGCTTGTGTATCTATGGCCATGAATACATCTACGAATACGTCTGTTTTGGTATATCTGTCTATGTAGCTACATATGTATATGTGTGTGTTCCTGCATGCGTGCATATACGCAAATTATATTCGTGTGTGCTTTGTGTGCGCAAGTATAGCCGTAGAGATGTGTGAATTCATTGATGTCCATTTGGTTCCCAGTGAATATTTGATCTATACTAAAAGACTATATATATATATAAATAGGCTTGTATGAAGATTAATTCAATAAGTTGATGTTTTTAAAGAATATCTGCAACGCCTATAATATATTTATACTGCTAAACCATTTCAAAACCCTGTTAATGAAGCGTAAAAAATGACAATTATAAAGCAACTACGAATATTCTCCACCACTATGTACAAGCCTGTTATAAAATAATGATTAGAAATTCTGTTTCTTTTAGAAATATGTAAACAATTCCCAATTCTCCCTTCGGATCTAGAAACCAAAATAGCACAGCAACCCCCCCCCCCCCCCTCACACACACACACACACACACACACCACACACACACACACAAATCTTACAATGTACATGTGTAAACTTACATACCGCTAACTTTGACTTGTAGAGGATAAATATTCGACAAAATATATTAAACAGAACTTTGCTTTTAATAACGTATTTATAAAATAGACGGTATTTTTTTGGCAATATTCGCAGTTGTGGCCAAGCACTAAGCGAAACTTGAGATGTTAAGGAATTGGTAGATGAGATAATTATCATTGATGGAAATAAATTTACAAAGAGTAAAATAGAGTAAAGGAAAGGAGGGGGAAATTTAACGGGGAAATATAAATGGGGGGGGGGGTATGTGTGCAAGGGAGAAAACCTATCCATTAGAGAGAATAATTAGAATTAAATATGACTTCTTTTAAAATGGTTTAAGATTTTATAGAATAAAAAAAAAAAACAAAAAAAAAACTTAATTAATTGCTTTATTTAGGATTATGTGTTGTACAAGTAATTCCATGTGGTTGAAGAGAGATAAATGAATTAAGGTGAACGGAAGATATACGAAATTTAAAATTTGTGCGTGGAAGACGAGAATGTTGAAGAAGAATATGAAATGCTAAAAGTTAAAGTTATTGGAATAAGGTTAATGGAAGAAATTCACGCAGCAAATAATTTTGCTAACGGGTTAAACGAGGAAATTACCGTTTAATCTATGGGGTGTTCGTGTAATTAAGATCCGGTAGAATTAAAGTTAGAAATAGGTAAACACAGCAGGGTTGGAAGTAGATAATCACGAAAGGATTAAAAATAGGGAGACATTTGCAAGTGTTGCAGTTTGAAATAATGGTCTGTATTTAAAGATATCATTGGAATTAAGATAAACATGTTGTATGAAGAAGGTGTCCTTAAAATGTGTTTCTCGTTGAATCAGGTAACCAATAATCTAATTAAAATATTAGACAGAGATGTTTCTTTCTTTTCTACTGGAGGCACAAGGACTCACATTTTGGGGAAGGGATTAAGTCGATTATGCGATCCCAGTGCGTAACTGGTACTTATTTAATCGACCCCGAAAGGATGAAAGGCAAAGTCGACTTCGGCGGAATTTGAACTCAGAATGTAGCGACGGGCGAAATACCTATTTCTTTACTACCCACAAGGGGCTAAACACAGAGAGGACAAATAAGGACAGACAAAGGGATTAAGTCGATTAAATCGACCCCAGTGCGTAACTGGTACGTAATTTATCGACCCCGAAAGGATGAAAGGCAAAGTCGACCTCGGCGGAATTTGAACTCAGAACGTAGCGGCAGACGAAATACCGCTCAGCATTTTGTCCGGCATGCTAACGATTCTGCCAGTTCGCCGCCTTATAGATAATACTAATAATGAATAGGAAATTAAAATTATATAAACTAAAATTATTTGGTAAAATAAAAATTGGTGCATTTATTAAATAACATTAGTTATAAGGCCGGTCTAGACTATAATATTATGGTACTCTCATCAGTACTCCATTTATTTGGGAGGGTTTTAAAGGTTCTCAGTAAATATGAACTCCTCAATTTATTTCTTTTATTTAATGAGTCAGATTCGGATATCTAGTTTCTCAGCAAGGCAAAAGCTGCATCTAAATTTCCTTGCATTGTACAGCGGTGCACTACTTATTACAGTTCATTTCATATTGTACCTAACATCCTTCACTTCAAGGCTCCAGGAAAATTTACTGAAAGAAGTGAAGTTTTATATATATATATATATATAAAACT
>NC_042998.1:36073649-36093649 GCF_006345805.1 Octopus sinensis
TTTGTGCTTCGATCAGCTTAGACAGACATACATAGCGACGGAAGAGGTCTGATCGCCTGCGTAAAATCATGCATGAAGTTCATTCATATCACAAATGACATTAACAAGCTGATAGGAAACAACATCACACTTGAAATATAGGCTTTCAATGTAACAGTCTAGGAAACATGCTTAGCGGCATTTTGTCTGTCTCTACGTCCTGCGTTCAAATTCCTCCGAGACCGACTTTGCCTTTCATCCTTTCGGGATCGATTAAATAAGTACCAGTTACGCACTGGGGTCGATATAATCGACTTAATCCGTTTGTCTGTCCTTGTTTGTCCTCTCTGTTTTTAGCCCCTTGTCGGTAGTAAAGAAATAGGTATTTCGTCTGTCTCTACGTTCTGAGTTCAAATTCCTCCGAGACCGACTTTGCTTTTCATCCTTTCGGGGTCGATTAAATAAGTACCAGTTACGCACTGGGGTCGATATAATCGACTTAATCCGTTTGTCTATCCTTGTTTGTCCGCTCTGTGTTTAGCCCCTTGTCGGTAGTAAAGAAATAGGTATTTGTCCTTCATTTCTTTCGGAGCCGATAAAATAACTAAATAACAGTTGATCACTGTGGTCGGTGAAATATACTATCCCCCTCCCCCGAAATTGCTGGCTTTGTGCCAAAATTTGAAACCAATATAATGGTCTAGGATCATGGAAGCAAACCAATAAAACACACACACACAAACACACCCACGTTTCACACGAAGCCATCACCAGATAATGGTCTCTGCTCCGCATTTCTGTCAACCAAAAACACATGGCAAACCTCTAAACAACTCCACCAGTTGTAACCATGACAACAATGGTTAACAAATAGAATGCCTGACCTGTCTCTCACTCAATCTCTCCACAATAAACCAAACTAAACAACAGAGTGCACAAAACAAAGCATCATCATAGGCTGCTGACAACCCATACCTGCAGGTCATCGGAGCAACGAAACATAAATAATGAAAATGAAAGACCTGGATATGAATTTCACGAACAGGCTGTTCCGTTGATCGGATCAACTGGAATCCTGGTCGGCGCAACCGACGGAGTGTCACATACGTATATACACACATACACACACACACACACACACACACACATATATATATATATATTTATGTGCATGTATAAGCGCGTGTGATTGTGAGTGCGCGCACGCGTATAAATTTCTGAATGGGATAAACATGATCATCGAAAAAAAAAAAGTACTTTGTCGTATTTCTTTTCATCCGAGTTTTGCGCCATGATCCACGAGATTTTCTTTGTTTATAAGATGTGTAAATAAATCAGAAGATATCCGAGAAAATATAATCCAGCCGAAAAACCCTGGAAAGCGGTTCATAGGATTAAGGGAATAGAGAATAAAATAAAAAGTATATATAAATACACACACGCATATATATATATATGGACACATACACACACACACATATATGTATATTAATAACAATATTTATAAGTTTAAAGCTTATGAGCAATCACAGTGTATTGACTAAGGTAAATAGTCTAATATTGGTGCATATAAGCCCTCGACAAAATAATTAGGGTTTGCCACACGCATGGGACTAGAGCACATACCTCTATATATTCGTGACAAGTGTTCTACCATTACACTAACGTACGTCCATATATATATATATATATATATATATATATATATATATATATATATATATATATAACGGACTTCTCTCAGTTTGCGTCTACTAAATCTAAACACGATGCTTTGGCCGACCCGAGGTTATAGTAGACACTTGCCACGCAGTGAGATTGATCCCCGAACCATGTGGTTGGGAAGTAGGCTTCTTACCATACAACTGTCTGTCTGTCTGTCTGTCCGCCTGTCCGTCCGTCCGTCCGTCCGTCCGTCCGTCCGTCCGTCCGCGTCCGTCCGTCCGCCCGCCCGCCCGCCCGTCCGTCCGTCCGTCCGTCTACAGTAATCCTTCTACTATCGCGAGTGTTACCTTCCAAAACTCCCCGCGATTAGTGAAAATACACGAAGTAGAAACGGTGCAGTACTGTATGTTTTTAACAAAATTTTATAATTTGTATATATTTATTTTACTAGAAATGCAAAACAACACCACTGAGGGATCGATGTAAGCTTAGATAATAAACCGCGATATGACGAGGGATTACATACATACATATATATATGCATATATATACATGCATATATATATATATATATATATATATATGCATATATATGCATGTATATACATGCATATATATATATATATATATCTGCATATATATGCATTTATATACATGCATATATATATATATGCATGTATATACATGCATATATATATATATACATGCATATATATGCATATATATACATGCATATATATGCATATATATACATGCATATATATGCATATATATATATATGCATATATATACATGCATATATATGCATATATATATATATACATGCATATATATATATGCATATATATACATGCATATATATATATATGCATATATATACATGCATATATATATACATGCTTATATATATATATGCATATATATACATGCATATATATATATATGCATATATATACATGCATATATATATATATGCATATATATACATGCATATATATATATATATATATAAACATGCATATACATTTATATATACATATGCATATATACACACAAATATATATGCATGTGCGTGTATATGTATGTGTGTACGCAAGTGCATAAATCAATGCCTGTGTATATATGTATATATTATACAGGCTTGTTTGAATGTGTGCGTATGTCTAAACACACTGCTCTTACTGTTTTTCCCATTGCCTCTTCCCGTCACCTTACTCTCCTCCCCCGTCATCTCCCCCACCCCCCTCGACCTCGTCATCGCAAACTTTGTCATCGCATTAGTATCATTATTCTTGACGCAGGATTTGCTCTCGTTACCATAGTCGGCGCTATTGTTGCAATCTTACATGCTTTTGCTTTTAACGGCCATCATGAGCAGAATGGCGGCGATGATGACGACGACGATGATGACGACGATGATGATGATAATGATGATGATTACCGTGATGATAATGAGGATAATGATGACGGTAATGATGACGATAATGATGATTAGGATGATGACAATTACTGGGAGATCACGATTATGTTGAATTTTTTGATGTGAATGAGGATGATGATGATGATGATGATGATGTGGATGATGATAATTGGTGATGATGGTAGTGATGATGATGATGATGATGATGATGATGATGACACTGACAATGATGATCAGTCGAAGTAGACTGCCACACGGCTGTATGACTCCGTCTTAATGCCCACGTTTGCCAGAGCCATCAATCTTCTCTTGGATGCAGTATACATGTCACACACAAGCACACACACACATACAACCATACACAGCCATACACTCATTCAAACGCACTGAAGAAAGAAAGAAAACAACAAGAAAAAAACAAGAAAAAAAAGAAAAAAAGCCCAGAAGAACGAAAAGTGTGTATCGTTTTCCGTCGCTCATGTCGTTTAGCTATCTTCAACTTTCCATATTTCTCGGTTATGTGTCATTAAGACAATATGATTTACATCGTTGCTCTGCACCACACACACACACACACACTAAAAAACACACACATACACACACTCAAATACACACACATACACACACGCATGACAATTATACAGGCACAAACACACACTTAAACGCATCTCAAAATACACATACATGTGTTTGTGTTTGTGTGTGTGTGTGTGTGTGTGTGTGTTTGTGTGTGTGTGTGTGTTTATGTGTGTGTTAACGTGTCTGTGTGCTTAAGCGTATTCAGGTGTACGAATCTATGCACACACGCTCACACACACACTGTTACACAACCGTACAAATGCATAAAACCGTACACGCACAGAGAAATATACACACGCGCACACATGAAGAAAGAAAAGGAAGGACATATTCACATACACTCCTACACACACACACACACACACATATTTCTCGTTTCAACTCTCCATGACTTCAATGCATATAAGAATACTTAAAAAAAAATTGACTTCATACACACACACACACATACGTACATGCATACATAGACACAATAATATATTACGATACATCTTTCCATATCTATGTCATAGGATAGCTTACAGAATGCTCAATACTTTACAGTAGAGCTAAACCATGTAATCGGATTCACGTGCAAGAATATACATGCAAACTACATCAGGAAGGAGCGATATCATATTAAATTTACATATATTTAGAAATATGTATGCATGCATGTGTGTATATATATATATATCGTTTGTTATTATGTTAAACTGTCCTATGTCCAAGGTTGGCCAAATGCGTTTTTTTTTGCAATAGCAGGTTCTTTTGGTCAAACTATCGTATCTCCAGCCGCTTCTGATGCCAAGATATCAAAAATTGTCGAAGTGTAGGACAACGGTTTTGCTCTGGAATGGTGAAACTATTTTTTTCAATTTCTGATAATGCAACGTTTTGAACTTACGACACTTTTGCATGATAGCAACGATATATATATATATATACAAAAAAGGGTGAAATATAATTAATTTAATAAATTTCACCCAGTAGATTTTTCGGTATGGAAACAAGCCTATGGAAAATACCATGTTGCAATTAACCCTTTATTATAATTAATATATATATACACACATACACACAAACATATCTATTGCATCTATATATTTGTATATGCGTATGTATATATATATATACATACATATCTATTGCATCTATATATTTGTATATATATATACATACATATCTATTGCATCTATATATTTGTATATATATATACGTACATATCTATTGCATCTATATATTTGTATATATATATACATACATATCTATTGCATCTATATATTTGTAATATATATATACACACATACACACAAACATATCTATTGCATCTATATATTGTATATATATATACATACATATCTATTGCATCTATATATTTGTATATATATATACATACATATCTATTGCATCTATATATATATATTATATATATATATATATATATATATATATATATATTTGTATGTGTATATATATATATATATATATATATATAATGCATATATTTCTTTCGCATATCTGCAAGACTCTGTCACCAACCAATTCCATTATTATGAATCTGAATTGGGAATTTGAGTGTTAGTGATTGTTTCATTAGCTGATTGCACAATCATGGACGCCACCTCCATGGATGCATTTCTGTCACTCTCCTGATAGAACTCGGTAACCCTGACCGTTGATCTAGGATTCCTCCTCTCAGCATCAATATAAAAAAAAACACCGTTGGCCCAGTTGAACGTCTCCGCTACCTCTTCCCAATCCGCCAAACTACAATCCCATGACTTCGCCGTATCCCTGTGTGTGTGTGTGTGTGTGTGTGTAATCTTTGGAAAGATGCTGCAGTGTGTCTATTACATCCTACTTTTAATATCTTATGAGTTACACAGACAGCCATTAACAATGAAGTTCCACATATCTCCCTCTCTCTCTCTCTCTTTTTTTTCCTCTTCCTCAATGACCATCAGTTCAGCTTCCGTGGGGTCAAATCCACTGGATACTTACTCTGATATGCCGTCCACCAGTGAACTCTCATCTTAAAGAAATTCACTGAAACTAATATAGTTGACCCAGACAGTTGCAAAACCTTCCTTCAGTTTTTCTAAGCCCCGTAAAAAAGCCCGTTAGGTTAGGCCTCCAACCAGGCCTTTCGCGACACTCTTAAAGCCAGGAAGTTTTCCGCAGCTCCTCGTATAGAAAAGAATAAAAGAAAATGTCATGTTCCTTTTATGTTATAATTAATTAACTTACTCCGTAATATATTATTGCAATTATATTGTTTCATTTCCCAAATTACATTATTACAAACCAGTTGAACTTCTTGGAGAGTTAGTCATTCAAATGTGAATGTGCAAAGTCTGGCTGTTGACCTTCAATTAAAATATAGTGTATCGACAGAGAGTAGTCTCATCATTTTCACACTAAGTAACAGATGAGGAAATAAATACGATGTACGGCAGTAACCTAAATTTGATGTAAAGACGCTTGGTAACAAAGACGGTAGTGTTGTGTACTTTTAAATATTCAAAGTGAGGCGAATAAATCTACTTTCACACGTATTAATGTTTTAAATTAAAAATAAGTGTCATAAGTAATTATCTATTTAATCTTGGTTTATATTTTTCATTAAGGATATTATTTTTTGTTAATTCTTCGTTTTTCTGTAGTATTTTCCGCGCATTACTATAATGGAAATAATACAAAATTCGGCTGCCGAGTTGTCGTACATCAACCTAAATGTTCGTTGGGTGTAATGGTTTTAACAAGTTCGAGTTGCATATCTGCTGTCGGTGAACAATCATTCGTTTTTTAAGAGACGTGCCAGTTTGGACAATTGAAATTCTCGTCGTATCTGTACATTTTATGAATTAAATGTTTACAGAAATATGTAAAATTATCTTTTACTAAGAAATGTTTATTTTTCAAATGGAACTCTGAATCTTGGGATATAGAAATACAAACCCCAAGATTTGATTTTCCTCATTTTTGAGTGCGGGGTTTTAAATAATGTTAATATGGAATTGAACATTTGTTAATTGTTACTTTAGTGATTTTGGCTATTTTTTGCTTTGAATTATCTTTTCGTTTTTCTAAAATTGTGCTTAATTTTGGATCGCTATTTAAAAGTGGTGAATTTTGATTAATTTTGATAAAGGCATCAATATTCGTAGAGAAATGCGTTGAAATATGAAGTAAAACATTTGTTTCCCGTTAGCCTTTTACACCCATTTCATGTGTTTACGATATTCCGAGAAATTTCAAGTTCCAGTCAACAATAATTTATCGCTCACTCATTCTCTCTCTCTTTCTCTCTATATATCTATAAACATGTATATATCTTGTAGCCTAGTGATTAGAATACTAAGCTCCATAGGTAGTACACCGTGAACCTGTCCAGGCAACGTCGATTTGATGGAGAGAACGAGCTAATATATATATGAGTATGTCTAGATATGCAACTTTATGCATGAGAATACATACATAAAGCAAATCATACAAATCTGCACATACATACATATCCTGTTGTTGATTTTGAAGTTCCAATGAAGGAGCGTTAGATCTAGGTTAGAACCTGGTTCGTTCTTTATTGGCAAGAAATCTTGAAATAAAACTGAACAATGACACACACGCACACACACAAGTATATTATACATAAATATATCATACATATATATATGTGTTTGTATGCGTGTGTTTACATGTGTATGTATATGTGTGTATGCACACACTGCAACACGTACAAATGCAAATCTTAGAAAGAAGTAGAGATATTGGCAGAGATTAACAACAAAACATTCCCTGGCTTTGTTCCTAAAGTGCAAGAAATTAAAATGACGTATTAGCGACTGAAGATTGGTCAGCCATTTTTGTTTATCAAGCCATTGATTGGTGGATTAGATTAACGGGCAGAATGTGTTAACGGTAGAAATCACAGGTGACCTGGTTAATGTATTGTTATTAATGTACTGTAAGTGTGAGAAAAAGGTGAAATGTTCACTTTTTAAACAGTCAGCTAAGATCAACGCCGGTGATAACAATGTGTATATGCGTGTGATGAACCATGAGATGTTCGATATGTCAGGATATGTGCAACTGTATGTATATGTGCGTATGAACATGTGTGTGTATTTATGGTGTATTTTGTGTGTGTAGGGCTGTCAAGTACTGTGATGGCCCGTGACGGAAATACGTTTTCAATTCAGATTCGTGGTCAGACTTTGTTCATTTCCTTTGTGTCTGTAATGCTTCAAGCCTGGTAAGCAGTGATTTTAAATCTCCATCAATGTCTGCGTGTCTGTTTAGGTATGAATAAATGCACAAATGTATAAATGTATGTATGTGATTGTTTAATTTTATTTCAAGATTTCTTGCCAATAGGAGTGGCTGTGTGGTAATTAGCTTGCTTGCCAACCACATGGTTCTGGGTTCAGTCCCACTGCGTGGTACCTTGGGCAAGTGTCTTCTACTATAGCCTCGGCCGACCAAAGCCCTGTGAGTGGATTTGGTAGACGGAAACTGAATAAAGCCCATCGTATATATGTATATATATATATATATATATATATATATATATATATATATATATATATGTGTGTGTGTGTGTGTCTGTGTTTGTCCTCCCAACATCGCTTGACAACTGATGCAGGTGTGCTTACGTTCCCGTAACTTAGCGGTTCGGCAAAAGAGACCGATAGAATAAGTATTAGACTTACAAAGAATAAGTCCTGGGGTCGATTTGCTCGACTAAAGGCAGTGCTCCAGCATGGCTGCAGTCAAATGACTGAAACAAGTAAAAGAGTAAAAGAATAATAGAGAAAGAACCGGTTTCTAACATAGATCCAAGGTTCCTTCATTGGAATTTCAACATCAACATGGTATTTTTGTATGTCTGAACCTATATGCGTGCAGATTTGTATGTTTTGCTTTATGTATGTATCCTCATGCATATAGTTACATATCTAGATATGCTCATATATATTTAAATGATAAATTTCTGAAAAAGTTTTACAGATTTTTTACAGTTCCAGTGATGCATCTGTAGACTTCGAATTAGCTTTCTCCTTTCTGGTTTTGAGAAGCCTAATTTCCCAAGATTGGTATTTAGGCAGCGTATTACATATCCTAGGGCCCCCAAAATTACAGGTATAAACCTGAACTTGTAATCTGGATAGAATGACTACAGATTTCTCAATAGTTCAGCGTAGGTATTCTCTTTTTCACTGATCTTCAGAAAATGTATGTGTGTGTTACATACATACATACATAATACATACATACATACATACATACATAAATACAGACACGTGCACACACAAAGACACACATACGCACACGTGTCTGTTCTTATGGTTAGTTATAATAAAATAAGTTTCCATTAATCTGTTGTGTTAATCTATACTTTTATAGTTTCGGATAGTTAACCCATGGTCGGACTGCAGGCCGACGATTGGTTAACTGGCGGGAATTTCGAAGTCACTGTCAATAATATTCTTGTATAAGAATAATGTGTATATGTATATATGTACTTGAAAGTGGATGCGTGGCGTTCCATCAAATAATAACAAAATAATAAATAAAATATATGCATATATACATACATATATGTAAGTACCTACATCTATATATACATGCATATATGGGTACAGGACACCAAAAAAACGTCGAACTCAATGGGGAACGAAAAGATAAAAACAAAACCATGGAAACGGACATTTTTTTTTAAACAACGAAAAAACAGTGTACAAGACATATAACACAAGGAAAATTCCCCTTCTTCAGCCGCCCCTGCTTCGTCTACTCCGTGTTTCGAAGGTAAAGGCGAGACACGACTTCATTGAAACAGTCCTTCTCGCCAAGCAAATTAAATATAATTTGGGATTTTTTTGCGGAGGGGTAAAAGTGGTAACAAAAACAGGACAGTAAAACCAATACAAATAAAAACAGTAAAAGACAGGACAAGGAGAATAACAGTAACACAAACACACGTGTGTGTGTGTGTGTGTGTGTGTGTGTGTGAACCTGAAGGCGTTTGTGACCGAAATATATGATTTTTGCGGCTGTTTAACTTACGCGCTCTCTATATGCGTAGAGAGGATTTCGTATTTATGTAAGAATGTGTTCACCTATAATTCCATTCAGCTGAATCTATTTATGCAATCACGAACGCGTGAATACATTTTGGATATGCGTGAATGACATTTTCGTGTAAGCGTGAATGCATATTGGCGCATGTATGTATGTGTATAGGTATTGTTTTTATGTTCATAAACATGTTTAAGGTAAAGTATTTTCTAGAAAAGAAAAAAAAAGCAACCTTCATAGCTTTTAAAAGCCCTTCTAAACATTCTAAAGCCAGTTTAGCTAATAATGACCAGCAAGAAATTATGTTGGTTGGTTGACATTAGGCTCATACTGTTGTACATGTACAAGCCAACTGTGAAAATATCGCTGCTTGCTTCAAAACCAATAAAACCCAGTGGACCGGATACCGCGCTTCTATTATCTTCAGGCAATGCTTCCAAGAGCTGGCCCTGACTCACCGAATTCTTTAATCTCTATTTCATTATAAGTATTTATCCCTATCTTTTGGAACATATTACAATGTATAACGTTCTGAAGAAGAGCAACCCTTACACCTCCCTCAAAAATCGACTTATTGATCTCGCGCCCGATTTCTCGTAGGTGAAAAAAAAGTGCTCCTCAACACTTTGAACTCCTCTTGTAAAGCCATATCTACTGGAAACCTGTTCTTGTAAATTACTCACCAACGGGCCATCATCATTCTAATATATGGCAAAACAAGGATATTGTACTTGAAATCAGCGATGGTATCCGAGTTGCCTCCGGTCTCCAGACATGGTCTTGTGGAGTTTCCTCAAAGAGCTAGCATCACGTGTAGAACGAATCCAGTTAACAATTGAAATCTTTGTGAGGATCACTTCCGTCCTCTTCCTTTGGCCAAGAATGGTGGCTAGTTTTAACTGTGTGGTGGTTATGACAAAGGAGACATGAGGAACAAGAATGAAGTGAGTGAAGATAGATACTTTCCTCTTCTGTCAAGCGTTCATCGACTTTTTCAAGTTTCATTTGGAAAGGGTGGAGAGGGAATTTATTGGAAGTGTGGCCCAAGAGAATGCCTGTATACATGGCTATTTTTCGAGGCTACAAGGTGAACACATCAACTCGGCCGTAATCGGGATGCAGATGGTTGTCTTTTGGAAAGGTCTTGATCTCGTGATTCAGACGATTTTCCTTAACCCAGTTGTTTACTTGGGGTTGTTAGGCGTGAGTAAGAGCGAAGGCCATACCTTTAGGCGGGGCGGCCAGATTTCTTTTGGCATTGAGAAGTCTTCTGAAGAAAGTGCCGCTCTTTTCGTGCAAGTGGGTGACTGGGAAGCCGTCTTGGATGCATGCTTAGACTGTGCGATAGGAGAAGAGTTATAAAAGCTCCACAAACCTGTTCGGATGTTTTTGAAATGTTTGGTAGGTATCGATTAAATGTTCCAAATGTGAATATAGTCAAACTACATCGATTACACAAACCAATAGACCCGGTTATTAGAAGCGCTCAGCTTCTAATAGCCGGATGAAGCTAACAGAAACCGGATTAGTGAATTAGTAAAGTGGCCGTGACTGTGGCAATCGTCACGAACGAAGAGTATGTTTCTATAAAGCCAGGGCTCTAATAGTAGTCCACCCTGAAATGGGTTATTAGAAAAGAATCAGTAGGATTAAGTAAGAAACCTGCAACAATGAAAAACTCGACTTGAAGAGGCATTCATGAAAGCGTGGTTGTGGCACAATTCAGTCTTTGGAGAACCATAACGAGCTCATGCTACACGATTCTGAGATGGGTGCAGTTTTTTTTAGCGGCGCTTCGTTCAATTGTTCGGGACCTATCGTGGGACGGATCGTGTGTCTGTCTCGATGGCCTATTACAACTCTTGAAAACGGAGTTGGTAAGTTGCGCAAGTCCAATCGTAGCCATTGAAATACAGGAAGCGTTGGCTAGTTGCAAGAAGGGCAATCCCTTGGTTTGGCTAGTCTGCCCTACGAGCTTCATGCTTATATGCCGCACATGTTCAGCGATCTATTGGAAGATGCCTACTTCTACGGGTAGCCCTATTTGACAGTTCTCATTTCTCTTTGTCAAGGAGTGGTGAACTTGCTGAGAAAGAACCCGAATAATAGGGACTACGTCAATAATTTTCTGCTCAATTACTCTTCTAGATGCAGAGTTCATTATTTTTTCCAGTGTATTAGCGAAGGTGTTGCTACTTGACACCGATAGCTTATGATGCGCAGAGACATGCGCCATCCCGAACAGTTCTGTTTATGACAGCCTTTATCACATGTGATACATCATAGAGAGGTTGGATAAGGACCAATACCCAAGCAACGTTGTTCTCTAGCAAACACTCAGCACAAAGAGGAACCAATAAGCTGACCTTTTCCGAGAAACCTTTATATCAGGTTATACTTTCCCAGGTATAATTTCCAGAAATGGTTAGTCTGTTCTGGTGGACTTTCACCGAGGCTTTATGGATAATCTCCAGAAATTCCTTACTCGAAGGGTGATTGCCAGTTTGAAATAAACTCTGTTGGCACGGAATATCTGCCAGAGATGTCTGAGATGCGCGCAGAGTGACAAAACCGTTTTGCAAGGGACCCGCTCTGTACCCAAGCTTCGCTGGCTTCCATTGTTGTTCCATTGAGTTGTGTCGAGGAGATTCAGTCACGCGTAGAACGGATCCGACTACCAGCCGAGTCCATTTTGAGGACTGAATATACTCGCCTTTCTTTAGCTGGGATAGACAGGCAGCCTTTATCTGTCTGGTGGCCAAGGCAAAAAGAGATTTTGTGGGGGACGTGATTGAAAGAGCTTAAGACTGAGCAAAACTTTTAGCAACTTTTCTCAAGTTTCACTTAAGAAGTCAATAGGGGTGAGGGTGGGGCAGTGAGGTGCTGCCTTCCAGGCAATTCATTCAAGAGTGGGTGAGAGTGGCATACGAACGTTCCTGCCCAGACTACGCACTTTTAGAGAATTAGAGAGCAGCTTAGAGAAAGCTGCTTTATATAGTGGTCAGGGGTGACTGTTCACTTACTCTCTATTTTACTCTTTTACTTGTTTCATTCATTTGACTGCGGCCATGCTGGAGCACCGCCTTTGGTCGAGCAAATCGATCCCGGGACTTATTCTTTGTAAGCCCAGTACTTATTCTATCGGTCTCTTTTGCCGAACCGCTAAGTGGCGGGGACGTAAACACACCAGCACTGGTTGTCAAGCAATGCTAGAGAAACAAACACAGACACACAAACATATACACACACATACATATACATATATACGACGGGCTTCTTTCAGTTTCCGTCTACCAAATCCACTCACAAGGCTTTGGTCGGCCCGAGGCCATAGCAGAAGACACTTGCCCAAGATGCCACGTAGTGGGACTGAACCCGGAACCATGTGGTTGGTTAGCAAGCTACTTACCACACAGCCACTCCTGCGCCATTTGTGGAATTTTCCCGGATAAACCACGGAGGTCTTCCTCGAACCTCTTCCTCGGACGTCTTCCTGCTTTTGGGCAATTTTCCTTGTTGAAATTTTTATTATCATGTTTGCTTTTGTTTACATTTTGTTTACACGTAAAACCTCCCTCTTGTCCTTGCAATGTCCATGTTTTTACGTGAGCTCTGATGGCTAATAAAGAAGTCATCGTCATCATTATTGCTTTTTTTGTTTTTTATTTTGGTGTTTTGGTTACTTCCCGTTTTACGAAACAGTAAACAGATTTATTTCAGTCATAAATTTTTTCTATCACACGATAGTTAAAGCCAGATGATTCGCTTTTCTGCGAGTGTATATTGTAATAACCGATATTGAGAGGGAGGGAGGGAGAGAGAGAGAGAGAGAGAGAGGGAGTGAGAGAGAGAGAGGGAGTGAGAGAGAGTGTGAAGTATTCTCATATTTCTTTTAATTCATCGCGACCATTATCATGATCATTATGTTGATGAAGTTAAAGGATGATGACAATGGAAATGATACTTATAAATAATAATAATAATAATAATAATGCTGATGATGATGACGATGATGGTGGTGGTGGTGATGACGAGAATAATTCATCATCACTACCATCATAATCATCATTATCATCATTGCATGTTTCGGGATTAAAAACGCATTTTTCCAGCTTTATAATATGAACTTTTCATGTCGGATTGAAGCGGCATAAATGAAGAATTGTTGTGATTCATGCATAACATTTCCACGAACCTGCTGAATTGCAGGTTTTGTAACATCATACGACAGCACCAGAGGATTTGTTATACTGAAATACTAGATTATTATTATTTTTATTATTATTATTATTGTTGTTGTTATTATTGGAATCATATTGGCCTTTAATCTGATATTAGCTGAACTCGGCCGTGGGTTGGTTGTGTGACACTCAGAATATCTCCTCTCCACCTCTCTCTCCTCCCTGCTCTGACTCATCCGAATCCCCCAGTAATAAAACATACTAGCAATGTGAAACTGTTGGAGTGATTTAGATCCAGTTCAACCCCGATCAAGCAGACCTATGATCAAAGGCGTTCAAGTCATGAGCACCACTTTCTTTTATACGTCTACGAGGATATCAAGGTGTTCAGCTGGCAGAATCGTTAGTGCGTTGGACAAAAGGCTTAACAGCATTTGCATCGGCTGCTTACGTTCTGAGTTCAAACCCAACCGAGGTTGACTTTGCTTTTTGTCGTTTGAAGGTCGATATAAATAAGTAACTTCCTCCAAATTTTCAGACCTTGTACACATAGTACAAGGCGCAGGAGTGGCTGTGTGGGTAAGTAGCTTGCTAACCAGCCACATGGTTCCGGGTTCAGTCCCACTGCGTGGCATCTTGGGCAAGTGTCTTCTGCTATAGCCCCGGGCAAACCAATGCCTCGTGAGTGGATTTGGTAGACGGAAACTGAAAGAAGCCTGTCGTATATATGTATATATATATATGTGTGTGTGTGTGTATGTGTTTGTGTGTCTGTGTTTGTCCCCCTAGCATTGCTTGACAACCGATGCTGGTGTGTTTGCGTCCCCGTCACTTAGCGGTTCGGCAAAAGAGACCGATAGAATAAGTACTGGGCTTACAAAGAATAAGTCCCGGGGTCGATTTGCTCGACTAAAGGCGGTGCTCCAGCATGGCCGCAGTCAAAAGACTGAAACAAGTAAAAGAGTAATAGTAAAAAGAAAACAAATGAGCATATTGTCCCATACGTACGAACGTAACCGTGTTGTTAAGAAGTTCGCTTCACACATACAGTGGTCCCAAGTTCGATCCCGTTGTGCGGTACTTTGAGCAGGTGTCGTCTACCATATGCATGGGGTCAGATAACTGAATTTGGTAGCTGGAAACTGTAAGCAGATCCCTTGGTGGGACAACTATCTTTGGGTGGTACGTTAAATCTGTTTAAAATCACCGTTTGGTTATTAGGTATATTTAGCAGAGTCCATTCTCTTGCAAAGATCCTTGTCTACGGCCCGAGGATAACTTCCCCCTCCCTCCTACCATTTATTGAGACCCCTATCCTTTTTCTGTAGATGGTAGAATTTAATTCGAGGAAGATTTTAGCTTCTATTTCTTGATGATAAAAAGACTGTTTAGACGTTTCCTTGTAATGTGAAATTTCAAATTTCCTAGGCTACGGTGAGTTTTAGGTTGTGAACAGTAAAAGATGCTGGAGGTCCTTAAGATTCCTTATAATCAAGATTTCGAGATTCGAAGGAATATGTAAGAAAAAGATGCTTCAAAATGGGCGACAACAAAAGCAACAACAACAATAACGACAAGAACAACATCAACAGTAACAAGCGCAACTACAACATTTACTAAAATTCAAGAGTTAAAAAGTAGAAACATTAATAACAATAACAACAACAACAACGACGACGGCAACATCAACAACAACAACAACAACAACAAGTAGGCAGTGATGACCTGTCTTTGAGTAGGAATCCAATAGTTCGAAGCTAACAACAACAACAACAGCAAGAAAAACGCTGACACTGACAACGATAACGAAGACAACGACAGCAAGTTTTCAGCAACAAATTTAATGATTATAAAGTGACAGAAACGAAGAACTCTAACAAGAAAATATTTCCCAATGCTAATCATACCCAT
This sequence comes from Octopus sinensis, assembly GCF_006345805.1. Taxonomy (NCBI): domain Eukaryota; kingdom Metazoa; phylum Mollusca; class Cephalopoda; order Octopoda; family Octopodidae; genus Octopus; species Octopus sinensis. Next base: position 36,089,445 of record NC_042998.1, read on the forward strand.
ACACACACAAACACACACACAAATACGTAGACTCACGAAATCCGTGTCTTATTTCAGTTGTCATTCAAAATCTTACTGAAATATTTTTTCTTTAAAAATGAAATGAAAAAGAACAAGGAAAAAGAAAGAAAAAAAAAGCCTAGCGAACCCAAAACATAAGGTAAAGAATCTGAACGAGACAGTAGAAAGACAGTTACTGCATTGCAGCAAGTGCTTCCAATCTTATTGAGGCTACGCTACCTTTAAAATATACAAAAACCGAATTCCCAGAATCTTGACCAAGAATTAATGTTTTATTGATAGACGAACGGCAGTAAAACGAAACAGGTTTATAGCTTATATAATGTATATTTGTAATAAAATTCACACAATATTGCTATTGACTCTCATACATAACCTCTCACTAGGACAACATCAAAATACTTAAGACAACACAAAACAATTCAACTTTTAAAATTATTAAAACCAAGAGGAGTGTTGTGAGTGAATCAGGTAATGACATTAGCGAGACTGACGAAACAAAAAGCCAATATTGCGCGCACCCAGAGGAATATAGACTCTTTACTTAACGGGAGATTTTTAAAAGAATCTTTGAAAGACTTGGATTAATAAACAAATATCATAAATTCATCGTTGTCATTGATGTTTTAGAAACCTCTTCAGATTTAAAAGAAAATTCAATATTCTACGATTCTTCATCGTTTTCTCGAGGAATCCTCGAAATCTAAGTAGTTCGGTATATTGCAACAGTAAGTTCGAATTCATCCAAGAATGACTTCGACATTATTTATTCCGAAGCCATCTATAAGTAATATTCTAAAATCATTCAACAAACTCCATTCTTTGTCTCTCGTAACATACGATCTTAATCTTACTAAGGCAGTAATATTCCACTTCTGAAGACGTGGGCTGCGCGGGGACCATTCGACAATTGCACAAGTTCACCTATCGTTTGTGAACTTTTCGACATGACCGGCTCATCGTAGTTTTTCGTGGTAGTATTCTACGACGATGCCGTTCACTCCAGTTATATCCCTGATCATCTCGTTCCGGATGTTATCTTTTAGCGCGATTACTAGCATCGACTTTTCCATGGTCTCTGCGCCGTAAGCAGATGTTGTTCTCTCTTCGGCAAGGTGGCCTGTGTGTGTGTGTATATATATACATATACATATATATATATATATATATATATATATATGATAGATCGTTAGCCACTACACACATTTTTTTCTCTCCTTGTTTTTTCCTGTGTCCCTTTCTGTAGAAGAGCGTAGGCTCGAAACGTAAAAGACTTTTTCTATTCCTGAGCGTTATACTAATACATCTGTTTGTTTTGTACACCACCTGTCTTCGTCTTTTGTTGTTTTTTTTTGGTAAAATCTCCCTCTCTCTCTCTCTGTCTCTCTCTCTATATATATCCATTGTGGTGCTCCAATATGACCGCAGCCACATGGCTGAAGCGAATAAGAGAAAACACGCACACACACGTACAAGGTGTCCAAAAAAAGTATACACATGTTTATAAAATCAGTGTTTATTAAAATACATTTCACTTTCAAAATTTAATAGTCTTCAGAAAGAATTTAATGTTTTATGAACGCCTATTTTCAAACTGACGACCGTTCTGGTCCAGGTAATTCTAATAGCGCAAAGCAATGGAATCGGAAATATCAAGAAACACATCATTTGCTATTTGTGTGAATTCTTGTCCGATGGTTGCTCTGAATTCGTCGACTGTCGCAGTTTTTGGACCATAAACTTTATCTTTTAAGTATCATTATCAAAAGATATCTCGTGTGAAGCCCGCTGAATGCGGAGGTTATTCTACTGAAACTCTTGGTAAAATCTCATCAACGTTGGCCCTTTATATTCCTATGGCAATGTAGAGGCACTCCATCTTGCTGGAAATAAAACGCCACCACCTCTTCAAAGTCCACTTGAAAGCTCGGCATTAATAGATTGTCACAGCAAAAAAAAAAAAATATATATATAGGACCGGTCAAAGTACCATAAAAAAGAATTGTCCAATTAATTTTCTAAATGGTAAGTCGCTCCAAACAGTAACTCCTGGCAAATTAATGTGATGTTCCTGTGTAATATGCAAATTCTCAGCTCCCTAGTTAGTGAAATTGTGGAAGTTAATCGAATCATTTAAATGTAACCTCTTCACTCCAAACAATCTTGGGGGGTGGGGTGGGGTGGGGAGTGTATATCTTTTACACATCCTGCCATGTACCACTCGCAAAACTCCCATCTTCCGTCCAGATTTCCATTGACAGCATGGATATATTCTTTGAATAAAATTTTTCCACTGACAAAACGCGACGCAGGCTAGCTTCGAAATTTCTATCCCACGAAATCGCTAGACCCACAAAATTTCTTGAACACTGATTATGCATTTCTGGTACCATTTCATGCTTTGTGGGGTTTGTTCGATGTTCGCGGTCTGGCGAAACGTTTCTTGTGGACATTAGGAACAGTTCCATCTGCTTCAAACTTATCTCTAATTCGAACGCTGGTAAGTAGCGAAGGTGGATCTTGTTTGAAACTCTTCCTAAACTACTTTTGTGCTTCGCCTGCGTTTTCAGCTTTCCTGTCACTCTTTAGCCAAAACGTCTTTTGTTCAAAGCTTAGTCTAGCTGCAATCAATTTCCAACGGGTTAAGTTTAAAAAGAAGTGCAAATTAAGTGAGTTATCACCTGTTAAAATATGTATATGTGTTTTGGGAAACCCTAATTGTAAAAGTTTCTTCAATTATACTTAAAACGTTCATGTATACTCGAACGTAGAACGACCTTTGTTGCGGAATATATGCGAAAAAACACCGGAGGGCTATGATCTTGCAACAGGAACAGTCATGTTTATGTGGCGATAAGCATTACTTCTACGTATAGTTATTGGTTTCATCTCTTATAGTGATTCTCTAAGTAGCTCATTTACTCGTTGCATGGTCAATGACTGCGTGTCATTTGGTTTCTATATATTGCGGGCTGGGGTGACCTACTGCTATCTCAAGCGAACGAGAATCCACCACCGAAGATGACCACAAAGAGGTCCAAACCGTACGGTCTAGTGGTCTCGTGGCTGGGAGATAGTAGGGGCTCACTCCCTTGCTTGCAATATATATCGGGTGGATTGCTTCAAAGAGCCAGCTGGAGGAGGCGTCCACTTGGGGTTAAAAATAGCTGTAACGTGGGTTCCTAGGGAAAAGCTATGTTTTTATATATTATAGGCATAGGCGTGGCTGTGAGGTAAGGAGTTCACTTCTCAACCATATGGTTCCGGGTTCAGTCCCGCTGCGTGGAACCTTGGACAGATGTCTTCTGCTATAGCCTCGGGTCAGCCAAAGTCTTGTGAGCGGATTTGGTAGACGGAAACTGAAAGAAATCCGTCGTAGTTATGTGCATGTATTTTTGTGTGTGTGTCTGTGTTTATCCCCCGCCATTTTTGACAATCGATTTTGGTGTGTTTACGTCCTCGTAACTTAGCGGTTCGGCAAAAGAGACCGATAGAATAAGTACTAGGCTTACAAAGAATAAGTCCTGGTGTCGATTTGTTCGACTAAAGGCGGTGCTCCAGCATGGCCGCAAACCAATGACTGAAACAAGTATAAGAATAAAAGAATATATATATATATATATATAATTTTTTTTCATAGCTGAAAAAAGATTAGATATCTATATAGATATTTCATAAATATATATCAGGTCATCCCATAAGTTCTGTTTGAATTTTGAATAAAGGAAACAAGTGATCAAATGTTATATTTAATTGAAATTTAATCATCAATGTACTTTCCCTGATTTTCTGTGACTTCCTTCCATCTATTTACGAGCTTTTTAATCCCATGAATGTAAAACTCTTTTGGTTTCAAAGCGAAGATCTCTGAAATGTCAGTTTCGACCTCCTCCTGGCTTGCGAAAGTTATGTCCCCCAAAATGATTCTACGAAACAAATGGTAGTCTGATTGAACAAGGTCGGGAGAATAAGGTGGATGAGGAATTTTTTCTCAACCAAGCTCTTCGATCTTCTGTGATGTAATTTTTGCAGTGTGGGGTCGCGCATTGTCCTGATGAAACATCACACTTTTTCGATTCCTTAAAACGGGTCTTTTTTCCTTCAAAGCTTGGTTTAAACGCTCTAATTGCTGACAGTAAACTTGAGCATTGATTGTTGCATTAAGTAGTAACAATTCAAAGTGA
>NC_042998.1:36098649-36133649 GCF_006345805.1 Octopus sinensis
AATTGATCGTTTTAGGATAATTGTTTCCGTTTGCTAACCTCTGAGTTCAAATCTCGACCTGATCAATTTTGCATATGGGAGTGGACACTGACTGTTGCCATTTCAGCAAAGACTGCATCACATTTTTTACTGCTATTTCTCATTTCCTTATTCACTGTATTCGATACAACATACATTTTTCTCCTTTATAGAGTTGAAATTGCTAGTGGGTGGTGGTGGTGATAAAAGGGGATGTGATGGTTGAGTATTGAGTTAGGTAAAGTTAAGCTTCTCGTAAACTTCAGAGACCAACGGGGGTGTTAAACCCACCTCGCCGCCGATTTGACCGCTCTTACTGGTTCCTTCGAAGGCCACGAACAGCATCAATCGAAACAAATAAGAAAGCTTATTCGACTTCAAAGGATCAAAGACATAATAAAATACCTGATTCAGATGTAATCGAAATCCCATTTTAATGGATTCGATTTCTCATTCCATTGATTTGCCTTTCAAGTGTGTATTATGGCTTAGAGGTGAAACGAGTTGATTTAAATTTGCATAAACAACAACTCTGCCATTCAACCTTCAGACTCGCAAAATTAATTATATATAATGGTTTCGAATGTTGACACCAGACCAGAAATTTCAGGAGCGGGGGTAGGTCGATACATCGACCTCCAATGCTCAACTGGTACTTAGTTTATGAAACCCAAGAGGCAAAGTCGACCTCAGCAGAACTTGAACTCAGAACGTAAAGACAGACGAAATGCTATAATGATTAGAGAAACTGTTTGGGTTGTCCTCTGCATTAATGCCGCTTTCATTTTTGTTTTCCTTACAAAATTTATCTGGAATCAATTAGTCTAAGGAAAAAAGGTGTGGGGAAATTACTCTTAAATTATGTTGACCCATTCCTATAAACGGGATAATTTTCTTTTACTGGTTGAATAAAGAATATGGAAGGCTTTAAGGACTTTGATGATACCGACCTACGGTTGTTTATCGACAGACTATCGCGTCCTAATTGAAAGTGATTGTTGAGAGTGTTACAGGTTACAGGTAGCGGCTTTTTACTATATTTACTGGTTGAGGGTTAATGTTTTGTGATGTTTCACAACGTGACTACAAACAGTGAGATCCAGTAGCAGAACAGCTCTGAATTCGCTGCAGAAACAGAGGAAATGGAATCACTTAAGGGCCATCTAAATAGCTGAGTTTGGTAGTGTCAGAAGTCTTTCCAAGATCGTAAAATAACCGCAGTAAGACAGGATTCTGTTGCTCTGTAGCTGTTTCGCAGAGGATACCAGATCAATTGTTCCTTCAGAGATTCAAAATTCACATTGAGATTCTGACAACACTTTTCCCGAGACAACAAGGGATGGTTGAGTAGTATTCTGGAGAAGATTTCTTTTTCTACGATGGAGAGGAGAGATAAGCAATGAGGGAATTTTCCAGATCTGAGCCTGCTGATACTATTTGTGTTCCCCATATTCTCAGTATGAAGTCTTGTTCTTAAGGATTGGCCAGAATTCTAGATGAACTCCCGAGGAATGTTGTCTGAACCAGGTGACTTCCTTGTTTTAATCTTTTTGACGACATCCCTGAATTCTTGAAAAGAAGCGGGATGTCGAGGCACTGTCCTCAGAAAATCTTTCGCTGCAGTTGAGCTCCTATTTTGGAGAATGCTGAAATATTCCTGCGATTGGTGCAGGATGTTGTAGCTCTCAGTGAGAAAGCTGGAGTCGTCAGCAGTCCTCAGAATCTCTGTTGGTGCTCGGGTTGGGCCGTGGGGTTCTTTCTAAGCTCAATGACGTCTGTATGTCTTTGCATCTCAGTAACCTTTTCTCTCCGCCATTTGTTTCGAAACACGCGCTTGAGATCTTTAAATCGTTTTATTTTTATATTTGAGGTTGGATCTTGTTCAAGGGATTGGTGAGTATCTTGTTCTTAGCTTTGATGAAACTCAAGGTTTCCTCGTTGTTTTCATCGAATCAACCCTGGCGTTTCCTTTTCGTAAAGCCAAAAGGTCTTCTCGGCAGTTTCTTGGATGAGGTTTCAGATTGTTGTTTACTCTTCCATGGTGTCTTTGGTGTTGGTGGGCTGTTTGCCAGCTGTTCTTTGATGTATTCTCGGAATACCTCGTCTTGATTTTTAAGTTTTGGAGTATCAAACCTTCTCCTTGGTTGGCACTTTAAAGTGGAAAGGTAGTTTACGCTGAACAGAAATTCTGAGTCAGTTGGTGAGTTTATAATCTGTACAACAGCCTTCTGTCTTTCTTGCTGTTCTGGTGATAGTGACCCCCCACCCTTATAGCATTGTCGAGTAATAATATAGTCAATGGCATCCCAGTGCTTTGAGTGTGGGTGCATCCTTGTACTTTTAAATCGGCTTGGGAGCCGGAACTGAGAGAAACTGCCCGTTTGCATTGCAGTTTCCGATGCCTTCTTTACCCATAACTTTCTCCCACAGGAAATAGTTCTTTCTGACTCTGGCGCTCAAATCACCAAGTAAGATGAGCTTGTCTGTAGTTGCTATCTGTCTGTCTGCTGCCTGCCAATCTGTCTGTCTGTCTGTCTAAATGTGCATTTGTGCAAATAGATTCAATGAAATCTTTTCCCTCTTTCCTTTCGTATGTATTCTATTGTGGGTATATTTGTGTATATAAATCAGTATATACACATTTACTAGTTTTAAAAATCTGGTCAGAATGACTTCCCATTTTCCTATATATATAGACCTCATGAACTCTCTGGGATTTTAATCAATGGTCTGTTGAACTTGCTGGATAAATTCAAGTGTTCTGATGATTTCAGAGCGTTTAGAATGCCTTTTATGCTTTGACACTGGTGATACGTTTCCATCTTCAGTCTCTAGCTCCTTACAAACTTTGCAGACGAAAGATCTGGCAACTTTTAAAAGTCGAGATATTTCTAAATCGCTAAGCTCAGCCTTTATAACCACAATAACAGCATGCCTCTTCATTTCTTGAGTAAGCTGAGGGTCTGTCATTATTATTTTCGGAAACAAAGATTATACAGCGTTAGCAAATTGTACAGCAATGATCCCCCAAAAGGTATGTCCTCAAATACGTTACGCACCTTGTGCATGTATGTGTATATATATATATAATATATATATATATATATATAATATATATATATATATATATATATATATATATATATATATATGAGTTCCTCCGCCCTTTAACGGGCTTTGCTTTTTTGTCCCGCAGGGTGTCCAACTAACATCCTCCTCACAAGAAGACTCGGTGGGGTTGCCAGTTTAGTCGAAGACCCGACAATGCAACAGGTTGTACTGGTTTACATGTTACCAGTAGCGCTCGAGAGCGACCTCTCTCTCTCTCTCTCTCACCCACAATACTGTAGTTCGTGATATTACTTTCATTCCATAGTATTAAATGAAACCGCAATCTTCGATTTTTATTATTCATACTCTAAGACGGGAACGGAAACTTGTGGATGTTCCGTTATTTCCACAGTCTTATAGGGTCATACACTTCTTTTGCTTTTTTCAGTAATCCGTGAAATTAAACGTCTGGATTATCTTATCCCAGCTGAAATATTATACATGGCACCAAGATGTTATTATTTTACCGACCTAATACGAAGGGCGTTCTTAACAAGCAAAACGTCGAAGAAAACTTCAAAGCTGCTAGAGAAACATCTTGAAAATTCCATAGGAATCTCCAAGGCACTGTAGTGGAATATAAATGCGATTTAACGCATTGCCTGCCATGAGCCCTATTTGGAGATCTGCTAAAAACAGCCTCACTGCTGGTTTTTCGTTATATTTAAAGTGAATTGCTTATGTACATTGTATTTGCAGAGGTGTGTCTAATAATATCTAATAGTTAAAGTTTGTCATTATTTGCTCTGGTTAATTCTAGAGGACATTTTATGTCATAAATCGCAATTTTTGAACTACAAAAATATTGACTGTTTTGAATACTATACATTATTTTAACTCCTAAGACACTTGGCAAAGCCAAAAAATATGAATAAAAAAATTTGGCACTTAATGGATTAAGGCGGCAAACTGACAGATTCGTTTGCTCGCAGGGCAAAATTCTTAACAGCATTTCGTTCACGTTCTGTGTTCCAAACTCCGCGGAGATCGATGTTGCTGTTCATCCTTTCGGGGTCGTTAAAATAAGTACCAGTTGTACACTGGGGTCGAAGTAATCGACTTACTCCCTTCCCAGAAATTTCTAGCCTTGTTCCAAAATTTGAAATCAATAATAATAATAATGTGGCCGATTAATTCAATCCAGTGGTAGCTGGAGCATCTGTATGCAAAAGCAAGAACTGAGATGGATATCGATTGGAGGATGAAGAAAGGGGAGGCCACTGACCAGACGACATCGAAACTTTTAAGAGGACTTTCAATGGCTGTCAGCAGCCAGTGAGAAACAGGGAAGAACACAAGAACAGTCTAAAACACGAGAGCAGAATTGCTGTCCGTTGTGAAAACATACACCGGAGAAATACAATAAATTTATTATGAAACCACAGCAGACCGAGTCCACAGAAAACATTTCGGAGGACTCGGCTTTTACGATTTCGACATAGCAATTGTTACAGTGACCATGCAAACTTATTTCACTACAAGTAGGGCGATGTTGTATAACTGCAGAGCTGATCTATCTTTACGTTTTCTTTCGTTGCTATACGGTGGTGAGAATTAAAGAAAAAGAAACATAATTAGTCTCTTCAGATGTCAACTATTCTTTCATTTCAGTAAATGTGATTTGGAGAAACGCCGAAAAACCAAGAAATATACTTTTGGCTAATCGAAGATGACAACTGAATTTCAATTCTCGGTTGACACAAGTCCAGTGTACTTATGTTAGAAATAGCTTTGAAAAACATGTGGAAAGTTGCAGTATATAACTTTTCCCTTAAGACATAGTGGCTTGTAAAGACAGAGAAAGAAAGAAAGAAAGAAAGAAAGAGAGAGAGAGAGAGAGAGAGAAACAGAAATGTTTCTGTTTCTTCAACGATGCTGTTGAACAGAGACATCGGTAGATCATCGAAATGAATTGCTTGACAGTCAATGTTCATATGTCTTTGTCTATCACCCCCACCCCTGGCATTAAATAAATAGCTTTTACTGGGCGAATATTCAAATAAGTATATTCCTCTTCTACAAATTGAAATCTTTCTTGAAAATTTAAGAAAACAGTTTTGCCATCATTTGTCGAATAGCGTTAAGAATTCCGTTTCTATTCCTGGTTGTCAATTCCTTTTATTTACGGAGTTAATGATTTTAATATAAACTTAGATAAACTTAGATATGTTTCGACCAAAGATTGGTCCAGGCCATGTCTAACTTAATAGCACCACCTGATAGGATTATTCGAATCCTGTTTAAGTCAAGTTTTGTTTAAGTCAAGTTTTGTTTAAGTCAAGTTTTGTTTAAGTCAAGTTTTGTTTAAGTCAAGTTTTGTTTAAGTCAAGTTTTGTTCAAGTAGTGAGTTCTTGTTGGGTGAGTTGTATCCAGTTTTGTTCAAGTAGTGAGTTCTTGTTGGGTGAGTTGTATCCAATTATGGGTGGCTTATCTGGTATTCTTTGAAGGAATCTATCCAGACTCTGTTTAAAGTTGATGGGATCCTTTTCCTCTTTGATCTCCCTCGGGACAATGTTAAATAGGGCAGGGCCTGTTGAGGAAAAGAAATTATGTTGCAGTGTACATGTATGTTGTGATCTTGAATTGGGCAGGGGACGTATAGCCCGTGGTCCAAGTCTTGGATGAACCTTGAAGCTAATGTTTAGGTCGTTTGGGCAAAGTTGGCGGTATATACATTATTTCTCTGTGTCCATTAATCTGATATCAATAGAGTAAAAATATGCTCACCCTTTCTGAAGTAAATACCAGTTATTTCTGCAGGTTTCTAGCATATTAAATAAATGAGAGATACATTTATCTCTGGGTAGGTAGGACTCTCTACTTCTGGCCGACTTAACGGGGGAGAGAGAGTCTTCAGTACAAAAAGGCGGCAAAATCTCTTATCAGTTATACAGTTATCCCGCCCCGGACTATAGCTGCGATTATACGGCATGTATATAGTCGCTCAACTTGCTACAAATAGGAACTAAATTCCATCAAATCACACGCTGCCTTCTTTTAAAAAGGAAAGGATACATTAGACAATGTAGTCTCATATATACAGAAAAAGTAGACAGCACGGGTAGGATATCAGTGATTATAAGTCTGTTCTATCAGAAGTTGCCTTCAAGTAAACAACAAGGTAGAATAGGCAGTTGTCAGTTATTTTAACCATAGAATCTAACACAAAACTGGTGTCAAGATGGACGACGCTCATCTTTTATTTCAGCCACAGTGTATCTAGATCTACGTTATTGGATGTGTTCTTAAGATAGTGGAATGTGATCTGAGGAAAATATGTTTTTATTTTTAGTAGTTTTGGTCATCACACTAAGTCACCTCGTTGACTCAAGCAATGCTAAGTTGTCACTGTTGCTGCTTGACCCCAGTTAAGCCTTCATTGAGCAGACCTATGGTCAAAGGTCTGTGGCCTAGTAGTTAGACTAATTGTACACACAATCATCAGGTTGTAGGCTCGAATCCCAGCCCGAGCAGTGTATTATCACCTTGCTCAAGGTGCTTCATTTCACGTGGCCCCCAATCTAATACATCTGCACAAGAGAGGCAACACACAGACCATTAACCCCAAAACTTTGCAAATACAAAATGTCCAAGGCTCTTAATAGCATCAGACAGCCTTTCCCGATGTGTCCCTCTTTTTAAAGAGAGAAGGGTGCGTTTGAATGAATTTTTCTGCTGTTTGTTTTCTGCTCTTTCGTTGGATAAATAAACCATACATCACTGCTTTTTTCATTCCTCCGTAATTTAAAAGAACAGAAAAATCCTTGAATAATAAAGAAACGCTTTACTTAAAAGTTATTATATCTTAATGTCATTTTAAATATAATTATTTAGTCTTTTGCTTTATTCATTTCAGAATTCACCGAGTTTAAGACTATCGTAAAGCCTTCGTAAAGCGATAATATTTTTTTTTTTTAATACAAATCTGATTAGAGGGGATCGCTGTTGACAAAGAATTTGTCTATCCTGTGTGTACGAGTGTGGGTGTGTGTATACATATACATATATACACACCCATACATACAAATATATATAAATATATGCTTATATATGGCTGTGTGGGTAATAGCTTGCTTCCCAACCACATGGTTCCGGGTTCAGTCCCACTGCATCTTCTGTTATAGTCTTGGGCCAACCAAAGCCTTGTGAGTGAATTTGGTAGACGGAAACTGGAAGAAGCTCGTCATATATATATATAATGTGTGTATATATATATATGTGTGTGTGTGTGTGTGTGTGTATATATATGTGTATATATATATATATGTGTGTGTGTGTGTCATTGTATGTATGTATATTTATACTCATGCAGAATACAGATATTCTTACATGCGGATGTCAGACACACACATACACTCACACACACGCATATATATACGCATGCGTGTTTTTATGTGTAACATATTACTATGTGTGTGTGTGTGTGTGTCTCAATTCTTAAGGATGCTTATTTATTTGGGTTATTTACATTATCCATCCTATATATTCGCATCTTAGCTTCGAGTAAAATAGAGAAGAAGAAAATGTCGCAGCTTCTTCCTATCTGCTCTGTTATGTGCTAAGTGAAAACAACAAAATAAGCTTCTTGTCAAATATAATCTCCATCATATTCATTATTATTTATTATTATTGTTGTTATTGTTCTTCTTATTGTTGTTGGATGTGGTGGCGGTGGTGGTGGTGTTTTCTGGATGTTGGTATTGTCATTGCGTCTTTTGGTTTTCTTCATGTTATTTTTCTTAAAATTTTTATCTTCTCTCTCTCTCTCCATGATATTTGATATAATTATCAATTTAGCCCAGAAATGGGATTTTGTCAATCAAACAAAATTAATGAAATAGTCTCCTGTCTGGTTAGTTTTCTTTTTATTCTTTTTCTCTTTTTGTTACGTTTTGCTTTTATTTTGTATTTTTCCACCCTAATTTCAATATTTTCTGATTTTAATAAAATGCGACACATTAGTAATAAAAATAAAAGATAATTCATATAAAGGCGAAAAAATGAAATATTTTCATTAAAAGAAAGCCTCGCAGCCGTTGCTAGGTTAAACAAACAATGTGCAGATTTTGTTTGATTATATTTCTTTGTTTCCAAATGTATAGCAGTAATTCCTTACTAAAACAACAATGCCCAACTTATCAGCAACGATTAGAAAGACATGAATAAATATATCGATTCTATTCTACATGTTCAATTTTCCAATGTTCAAATCAAGATTTAAATATTGATTTCTTCAACTGGTACAAGGCTTCACACATTCAGATGGTAGTGGTGGTGGTGGTAGATTCAGCGGTTTCTCAGTACGGCACTGGTATTTAAATATCATTGATTCTGCTCTCTCGTTTATCTTTTACAGTTTCGGTCCTTCTAGATTTTATTATTCAATTTAATAACGATTTTAAGATTTAATCAATGAAAGTGATGCAGTTGGCAGAATCGATACAGCACTGACAAGTTTAGCTCGTATTTCTTTTCCTTCTGCGTTCAAATCCCCCCAGGATCGATAAAATAAGATAAATATTGCGGTCTATTTAATCAACTACACTCTGCCATAATTAGTGGCCTCATTTCAATTTTATAAATTAATATTGGTTCTAATATTTAATCAAGTAGAAGCCTATGGAGGTAACACTTGGTAGAATGCGGTAATTAGTCAACCCAGGGGGATGAAGGACAGAGCAGAATGCGGCATTAATCATCTCGAAGCTGGAGGAGAACAGAATCGGTAATGCGATATTTAGTCTATTAGAGGACAATGGAGGACAGAATGGGTAGAATGCAGCAAATTTTGTTTACCTAAATGATCGTTGAAGACAGAATCGGTACAGGTTTTAGTCTATCTAATTATCTGATATTCAAGCAACAAGAGGGCGATGGATGATAGAATCGGTAAAACATGATATTTCCTCACAGCTTGGTAAAATAAGTATGAATAATTTGGTGAAATGGCTGAGATGGTCCATAAATATGCGACCTTGTACCCATTCCAATAATTATGTGACTCTGGGCCAATATTTATCCCACCTCGACTCACATCCAATACTATACAAAATACATATATTAGGAGTTCGAAGGTGGTGGGTTGGCCGAATCGTCAGAGGTGTTTAACAACAGTTTTTTTTTCTGTTTCGTTATATTCTGAGTTCAAACCCTGCCTGCATAGACTTTGCTTCTCGTTTCTTCAGGATCTATGAAATAAGATACCAGTCTAAACCTACAGAATGGTGGAATTTGGAGAGTTGGACAAATTGTCTTTTTGCATTCATTCTCGTTCTTGAGTTTCTTCGTCTGCAGCAAAACAAGTGTCAAGCTATGTTACCGTTGCCTTTCCCTTGAACGAAATCAGTCAAGTAGAGAGAGGAGACTTGTTAGATGTGCTCAGGCCTCTACTTTGAAGACTTTGCACGTGTAGATACATAACTGGCAAGGACCTCAAGGAATTCCATGACTAACGTGGTCGACGGCCTTTTTTTTTAGTTACGGTCCCATAGAATAAGTACCAGTTTTGACCTGGTTCCCATTGAGTTGCTGTACTCTTCCCTAAATACTTGCAGTCTTGTATTAATAATAGAAACCGTTATTATCATGAACCAGTGAGAGCAGCGAACTGGCAGAATCGTTAGCTTGCCGGACAAAATGTTTAGAAGCATTTTGTCCGTCTGTGTTCAAATTTGGCCGAGGTTGCCTTTTCTTTTCATCCTTTCGGGGTCGATAAAATAAGTACTAGTGATACACTGGGGTCCATGTCATCGACTTGCCTCCACTCCCAAAATTTCAGGCCTTATGGCTATGGTGAAAAGGGAGACTAAATTTCTTACGTCGAAGGCATCTCCTCCACGAAGGGAGTCGAAGGCAGGATTCGAGCTACTCATGTCGCTTTCGGAAAACTCTTTCAGAAACCATTTTCTGAAACTAAAAACCAAGCTCATGGTATATCTATTTCTTTATTACCCACAAGGGGTTAAACACAGAGAGGACAAACAAGGACAGACAACGGGATTAAGTCGATTACATCGACTTCAGTGCGTAACTGGTACTTATTTAATCGACCCCGAAAGGACGAAAGACAAAGTCGACCTCGGCGGAACTTGAACTCAGAATGTCAAGACAGGCGAAATACTTATTTCTTTACTACCCATAAGGGGCTAAACACAGAGAGGACAAACAAGGACAGACAAACGGATTAAGTCGATTACATCGACTCCAGTGCGTAACTGGTACTTAATTTATCGATTCCGAAAGGGTGAAGGGCAAAGTCGACCTGGGTGGAATTTGAACTCAGAACGTAACGGCAGACGAAATACCGCTAAGCATTTCGCCCGGCGTGCTAACATTTCTGCCAGCTCGCCATATGTCAAGCCATGGTTGTTTCTATGGCTGTAAGGCGTGACCTTGTACAGCAGGATATTTGAAAACTGGGAACATTCCATCAATATAAACTGCATTTAGTTATGAACATGAAATGGGAATACTATGTGAACACCCCTGCCGTCCTTGAATGGGCCAACGCATTAAAGTTATCATCATCAAACATCGCCTCTGGTGGTCGGATCACGTCCACTGCATGTCACGTCGAGTCCCCTACAGCGAACTTGGTACCAGCAAGAGTTTTCGCGTGAGTCCCATGCGATGCTACAAAGGCCAACTGAAACGGATGATGTAGAGAATCAATAGTGACCCTAAACTCTGGGAGCAAACAGAGAAAACAAAAACGCGTGACGTCACATCATCAAGACTGGAGCAGAACATTTTGAAAAACATCGAAGGAGATGAAGGGTTACGACGAAAAATCTACCAGCTCCAGCCAGGGCGTCTACCGACTATTAAATGCTACCTCTGTGGACTATTACCCCAGGCGAAAATTGGTCTTGTCTGTCATGAGAGGTACCAGTATGAATGAGGAAGTACAAATGAAGAATTACTCGGAAAGAGAAGGGGTCGAAACGGTAAATGTACCCATATTCGGGTAGATGCGTTTATACATAAGCACAATATAGACACAGGTACACACACACGTTTAAGCATTTAAACACACACAATATATATATATATATATATATATATATATATATATATATATATATATATATATATACAGGGTCGTCCAAATGTTACAACGGTGTTAATAGTTCATTTATGTTCTGTTTTAAAATTACCATACCTAAGCACCATATATAGTACACACACACACATATATATATACACAAAGCTCCTAATTCAACTGAATCTTAATTAGTTTTATACATATGTGTGTGTGTGTGTGTATATATATATATATATATATATATACATACAGTAAGCACAAGGGTATAAGTACGTCACTAATGTGTGTGTGTATATATATATATATAATATATATATATATATGTACACACTAGCTTAAGGTGACCCGCTCTACGCGCGGGTAAGAGTGTGGTTGTTATTTTCTGTTGCATCCTTTCGGCACGTAAAAAGCACCATCCGAACGTGGCCGATGGCAGCGCCGCCTTGACTGGCTTCTGTGCCTGTGGCACGTAAAAAGCACCAACCGATCGTGGCCGCTGCCAGTTCCCCTCCCCCCGTGGCACCTGTGCCGGTGGCACGAAAAGAGCACCCACTACAATCACGGAGTGGTTGGCGTTAGGAAGGGCATCCAGCTGTAGAAACACTGCCAGATCAGACTGGAGCCTGGTGCAGCCTCCTGCCTTCTCAGACCCCGGTCAAACCGTCCAACCCGTGCTAGCACGGAAAACGGACGTTAAACGATGATGATGATTCTCCCTCTTTGTTTCTCTCTCCTTTCTCTCTCCCTTTCCCACTCTCTTACTCTTCCTTTCTCTCGGTCTCTCCCTCGCTTTCTCTTACTCTCTATCTTTCTCTCTCTCTCTCTCTCCCATTTATAAACAACAAAAGATCTTGAGTAAGTTGAGAAAGAAAGTAGTTTGAAAGATCAATCATAAATATCAGGCAGTGACAACGGAAAGGTCTGCTTCAAGGCAAAAAGCAAAACACTAACATTTAAAAGGGACAGACGAACTTGCGAGCTGAATAAAAATAAAAAAATATTGGAAACCAAAGTTTGAAAGGATAGAATCTGAGGATAGTAGAGTCACCATGGCTGGCATTTCTTAACGACGGACAGTAACATAGTGGCAGTTTAACGGCTGGCGTAAAATTTTGAACTTGATGTGAAAGAAAATTCCTAAACACCAAGCTTTGAAGTGATTCTTTCTCACGACAGTAGACTCACCATGGCAAGCATTCAAAACTTCTTCATCATGGACGGCAACACATTGACGATTTAAAGGCTGGCGCAAATGTTTTAGCTTCATGTAACAGAGAATTCCTAAACACCTGCTCCTGTAAATTTTAATCCCCTTCAAGCCCCATTTAGACCCCTTTTCACATTTTGGTTAATATAACCCGATTTCATTCCGGTCTACTCGGGTCACATTTTATAAGATGAGGAATTTTGTCGTAGAGGTCACGCCTTTTATTTGAGGAAAAAAATAGTTGCCATGCAAACTCGCCAGCACTTTTAACATAGGTGTGCATATATTCAGCACAGCCGACCACATAATGCACGCATTATATATATATATATATATATATATATACGCATTATATATATATGTGTGTGTGTGTACGCATTATATATACAAATGTATACAAATAAATTAAATTAGAGATAAAACCACTATTAGGCAAATCAAACAGTGAAAAACATGAACCAAAACATAAAAATAAAAATATAATATACAAAATATATAAAATATAAAATTAAAAAATTTGAATTATTTAAATTTAAAATTAAAATTATTAATTTATATTTATAATTTTAAAAAAATATATAACTATCAAAAAGTATTAAAAAGTTTAATATACATATTTATAAATAGAACACACACACATATATATATAAATTAACCCAATAAATATCTGATTCATAATATTTGTTCTCATTATTGTGTGTTGGTGGTGGCGATGATAATTCTGTCTATGAATGCAGACAGACGTAGAGAGAGAGAGTGTGAAAGCGCTGTCGAAGGCGGGGAGGGGGAGATATAGAACGCTGTTTGACGACGTTATAAAGAGAAAGTGAAGGGGAGTTAGACGCTGTTAAACGACGTTATATATAGAAAGTGATGGGAAAGGAGGAACGAGAGTGAGTGACGGAGGAAGACAGATACATAAAAGAATGAGAGTAGACTTGTCAAAGTGCGTTTTTGGCCCTAGCAACGGCACCTTTTAAGATAGGGATTTCTAACCTAGCCCACTGGCATCCTCACCTCATTTTACATGTCTCTGTAAATTTTGGAGTCAATCCGACGGGATCTAGTGGCCTTTAACCCGTTCTCAATGCCAAAACCAGACAAACAAACAAACTTTTCGCATTTCAGATTTATAATATAGAGATAAATATATACAGTAAGCACAAGGGTATAAGTACGTCACTAATGTGTGTGTACATATATTTATACACACACACATACATATATATGGAAAAAAAAAGTCAAGGTAGAAAATGGTAAAATAATTTTATAAAAAATATTTCAGTACTGGTTTCAGTCATTGAGACTTTTTGAACTGTAAGTATGAAAGACAATTAAATTTTGGAAAAATTAAAAGAAAAGTTTTTTAAAAGAATATTTGCACAGTATTCAAATACAAGGGGCATTTTCCTTGTTTCTACCTGTCTCTGTCTCTCTTGTTTACTCTTGTGGGTTCGAGGTCGTTGTGAATTCTTGGCAGAGAAGAAGAAGGAGAAGGAGGAGAATGACAATTGATTGATCTTCAACTCTGAATGCATTTGCTGTACAAAGGGCACGTTCTCCTTCTTCTCTGCTAAGAATTCACAACGACCTCGAACCCACAAGAGTAAACAAGAGAGACAGTGACAGGCAGAAACAAGGAAAATGACCCTTGTATTTGAATACTGTGCAAATATTCTTTTAAAAAAACTTTTCATTTAATTTTTCCAAAATTTAATTGTTTTCCATGCTTACAGTTGAAATAGTTTCAATGACTGAGACCGGTATTGAAATGTTTTTTTTATAAAATTACTTTAGCATTTTCTACCTTGACTTTTTTCCATATATCTCAACTCGTGTGTTCCTCTTCAACCTTCTACACACACACACACACACACACACACACACACACACACACACACACACACACACACCACACACACACACATATATACAGTAAGCACAAGGGTGTATATATATATATAATATAAAAATGGAACAAAAACGCAGTAGAGAACATTAAAACATTTGGACAGGTAGACGATACAAAGGCAGGCAAGAGAAACAACAATTAGAAGGATAGGTAAAAAAAAATACGGGTCATTCGTGGCTTTCTTTCCTCAGTCAAGTCCCAGAAGTCACGATTATTTTGGGCAGTTACACTTGAAATGGCTTGATGTGGTTGCCCCCCCCTCTCAGTCTAAGCTAAGAGCATTAGACCCCTTTGTAAGAAAGCTAACGAATGTGTACAGCAACAAAGGCAAAAAAAAAAAAGCCCCCCAAAACGGAGAACCTTTTATATATATATTTATATACATACAACACATAAATACGCATGATTCTCTCACACACGCATGAATATAAAAATGAGAAAGTTCCCGTATATAGGGATGTATACATAAAAACCAGTCTCTTTAAATCTGGCCATACTGAACATTACTGGTGACATACATTATATAATGGCATCAAATAATTAACGATAATTCTAAGTTTGACTTAAGGCCAGTAATTTTGAGGTGAGAGAGCGAGTCGATTACCGTACTTAACTGGTACTTTATCCGAAGGATCTCAAAAAGGTGGAAGGCAAAGTTGGCCACGGCGGGATTTGAGCTCAGGCCGTAAGAGTCGGAAGAAATACCTTGAAGCGTTGAAAGAAATGCCTTAAGTATTTTGCCCAACACACTCACGATTCTGCTCGCTCACTACGAAATAATTTACAATAATGTCTCAATGTACTGTTCACTTATTCGCGGTACAGACACGTTCTAGACATTTAAGGAGAATGACAGTTGATTGGTCTTCAACTCTGAAAGCATTTGCTGTACAAAGGGCACGTTCTCCTGTTCAGAAAGTTGCACTGAGGTCAGAAATCAATAGTGGAAGGAGTGACTAATCATTTCCTATCAACGCTCGCCAAATTATCGGCGGAATCATCCAGTTTGCAGCCATTTACTTTGGGGTTATATTTGTTAAAATTCTTGCGAAGCTTATGGCTACCAGGAAAGTGTTTATTAACTAAATTTAGAAAGAACTTGGCAATATAGGATCTGACGTTCAAACAGGAAAAGGATTTCTAACATATAACTTTAATTTTCCTGGCATTTCTAGCATTAGGGAATCCCCGTGGAGAGATATACGCTATCCAATATTTGAAGCAGCATCTACTTAGAACTTTATAAAATACGGAACCACTGTTAAAGTAGCCTTTATTAGAAGATATTTCATTAATCAAGCTCCTGATGTTTTTGGGTAAGTTTTTTTTTTTCCAGAATATTAAACAAACGGTTCCAGTCTTTGTGAATGGAATATAAAGCCACATTAAGGTTTTCTAAAAAGGCTGTGAGTTTCAGATGCTAGATTCAGAGTAATATCCAAAATGTTGACTATGTTACTGTTTGTATTCACTGTAATTTTAATATAAAAACTTCTAAAAGTATTAATTCGATCTTTTGTAAAGAAGGTGTGATTAATTGGGGGCCATTTTCTTTCGGATTAATATTAGACGTTTCATAAAAAGCTTCGAGGAAGAGAAAGAAGAATCAGAAAACGGTCCACAGTCACCATGACGATATATGACTATCTTCTGCAATAAATCAGGTGATCAGTAAACTGGGCCGGTCACTGGTTTCCACGTCACTCCTAGCCCTTTAGTCACTTTGATTAAAGTGATTGAACGAGTAAACGGGTGATTATTTATTTTTTACATAATTTTAATCACAATAATATTCTTTTATTCTTTTACTTGTTTCAGTCATTTGACTGTGGCCATGCTGGAGCACCACCTTTAATCGAACAAATCGACCCCAAGACGATTTTGTAAGCCTAGTACTTTAGTACTTATTCTATCGGTATATTTTGCCGAACCGCTAGATTACCGGGACGATGGTGGTGGCGGGACAAACATGTATGAAAGAAGCCTGTCGTGTGTGTGTGTATATATATATATATATATTATATATATATATATATATATATATATATATACGACAGGCTTCTTTCAGTTTCCGTCTACCACAACCACTCACAAGGCTTTGGTCGGCCCGAGGCTATAGTGGAAAACACTTGCCCAAGGTGAACCCGGAACTATGTGGTTAGTAAGCAAGCTACTTACCACACAGCCACTCCTGCGCCCACATTTATAAAATTCTGTCCGTTCCTCTTTCAATTTTTGTCTCTCTCCCTTTCCGTATCCGTATATAAATGATTATAAACGTACATGAATACACATATATAGAAATACAAATCTACACATCAACCTTCTCGTGTGGCGGCGTGTCAGAGAGTGGTCATAAAATGGGTGTCCCTTTAGACGCAGGCATTAATACATAAATCTGTAGTGTTCCATCTCACCATCTGTTTTTCTCCCTCATCTTGTCCCTTCGCACTGTCACGCACACCAACAAATACACACACACACACACACTTCTCTTTCCTATTTCACTCTCTCTATCTCTTCCCCTCTCTCTGTCTGTCTCGCTATCATTTAATAAGGCAGAGTTTGGTAATAAATTCTAGCATTCTTTAATCACATAAGATTCCGTTATCTCCCCAGTCATGTCTGATTAGTAATAGCCAAAGGTTTTTGTCAAATAGGAAATGTCAGAGACCTGATGGTCAGTCCGTGCCATTCCGCGTGATGATAAAGTAGATCGGCTTCATATGGTTTCTATGGCTTATCAACAGAACAATATTGATTCTTCTCCTTCTCCTCCTCCTCCTCATGTCATACTACTTGACGGTATGCAGTGAAATAGCAACGAGGCCGGACGGCATGACTGCACATACGTATATGCGAGGCTATATATACTAATATGTTTGTCTGTCTATCTGTCTGTCTATCTATATCTGTCTAGCTGTCTGTGTATATGAATGTGTATGCATATTTATACACACGCATATATATATATATATATATATATATATATCTACTAAGTAATTAAGGGTTTAGCAACGATTTGCCTCACCACACACCGAATTTAGAAATAGCAGTCAAAAAGTTTTGGGCCCATCTAGGAATGAACGATAAAAACCAGTTATTTTCATTAAAACTATTCATTTGAATAATGTTATGCTATAACAAAACTGCTATGAGTTATTATTCATTAAACAAAAAAGAAAGAAAGCAGAATTTCTCACCTTATTTGATGTATAACAGAAAGTTTTGTGAACCAGAAGTGACGTCATCAAGCAGAGTGTAGGAGAATTTGTGAGGAAAAAAAATCTTGCAAATACACAAATCATTTAACCTACGAGCTGTTCAAAACGTCTTACGCGATGAGAAAACTTAGTACGGTGTGATTTCGGTCCTTGCGAGGCGCTACCTATATCTATTAAACAAAGGAAAATTTGTCTGCATCTGCACTCCAAGTTGTTGTTGCACTGCTATGTCAACATCATTAGGCTGTAGACTCTCAAACTGCTCTGCAAACAAAGTTACGTCATCGTTCTGCGCAACAGTGAACTCACAACAAAGCAATAGTTCGAGATATGGCCACTAGGTGACAGCAAATACCTTGAGTGAAGAGAAAATCAAGGGTGCTAATTAATTTCTGACGGTAGTGTATATACTATATATATATATATGTATATGCACACATATATATATATGTATATACACACATATATATATATGTATATACACACATATATAAACTATATATATATGTATATACACATATATATTCACATTTACATAAAGAGACATGTTTATATATATATATATATATATATATATATATACTTTCATATACACACAAACAAATACATCCATCCATATATATGTATACGTGCGCGCGCGCTTGTGCGAATTTATGAATGGCTGTGAGAAGGTATGCGTTCACGTATTTATTAATGCATGTACCTTAAGCAAGATGGACATTTATGAAGCTATACACTTGTATAGGGACATATTGACACGTATGTATAATTAAGCGTATGTCTGTGTTGTATACATGTACGAAGACTGGTGGACAGAAAGAATCGGTAGGGTGTCAAACTAAACAACTATCTCTACATTTAATTATATATCCCTCTGCATTTCGAATGATTCCACGTGTGTGGACTTTGTCGCTAATCCCCGCAAAGTTTAGGTTAGTCCAAGACTCGATTTTATCCACTGTGTCATTCAACGAAATATGTGATCGTAACAGTGGTGGAGACTACTATAGGAACTAAGTGACCCTGTGCCGTCAATAATGACGGCTAATTGTAGTATTTTATATATAAATAAGGTACATAATAATCACACATACATTCACATACTTCCTTGTACATGCACACACATACACACATATACTCACAGTGTTAAAACGCTGATTTTTTCACCCCTACCTTCCTTATTAATCTATCACCCCTTCCTTTCTATCATTGCTATTACTTTCTCTCACTCCCTCGCAGTCAGGGCTATTAGTCTCACTACTTCTCCTTCACTGAATTATTTTCTCTCCTCCTCTGCGTGATTCTGGACAAATACATACATACATATACATATATATATATATATGTATATATATATAACACAACGTTTATTATTATATTAGGAGATGTATAGATATGCATGAGTGTGTGTGTAAATGACATAGTTAAGTGTTTAGTCCCCATTTATCATCTCTGGTTGAGTAAACACGATATGAACAACTATGAAGTGCTTTCTTTAGGCCCCTGGTTCTGGATATACCATAACTCCGCCCACTTAAGGACTATACTGCGCATCCCGATGTGTTGCAGTTTGGGTATGTTGTATCCATTCTGCTGTCAAGTGTAATTCTGAAGGGGTGACCACAACATCATCATTGTTCGACCGTGGTCGAGACAATAGAATTTACCATGCTACGCCAGACTTCACGGTCCATCATGGCATTACGGAGGTCCTGTTGCTGGATGCCTGTATCCCTGGAGATTACATCAGGGTAGGAGAGTGTGCGCCCTCTGGTATTGCGAGTAGATGGCTTCCAGAGGAGAAGAGTAGAATTTACTTCTTTTTCAGCTCTACAACAATGTCCAGCAAACTGGACTCTTCTACCTTTCACAAGAGGTGATACAGGTGGTAGTTTCCCATATATTTGCATTTTGGTTGGATGGCGCTTCCACGAGAGATTTTGAGCTCTCATAAGTAGGCGAGTGTAGGTTCCATCCAACCGCCTCTCAAGCTTCTTTGATAACGTCCAGGTTTCTGAGCCGTATAGTAGAATTGGTTCGACTGTGGCTTTGAAGATTTCAGTTGGTGAAGTTGAATTCAGTTTCGAGCTCATTATCAGCTTTTCCCTTGCATTCTATCTGGGGGTCCCTACTACTGTTTCTGTAGGTGTATGGATGCAGGAGCATGGCTTAGTGGTTAGAATATTCGGTGCAAGATCGTGAGTTCGATTCCGGGCGGCGTGTTGTGTCCTCGATGAAAATATTTTGCTTTACGTGGCTCCAGTTCACGCAGCTGGCAATAAGGGTTGTGCCTGTAATTCAAAAAAAGGGGCCAGCCTCGAAACACTTTCACACTGCACTTCCCTGAGAACTATATTAAGGGTACGCATATCTGTGGAGTGCTCAACCACTTTCACGTTAATTCCACTAGCAAGCTGTTCCGTCGATCGAATTTAATAGAACAGTCGTCGTCGTAACTGGAGTGCCATTTGCCTGAGTGTATGTGTGTGAGTGTGTGTATGCGTGTGTGTATGTTTGTATGCGTGTATGTATGTATGTGTGTGTGTAGTGTGTAGGTATGTGTAGCGTATAGGTGTGTGTGTGTAGGTGTTTGTGTGTAGGTATGTGTGTGTGTAGGTATGTGTGTGTGTAGGTATATGTGTGTGCACATTTCTGTGTGTGCATGTGTGCGTATGTGTGTGCATATGCATGCGTGCGCATGCATGTGTGTGTGTGTGCGGCGATAGTTGAATTCCTACTTAAAACTAATTTCATAATAAAACTCGACTCTACTTTTAGTATTGAGTCTCTCCGCCTCACTTAATGTTCGGTTGGTATTCCTTAAAGTTTCTTTAAAATGACCGCCATGTTATTTGAAACATGAATATGTTTAAAAGATGAAGAATAGGCGCAGGAGTGGCTGTGTGGTAAGTAGCTTGTTTACCAACCACATAGTTCCGGGTTCAGTCCCACTGCGTGGCACCTTGGGTAAGTGTCTTCTACTATAGTCTCGGGCCGACCAAAGCCTTGTGAGTGGATTTGGTAGACGGAAACTGAAAGAAGCCCGTCGTATATATGTATATATATGCGTGTGTGTGTTTGTGTGTCTGTGTTTGTCCCCCCTAGCATTGCTTGACAACCGATGCTGATGTGTTTATGTCCCCGTTACTTAGCGGTTCGGCCAAAGAGACCGATAGAATAAGTACTGGGCTTACAAAATAATAAGTCCCGGGGTCGAGTTGCTCGATTAAAGGTGGTGCTCCAGCATGGCCCCAGTCAAATGACTGAAACAAGTAAAAGAGAAAAGAGAAAGAGAAATATATTCGGAGGAAAGATGATGAGTTTGATACGGAGCCGAAACCTAATCTAAGAAAGAACTTTATAGATTAGGTTTCTCATGAGGACATCAAACATCTAATAGTGAGAGAACAAGATTAAAGAGGAGATTTATGGACAAGTTCCACTAATTTCCACCCCAGATGTACGAACGGTACACTTTATCAGCTTCTGCTGATCACCAGACCGTATCAGATGTTATATTTTGGTAACTTTGCTTCCTAATGGAGAACGAAGGCCTCCTTAACAGTATTGATGTTGTTGGCAGAGATACCCAACAGAAAAACCGAGGATATACCAAGTCCGCGGAGGGTGGGGGAATGGTCAGAAATTCTCGGTTATATAACGCATCTCGGTTACATAACCATAACCTGGTTACTTACGTTACATTAATTTAGCTGAGCGTTTCATTCGGAAAGCAATCCCAGAATAATTTCAAACTATGAATTTAAGCTCTATAAATGTTGCCACTACTTTTAGATATTTGAAGCATTATATGGCTTGACTGCTTCTCATCAACTGATGAATGAAGCCGTAATTACGAGAACAATTTATATTCTTACCAACCAATCACTACACTGGCTTATTGGAATGCTAAAACTCTCAGAAAATCGTGAGACTGTTGAATCGATCGTTCTCATAATATGGGATAGACATCATCTATTGAAAGTACAGCAATAGAAGAAGAAACAGCATACTCTATTGGAATGGTATAGCAGATAATTTCGTGGCAGCACCATTTACTCTATATTAACCATTTTATTTTGCCACCCAAAGGCTTCATAGTACAATAATGTCATCGCGATTCATTTCAGTACATTTTGGAGAGCAACTTGTTGACACCATAATCAGCGAAATTCATGTGGAATGAACACACATACCCAATGTTTTAAGTGATGAAGTTCCAAGGAACAACACATTGGTACTCTTGGCAAATGGAACACAATGAATGGCTCACAGAATGAACATAATTTTGAACTTTGAGCGAAATTTGATATTGCCAACCGACCTAAGAAAATGGTAAGTTTCATCAGTTTTTAGTAGCCCTTAAAGTTCGAAACATGGACGCTCTCTGAAGCATTGAAGAAGCAGTTGAACGGTTGTTATACGAGGATGCTTAGAATGGCACTCAGTGTCTCCTGGAAGAGTCATACACCAAACGCCGACTTATACCAGGGACTACCAAAAGTAACATTGAAGATACAGCATAGACGGATGAGGTTAGCTGGACACTGCATGGGACATACCGATGAAATTGCTAACAAGCTTGTACTCTGGCAAACAACGAAAGGAAGAACCAGGAGAGGAAGGAGGAAGACGACCTATATCGACAACTTGCTGGAGGATACTGGTATGGAAGGGGTACAGGAACTGAGGACCATTATGGAAGATCAATATGAATGGGTAAAACGTGTGGAAACAGTCTTGGGGCGTACTGAGGAACAACCTAAATAGATAGATAAGGCTCGAATATTAAACACAATGCCCCAAAATTCTCCGTACAATCTTGTTACAAAATTATACAGCGAAGAATTGATCTTCGTACCAATGGGATTAAATACTGATTGCTAGTCTCTGGGTCTTACAGTGTTGTATATCGTCGAAAATTATGTAACAGTGAACATCTACAAACAACTTTTACAAGAGAATACTGGTAAGTTTCAAGACTGGAGCTTTGTACTGTAAAAGTGGTTATGATGAGGTGTGAAATTCAAAATTGGTTTGGTCTTTTAAGCAGCCCCCAAAACACTGAACGATCATAGTTCAAGGGTGATATCATTTCTGTGATTACACAAAATTAGTTAAGCATATAATGGCAGAAGTACTGGAGGGTGCCTCTGTGGAGTCACTCGATTGGCTAGGAATAGCAGTCGAATCTCTCTAAAATTAAATACCGCCACCATTTTAGAAGAGAAGGACGTATTGGTTAATGCAGTTTTAGATGTCTGGAAAAACAAATATGGAACGGTCATGGATGGAATAGCTTTTATTGTAGATGTGCTCGTCAAGGACGAGCTAAGGTTAAACGACAACAGAAACAATGCAACTGGATGAGGAATGAAAGAAGATTAAGTTAAATACTACCAGACACACAAGGAAAGACGCACACACACGCAGACGCACACACACACGCAGACACACATACACACAAAGACACACACATAGACACAAACACACACAATACAGAAATGCACACAGATGCACGTGCACAATACAAAAAGACACACAAACACACACATACATACACGTGCACGCGCATATACGCACACAGACACACATACAGATATACAGATATACAGACGCACGCACACATACGCACACATACAAACGCACACACAAAACACGCACGTGTGCACGTACACACATACAGACGCACACATACACAGATACACGCGCTCACACACACACACACAAAGACACACGCACGCACACTAAAAAAACACAAACACAAACACACACACACGCATACATATACACAGACATGCACGCGCGCGTACACACACACACTCACGTACGTACGCACGCACACTCACATACAGACACGCTCATACACACACACACACAAGAAAGACGCGTACACACAGATGTACTTGTTGGAAGCAGCTAATGTCATCACGGAACGTGCTTCCTTGCGAGGCGACAGTTATAAACGGCGACAGCTTCTCTCCGCCAGGTAGCTGTGTCAATATATCGTCAAAACCAGAACGCTTATTATTATTACCTGCAGAAATCTACGATAACAAAAACAAATGAAGAACCGTTTCCAATTCCTTCTCCGTACAAACAATCCAGCTGCTGCTCAATCTCATTTCTTCAAACCGACGTTGATTGAAAAATCACCACCTTTTGGCCGGAATATAGGCAAACAGAGACAAAAGAGTGAGAGCAACATAGCACCGAGTGACGACAAGAGTTGGAAATTGCATTGATTTCCCTGAGACATGATTCCAGTGTGTAATTTCAGAAATTTTGGATACCAGAAATCTTCTCCCTGGCTGAGGCATTGCAGTTTAAATGTTACAATTCAAGAAAGACGATAGCTTGGGGGTTTAATCACCAACTGTGGTGTTATCCGGAATGTTGTCTCAACAAAGATCTTTGCATTCAGTTTATTGTTTTGTCCAAAAGTTATCCAAATTCAACAGAAATGTGAAGAAATCTGCCGTAGCCATGTGTTGTGGTCGTATTTAAATTGTAAACAGCTCTTGGAGCAAAATAAAACTCCTTATAATATTCTTGCAAAATCTCGTGTTCAATACGTCGGTAATCTGAAGCACGGATAATCGAAAAAGCTCTTTAAATATATAATCCTTTCTATTATAGATACAAGGCCTGAAACTTTGGGGGAGGGGAACTAGTCGATTACATCGACCCCAGTGTTTCATCGGTACTTAATTTATCGACCCGTCGTAATTTGCTCTTTAAATGTATAACGACACGCCTATAAACCTAAGATCTATATATCAATGCATATCCTGACAGAATGTATTTCCTTACGTACGATTTGCTTACACATGCTCACATGTAAACATTCAAATAGCGATCCACCCTTTCCCTCGTTTAAAAGCTATTGATATCACACTAAACTTGGTATACATTATTAACATTTGGCGGATAGGTGCAGGAGTGGCTGTGTGTTAGGTAGCTTGCTTACTAACCACATGGTTCCGGGTTCAGTCCCACTGCGTGGCACCTTGAGCAAGTGTCTTCTACTATAGCCTCGAGCCGACTAAAGCCTTGTGAGTGGATTTGGTAGACGGAAACTGAAAGAAGCCCGTCGTAAATATATATATATATATATTTATGTGTGTGTGTGTGTGTGTGTGTGTGTGTGTGTGTGTATTTGTGTGTCAGTGTTTGACCCCACCCAACATCGCTTGACAGCCGCTGCTGGTGTGTTTATGTCCCCGTACCATAGCGGTTCGGCAAAAGAGACCGATAGAATAAATACTAGGCTTACAAAGAATATGTCCTGGGGTCGATCTGCTCTACTGGCCGCAGTCAAATGACTGAAACAAATAAAAGAGTAAAAAGAGTATTTGTCCTCGTCTTGTTTGTTGCAAACACAACGTTTCGGCAGATATACCCTCCAGCCTTCATTAGGTGTCTTGGGGAAATTTCGAACCTGGGTTCTCATTCCTAAGGTATTTTTCGATATTATTATTATTATTATTATTATTATTATTCAGGTCACTGCCTGGAATCGAACTCGGAGTCTTGGGGTTAGTAGCCGCGCTGTTAACCACTACACCATTTGCTCGTGGGCTTATATTCAAGCCAGGTGGCATATAACGAAGTGGTTAAGAGCGTGGGCTACTAACCCCAAGATTCCGAGTTCGATTCCAGGCAGTGACCTGAATAATAATAATAACAACAACATCGAAAATACCTTAGGAATGAGAACCCAGGTTCGAAATTTACCCAAGACACCTGATGAAGGCTGGAGGGTATATCAGCCGAAACGTTGTGTTAACAGCAAACAAGATGAGGGCAAATATCCGTCAAATGTAAAATAATGTATATAATGTACGTAATTCCTCATCTCTTAAATATAGAACTGTAAACATAACATGTCCTGCGACATACTTCAAGCTACATTCTGAGTTCAAATTCCGCCGATGTCGACTTTACCTTTCATCCTTTCGGGGTCGATTAAATAAGTATAATATATGTATATCTTTTATATAATAAGATATACATATATTCGCATATATGTATTTATATTAATATATGTTCTTATACGTACGAATAGATAAGTAATATATACATATATATATAATACAGGTCCAGATACTGCAACAGCTTGGGTTTCAGAGGACAACAGCTCTTTAACATCCTCCCTAAATGCCTGAGAGACTTACATGGTGTGGATGTGGGTTTCTTTAAAACTAAATTGGATCTCTTCTTGTCGGGGGTCCCAGATGAACCTACCTCACGACAGGAGACACAGATGCGGGCAGCAGCATCGAACTCCCTTGTTGATCAAGTGCCACATATCAGAGGTGGATTTACATATTAGTGTAGCTCATTCAGCGGTGGTGCCCCAGCATGGCCGCGGCCTTCGGGCTAAAACATTTTTAAGGATTTTAAGTTTAAGGATATGTATATATATATATATATATATATATATATATATCTCTGATATAGAATGAAATTTTCAAAAAACTTTATCAGTGGCCAGCATATTTAGAAAATACCTTTTAAGGTGAAAATTATAAACAGCTTATAAATATGCCAAATATGCCGAGAAATAGACCTTAAATCGTCAATAATCACATATAATTCATCACTAAACGCACCATATAGTTATATGACGACTTAAAATCTACTCGGCATATTTGGCATAGGAAATTTTTTCTTTTGTCCTTTTTTATAAGTTATGTTGCATTTAAATGTTTATATATCTATAAACCTATGCAGTAGTCATTTATTTCCATATATTTATATTTTCGGTGCGGCTGGCTCTTTTTTCTGTCCCAAATTTGTCATTATAATGTATATCACAATAGACACACACAACAAGCACATACTGCCTGGCACGCCTACATAACTTCTCTCTCTTCCTCTGTCTCCTTATCTCTCCCTTTCTCTCTCTCTGTCACACACATATACCAAACACACACGTATATATATATATATATTTTATTTCATTATGAGAATGGCTATAATGACTAGCTTGGAATGAAATTCCTGGGAAATTTGGCTATTTGCGTAGGTGTCAACTTTGTCCGATGTAATATCAATGCTTGCTGGCAGAAGCAAGAACCTAAGTAGGTTGATTGTTGCACGATGTAGCGTTGTCACAGTAACCAGACATTCTCACGCACGCACAGCCATACACACACACATACACACACGCGTAAAGAGTCAGAGAGATGCATTTCTCGAGCGATGCGCGTTTTATGACGCCTACACAATAAAGCGGACACCTACTCAAGTAACGCATTAAGCAAGGAAAACTTGTAGGCGATGCAGAAAGGATGCGATGCAGTAGCAGCGGGGTCTGGCTGCTGCGAAGGTGAAAATTACGGAGGGATCGTGAGTTGGTTTGATTTATGGCAAAAACGGAATGGATCCAACACGTTGTTGTTAAGCTGTAATAATGTTGCAGCTATTGTTTGATGAGAAAGAGAGAGAGAGAGGAGAAGAGAAGGGGGGGGGCGATATTTAAAAATTCTTTTTCTTGTTTCAGTCATTTGGCTGGTGGCTATGCTGGAGCACCACCCTTTCAGTCGAGCAAATCGACCCCAGGACTTATTCTTTGTAAGCCTAGTACTTATTCTACCGATCTATTTTGCCGAGCCGAAAGGTTACGGAGACGTAAACACACTAGCTTCGGTTGTTAAACGGTGGTGGTGGTGGTGACAAACACAGACACACAACTACACACACACACACACACACACACACACACATATATATATATGTATATATATATATATATATATATATATATATATATATATATACGAGGGAGTTCAATAAGTAATGCCCCTGACCCACTTGCAGATCTTTGATCTAACTGAAATTTTGCATGTGCAATTATTTATATCTTTATAGATTAAGTGGCAAATTACAGCCCTGATCTAATTATGGTGTTTGATTTACAGGTGTTTGAACTGAGTCAAGTGTGAAATGGAGCCTGTTGACTGTCGAGCAGTGATCCGGTTTTTGTATTTGAAAGGACGCACACCACGGAAGACTTTTGATGAAATGAAAGTAACTTATGGTGATGATGCCCCATCATATGACCTTGTAAAACGCTGGCATCGTGAATTCAAACATGGTCGGAACTCTGTGAAAACAGCTCCCAGATCTGGTCGCCCCCCTTCGGCCATTGATAAGGCATCTGTCCGTCAAGTTGAGGCTGCCATTTTGGAAGATCGACGCATAACTATTCGCCAAATAGCCCATGAGGTCAAGATTAGCACCGGGTCTGTGGAAACTATCATTCATGACCATTTGCATATGCAAAAGGTGTCTGCCAGATGGATTCCCAGGCTGCTCACACCTGTCCAGAAGCAAGAACGCGTCGAGTGCTCGAGGATGAATTTGGAGATGTGCCAAGAAGATGAGTCAAAATTTTTCAAAAGACTAATAACACAGGATGAAACCTGGGTCCATCACTATGATCCAGAGACCAAAGCCCAGTCAATGCAGTGGCAGTACCGTGACTCACGTCCTCCAAAAAAGGCAAGAGTGCAGCCCTCCGCTGGCAAGGTCATGCTTACAGTCTTCTGGGACCAGGAGGAGTAGTGATGACAGATTTCCTGGCAAAAGGTACCACAATTACAGGAGCCTATTATGCTTCACTTTTGAGGAAATTAAGAGAAGCTATCAAAAACAAGAGGCGGGGCAAGATCAGCAAAGGCATCCTCCTCCTGCAGGACAACGCTCCGGTCCACAACTCGCGTGTCACCGGATCAGAAGCACAGGCGTGCGGCTATGAATTCCCCCCCCATCCCCCTACTCTCCTGACCTTGCACCTTCTGATTTTCACCTCTTCCCAGCCATGAAGTTGTTTTTGAAAGGAAAGCGTTTCCCAGATGATGCAGCCTTGATTTCTGAAGTCACGTCGTGGTTGGAGGACCAAACTAGGGTCTTCTACAAAAACGGTCTCCAGAGCTGCATCAAACGATGGGAGAAATGCGTAACTCTGGGTGGTTCCTATGTAGTAAAAGACTAATAACTGTGCCAAGGTTCGTTGCTCTACTCCTATGGGAAGTGGGTCAGGGGCATTACTTATTGAACGCCCCTCGTATATATATATATGTATATATATATATATATATATATATATATATATATATATATACACACGACGGGCTTCTTTCAGTCCACTCACAAGGTTTTGGTCGGCCCGAAGCCATAGTAGAACACACTTGCCCAAAGTGCCACGCAGTGGCAATGAACCCGGAACCATGTGGCTGATAAGGAAGTTCCTTACCACACAGCCACTCTTGCGCTTATATGTAGAGATCTTTAACTCAGGGTTAAAGTGGTCTGGCGATTTTACCTCCGGCCAACACTACACACACTCTTTGCTACACTTTCACTACTTGAAACCTCTTCTCATAGATGGCATTTGACGAATGAGGGAGTTTGATGTTTGCTGCCCTCATCTGCGTTTCCTGCCGTGATGTAGGCTCATTCAGAAATGTTGATAGCAGATCGAGTTTTGCTTTGAAGATACCTACATCTGCACTGTGCAGGTCTCCCAGGCTTTTTGGGAGGATGTTGAAGAGCTGTGGGGCCTTGAAACCCAAGGTTTGATAATAAAACCCAAGGTTTGATAATAACTTAATATTGTCTGAGTGTGCAAATAAGTTCGCTCTAAAAAGGTGCCACAATTTAAGTACTTAATCCAACCGAATCTGAATATATATACATACACACATATATGTATACATACATACATACACATATATATATATACATACACACACACACATATATACATACATACATACATACACACACATATATATATACATACATATATATACATTTATATATACATATATATATATACACACATGTATATATACATACGTATATACATACACATATATACATACATATACATTTATATATACATACGTATATACACATACGTATATACATACATATATATATATATATACATACATGCATATATACACATACATGCATATATACACATACATGCATATATACATACATATATATACACATACATGCATATATACATACATATATATATACACATACATGCATATATACATACATATATATATACACATACATGCATATATACATACATATATATATACACATACATGCATATATACATACATATATATATACACATACATGCATATATACATACATATATATATATATATATATATATATACATACATGCATATATACATACATATATATATATACATGCATATATATAGATGTATATATACATACATGTATATACATGCATATATACATACATGTATATACATGCATATATACATACATGTATACATGCATATATACATACATGTATACATGCATATATACATACATGTATACATGCATATATACATACATGTATACATGCATATATACATACATGTATACATGCATATATACATACATACATGCATACATACATGTATGTATACATGCATATATATATACATATGTATACATACACGTATACATACACATACATGTATACATACACATACATGTATACATACATGTATACATACACATACATGTATACATACATGTATACATACATAAATGTATATATTTACATACATACAAACATATAGATATCCATACATAGATATAAACTTGGAATAACCAATTTTAAATACTATTGGATTTTGCTCACAACGTATTGCAATCATATTTATACCACTCTGCCTAAATAATGGATCTACAAATGCAATATCCCTGCATGTTTCACATATATTTTCATTCGTCCACTTCTCTCTCTATTTCGCATCTTATCTAAATTAACTATTGCTTAACCAGTTTCTCACACCGATGAAGGGATATAATAAACATCCTGGAAACAGCTGTAAGACCTATTTGTAAGTGTCCTAATATCTTCACAGCCTTGGTTTTTTTTATCTCATTCTGAAAAAAAAAGCTTTTGTATATATACATATATAGGCGCAGGAGTGGCTGTGTGGTAAGTAGCTTGCTAACCAACCACATGGTTCTGGGTTCAGTCCCACTGCGTGGCATCTTGGGCAAGTGTCTTCTGCTATAGCCCCGGGCCGACCTATGCCTTGTGAGTGGATTTGGTAGACGGAAACTGAAAGAAGCCCGTCGTATATATCTATGTGTGTGTGTGTGTTTGTGTGTCTGTGTTTGTCCCCCTAGCATTGCTTGACAACCGATGCTGGTGTGTTTACGTCCCCGTCACTTAGCGGTTCGGCAATAGAGACCGATAGAATAAGTACTGGGCTTACAAAGAATAAGTCCCGGGGTCGATTTGCTCGACTAAAAAAAAAGGCGGTGCTCCAGCATGGCCGCAGTCAAATGACTGAAACAAGTAAAAGAGAAAGAGATATATACATACATATCTACATACACACATACATGCACATATATACGCATACGTTTCCCATGTTTGGATAATCGTGATCACAAGGCTTAAAGCCTGAATACTAAAACATACACACACGGGCTCTCTTTTTCTCCTCTTTTCTCTTTCCCTTCACTTGTATCCCCCCTCCCTCTCTCTCTCTCTCTGTTAGGAGTTCTTCTGAGACAATGTGCTGGGGGAGCTCTAAGCTAGTTCCGCACATTTCTTTGTGGTTCAAACATTTGAAACAAATTTGATTCGTTATAGTTACAATAATTCCTCCTCGAAATATGACGTCAAAGAATTAGAAATAAAGTAATCAAACAGTGTCAGTTCACGTGAAGTGAACATTTGTACAGACTCACCTAAAACTGCTTCGTGATCACATACCCATACAATACACGGTAGTATAATACATATATACATACATATATACACATACATACACACACTCGTCATAATTGATCGCTAGGCACTAACCTTTTTTTATTTTCTCTCTGTTTATTTCTGTGTTCCTTTCTGTTGAAGAGCGAAGGCTCGAAACGTAAAAGACTTTCTCACTTCCCAAGCGTTAAACTAATACATCTGTTTGTTTTACACATCCGTCTTTTGTTTTTTGTAAATTCCAACTGTATATACGTATATATATATATATATATATATATATATATATATATATATATATATATATATTAATAAATACAAGGAAATAATTTTATCCTCAAACGCAGGATAATAGTAATAATATAGGATGAACAGGATAAACTACTCATATACACACACACACACACACACACACATATATATATGTATGTATTTTCTGGAATGCATTATCAGTGATGTTCCTCGGGCATCTCATCTTTAACATACGAGGGGCGTTCAATAAGTAATGCTCCTGACCCACTTCCCATAGCAGTAGAGCAACGAAACTTGGCACAGTTATTAGTCTTTTTCTACATAGGAACCACCCAGAGTTACACATTTCTCCCATTGTTTGATGCAGCTCTGGAGACCGTTTTTGTAGAAGGCCCCAGCTTGGTCCTCCAACCACGACGTGACTTCAGAAATCAAAGCTGCATCATCTGGGAAACGCTTTCCTTTCAAAAACAACTTCATGGCTGGAAAGGTGAAAATCAGAGGGTGCAAGGTCAGGAGAGTAGGGGGATGGGGGAGGAGTTCACAGCCGCACGCCTGTGCTTCTGATCTGGCGACACGCGAGTTGTGGACCGGAGCGTTGTCCTGCAGGAGGAGGATGCCTTTGCTGATCTTGCCCCGCCTCTTGATTTTGATAGCTTCTCTTAATTTCCTCAAAAGGGAAGCATAATAGGCTCCTGTAATTGTGGTACCCTTTGCCAGGAAATCTGTCATCACTACTCCGTCCTGGTCCCAGAAGACTGTGAGCATGACCTTGCTAGCGGAGGGCTGCACCCTTGCCTTCTTTGGAGGAGGTGAGTCACGGTGCTTCCACTGCATTGACCGGGCTTTGGTCTCTGGATCATAGTGATGGACCCAGGTTTCATCCTGTGTAATCAGTCTTTTGAAAAAATTTGACACATCTTCTTGGCACATCTCCAAATTTATCCTCGAGCACTCGACACGTTCTTGCTTCTGGAAAGGTGTGAGCAACCTGGGAATCCATCTGGCAGACACCTTTTGCATATGCAAATGGTCATGAATGATAGTTTCCACAGACCCGGTACTAATGGGCTATTTGGCGAATAGTTATGCGTCGATCTTCCAAAATGGCAGCCCCAACTTGACGGACAGATGCCTCATCAATGGGGGGGGGGACCAGATCTGGGAGCTGTTTCCACAGTGTTCCGACCATGTTTCAATACACGATGCCAGCGTTTTACAAGGTCATATGATGGGGCATCATCACCATAAGTTACTTTCATTTCATCAAAAGTCTCCCGTGGTGTGCGTCCTTTCAAATACAAAAATTGGATCACTGCTCGACACTCAACAGGCTCCATTTCACACTTGACTCAGTTCAAACACCTGTAAATCGCAAACCACAATTATCTCAGAGTTTTAATTTGCCACTTAATCTATAGAGATATAAATGATTGCACATGCAAAATTTCAGCTAGATCAAACAACTGCAAGTGGGTCAGGGGCATTACTTATTGAACGTCCCTCGTACACACATCCTCAACGCATAGGAATGTGTTAGCAAAATTTGGATGGATGTTTTCGTATCGCGTTTTGAATACTTACTGCATGATCTGTTGTATATAACCTATTTCTTTACTACTCACAAGGGGCTAAACATAGAGAGGACAAACAAGGACAGACATAGGTATTAAGTCGATTATATCGACCCCAGTGCGTAATTGGTACTTATTTAATCGACCCCGAAAGGATGAAAGGCAAAGTGGACCTCGGCGAAATTTGAACTCAGAACGTAACGACAGACGAAATACGGCTATGCATTTCACCCGGCGTGCTAACGTTTCTGCCAGCTCGCCGTATTACACCCCTATTACAGTTGATAATTTTTTATTTAGTAATTATCCTGATCTAAGTACAAATAAGTGTAATCTTGATAAGCTTTTTATGAGATTCTTTTAGATAATACATAAATATAATTACTGTCTAACAAGGATGTAATTTAATTCCTGACATTAGTAGGCGAAGGGCTCCTGATAAAATGCTCAGCGCCGTTTGTTCTGGGTTTTTTACGCTTTGAGTTCAAAAACTGACGAGATCAATTTTGCGTTTCATCCTTTCGGGGTCGATAAAATACAGTAAAATACAACCAAGTCTTGGAATTGATGTTATCGACTGACCTCCGCCCACAAAAATTTCCAGAACTTGTGCTGAAATTTGAAACGAGTATTATCTTTAGATAAAGTGCCATTTGCTGTTAGTTTTCCTTAATTAAATCTCAGTTCTCACGAACAGCAGATTCTCACGAATAGCTGCTTGGGTAGAATGTCCCTAAGCGTATGAAGCGATGACTTAAAAATCGTGTGGTGTAATTCCGTATTTCTGAATTTACTCTTGTTTTGTAGACAATCTGGTGTTATTGCCAATAGTTTTACCAACGCCATGGTCTCAAATTATTCTGATCCAGGTGTATTTATTTCTCTTTACCCTCGCATCAAAATAACACATTGGACGACGTTGTCCTTTGCATGATCAAGTTTCTGGTAAAAGTGGTATTTATTTTAATCATGTGCTGGCTCCGTTACTGTATTGGCACTTTGGTGGCGATTCTTGGTTCGGGAGTGCAAATTGATATTAGATGCTTATGATACCAGCAAATTGACAGTCACTTTAGGCAGTAGAACACACTTCCCAGTAAAGGCAATATCAAGTTAGTGATACTTAACTCTTAAGATAACAATTTGAAAAGAAGTTATTGCTCTCACAAATTTCATCAATAAAGCCTTCTCCAAGTAGCCTGATTAATACAGGTCTATTTATTGTAATAAACAAGCTATTTCCGACAAAAACCGAGCGCCACTATATGATCTTTTAATATTTGTCATCCTAAAGGCGGCGAGCTGGTAGAAACGTTAGCACGCCGGGCGAAATGCTTTGCGGTATTTCGTCTGTCGCTACGTTCTGAGTTCAAATTCCGCCGAGGTCGACTTTGCCTTTCATCCTTTCGGGGTCGATTAAATAAGTACCAGTTACGCACTGGGGCCGATGTAATCGACTTAATCCTTTTTTCCTCTCTGTGTTTAGCCCCTTGTGGGTTATAAAGAAATAGGAAACGTTAGCACGCCGGGTGAAATGCTTTTCATCTATTCGGGGTCGATAAAGTACCAGTTGTGTACTGGAGTCGATCTAATCGATTGGCCCCCACCCCACCAAAATTTCCAGCCTTGTGTCCAGAGTAGAGAAAAGAATGTCATCCTAGTCTCTGTCAAAAGGTAAAGGAGCAGTTGATGAGTGCAATTCTGAGCGATTTTCTTTATAATTAACTTGGACAGCAAAGCATCAGTTGTCGCAAGTAGCGAAAAGGAGGTCTGACGAGAATGCTGGTGAGAGAAATATCGCGGTACTTGGCATGGAAGGCTAACAAATTAAGTTGCATCTCGGTCCCACTAAAGGTGTTACCCAAAGACAAAGAACTG
>NC_042998.1:36138649-36158649 GCF_006345805.1 Octopus sinensis
TATAAAAGAATTTATATATACCAAGGGTACCTTTTTGAAAAGCACCAGGTCTGCTAGAGAAAGGAGTCAAAACACTCCGAAACCACGAATGTTGACGCTATATTTTCCCAGGAATGGTTGGAAAAAAAAAAATTAAGTGAATCAAAGATTGCATCTTACATCTGAAAAGAACTGTAAGAAGGAATGAAATTTTACTGAGGGAAGACGCAATCCTGATTTCGCTTAATTTTTTTTCAAACCCTGTCTGTGAAAATATAGCCAACTTTTGTGACTTGGGAGTGTTTTAACTCCTTTCTTTAGCAGACATGGTGCTTTTAAAAAAATCGCCCTTGTTATATATATAAAACTCTTATATATAGTTAATCCAAACATGAAAACACAAAGAGAAAACACAACAACGCGAGGACATGGAACAAGTATAGTATTATTGGACGCTCAGGAAAGAAGGAGGGTTTAACGTTTTGAGCGGAGCTCTTCCTCAGAAACATAGGAAGAGGAAAGATCCAAAGAAGGGAAGACGGAGGAAAAAAATCGCCAACGGTACACATACATAGACATACATATATATAGTGGCGGACTGGCCAGGTTGTCAGCTTGCTCGATGGTAAGTGGGCTCCCTGCGCCATTAGAATCCATATATGGGTGCCCATCTAAGGGGCCCATCTCCTCAAGTTTGAGATTTTTTAAATTCATTTCCGGAAGAATACATTATTTCAGCCTGGCTGTGTTTCTAGACAGTTGAAAAGAATATTTTTAACAAAATAAATAAATGATAGTACTGTAGTTGCGGGTGGCCACCCTTAGTCTCCTGGCAACTAATATTTTTGACCCAGTCCGCCACCGTATAATGTATATATAAGAAAATAATTGACTTACATAAATAACTGATGTAAGTCAATTGTTGTTCATCAGTACTTCTCCATTTTCTGTCTTCTTTAAATTTTGATTCTTGCTAAACCCATGTTTATCTTTACCTATAACTTATGAATATAATATGTTAGCATATATATGCCCATGGTTAAATATAGGTAATATACCAGTAGTGTAAAATAACTCTTAGACGGTTATTTTAACCTCTAACTCAACTAACCTATATATATATATATTACTATCAGTAAAAAGCAGCCTTGTCCGTGATCGAGTCAATCCATATTGTCTTTGGTGTGGAAAGTAGACCGTGAATCGGGCATACTTCTGAAGCAGTGTCTTCTTTTCTCAACCAATTGAGTAAATACTCTTTTGTTCTTTTATCAAAAATGTTAAATGATATTAGGCATGCAGCGATGAACACTTGTAACAAGAAACGGGAAGTACTTACCGTTCTCCTTCTTGTCGCGATTGCAGTACCTCCTTGTACACAATGTTTCGGGTTTCCTCGTTTTTGGCAAAGGCAAAAAAGATCCGTCTTGCTTCCCACTCTTGAACAGCCAACTTACAGTTGTCCGTGTGAAAAGTATGACTTCCACAAGAAGGCCAGCCACAGATATGGTTTGGCATTGGAACTTGTTGATGGACATCGCAAAGCTGATACGGATTGGGAATTGCAGTCTCCGAAATGAAAAGGGAATGTCCGCTCCCGATGCAATGAGGGGAATTCGTGGAATAAATACGGCGTCCTCTTGTCCACATCCCGTTAGAATGGTTGCTTCGATGACATGGGGTAGATTTTTTTTATGACCAGTCGTGTGCCATTACAGAGTCGCTGTGGTTCCTGATTCCGAAGCAGCATTATCGGAGTTCCTTCCTTGAATCCCTGTGCATGTGTAGACCCTGAATATATATATATATATATATATATATATATATATATTCAATTTGTTCTCTCAAAAGAAATGCCCTAAAAGCATGCATCATTTTGCAACCTGTGGCCGAGAGTCTAATGCCTGTTTATTTCAAATTTGAGCAAAATTGTGTGTATGGTTCCGGAGATAAGTCCAGAAATGCCATTTTTTAGTCGTTTTTTCCCGTCCTGTGCTCAAAGTAAGCAAACTCGAAGAATCAATGTACCAGGAACACTCCTTGGACCAAAATAGATGTGTGTGAAATTTGGTGAAAATCGAACAAACGGTGTTGAGGCGATGCGCAAGCACACACACAGACGGACATCCTCCGTTATATATATATAAAGTTATTGTGGAAGGTCGTCGACCCTATTATTATATATGTGGAGTAAGAGGTCATATGAGGATGCAGTGTCCCAAGTACGAACATACTCAGAGTGAGAAGGTCGTGGAAAAAGACCAAGAAATGGAGATGGAAGAAAAAATTGAAACAAAGACAGACAGAGAGGACAAAAGCGATGCAAAGTGCGTCAGAGATAGGAAAGAGGAAGAAAAGACCAAGGAAGACAGAACGAAAGTGGCAAAGAAGGGGATTGACGGATTTGTCGGCCCTAAAAAGAGAAAGATGGTAGGGTCAAAGGAATACTCGCAAGGACCAGCAGCAGAAACCGAGACGATGGCCAAAAAAAGGTAGGCAGCCACCCAAACTTAAGCATACGCACTCAGTAGAGACAAAGCCACGAGAAGACGAAAATAGTCATAAGAGATTCTTGATAATCTATGAAAAGAGTGTGGAGGTGGAAAGAAGAGTATCAAAGAGGAAAGAAGTGGTGAGGTGAAGCTGCGATCAGAGAGAAATTTAATGAAAATGATAAGGGTATTCTGGTGAGTGAAGAAAGACATGTGGTATTCATGGATACATGCGGTGAATTGGGGGAGTATGATTGACGGGCTGTGGTTGTGTGATGCTTCACCGCCCTTAATGGATTATGAAGATTTAAGAAGTATGACGTCATAATTATGAACAATATAGGAAAAAAAAAAACGGTGATGAAAATATGAACTTTTTGTTTTCAAAAGAGAAAACAAGAGGAAAAATTGTCCCAAATCATGTGTAAATGTAATCACTCGACTTCGGGGATCGAGTCTGCATTGTGTCTCATTTCATCTTTATTCATAATTTCATTCGTTTCTTTTATTTTTTCTTCTTTGCTCCATTTCTTTTTTGCATTTTTATTTCCCCGATTTTATGTTTGCATTGTCTTTTGTGCTGTATGAACCTCTATATTTAGCCCCTTGTGGGGTAATAAAATAAACGAGGTTAGCTTGGTTAGCCTTCATTGGACATCTCTATGAGAAAAGGATTTCCAATTGTGACTATCAATTGATCGTTTATGCATAATGTATACAACACTACAGCATCAGTAGGTATTTCGTTCTTTCTAATATAGTAGGCTTTTGTGGGATATTTAGATGTTACTTCTAGCAGGTCAAGTGGCCTCATTGTTTGCTTGAAATAACTACCTCACATCGCAAGATGAATCGAAGAAGTATACAACAAAGTATCTTATCCAGAAGCACAATCAGTAGTCTAAAAAGGGTATGACCCCACCCCGCTCAAACTTATAAATCGACGACTGACAAATATCCTACTCACTCGGTTTACATATTTTCCAGATATTCTAGGGTCTAAGATTTCTCACATTTGGAGGTGAAAAACTTAACTCAAACTGGTTTTATTCAAGTAGTTGTAGATAAAAATTGCTCTTAGAATAAATCTTTATTAAGATCACTTCAGGATCGAACATAGA
Organism: Octopus sinensis; assembly: GCF_006345805.1. Lineage (NCBI taxonomy): Eukaryota > Metazoa > Mollusca > Cephalopoda > Octopoda > Octopodidae > Octopus > Octopus sinensis. The sequence continues at coordinate 36,142,242 of NC_042998.1, forward strand.
TATGGGGACAGCACAGGACAAACAATTACACAGAATGAATTTTTGCGATTATTATGTCACTTAAAATAAATAAATTTACAATTAAATAAATCTTATGTAGACGTAAAACTGAACTTTTTTCCTTCTATTTTTTAAAATATATTTTTAAAAGCAAGCAAATTGGTTTTTTGACCCGGCAGCCTATAAGGCCCAGCGGATCACTTTTTATTTCCTCGATGATCAATTTGGGTAACTTAAACCCACATTTTTCACCACTTCCTTCCATCTTTGTTCATATGTTCTAGTTGACAGGGTCCTCTTTTCCAGCCCTATTTTGCTCTTAAAGATTCCCCTTAGAAGACGTGCTTCATACAAAGAGCGATAACTTCACTGGTATCAGATGAGCGGCGAGCTGGCAGAAACGTTAGCACGTCGGGCGAAATGCTTAGCGGTATTACGTCTGCCGTTACGTTCTGAGTTCAAATTCCGCCGAGGTCGACTTTACCTTCCATCCTTTCGGGGTCGATAACTTAAGTACCAATTACGCCCTGGGGTCGATGTAATCAACTTAATACCTATGTCTGTCCTTGTTTGTCCCCTCTATGTTTAGCCCCTTGTGGGTAATAAAGAAATAGGTATCAGATGAGCGAAATGTGGACAATGTAGAATGGAGTGGATTTGATCTTTTGAGATATTTGTATCAGCCATATTACTGATGTTTATAATCCGCATCGCTGCTTTCGCTCTGTTACTGATCACTTCTGTCTCTTATTAAGTCAAAAAAATATTCTTCACTGGTGAGGTTTAATGAGATGTAAACATGTCCCTGGCTCTACAGCCAGCAAAATGTTTTAATCAATTTTGGAGTTATCTTGTTAGATTTTAAAAACTTTAGAAAGTGATTTTATTTATGATTTTGATAATCTCAATTGATTGAAGTTTCCAACTCACCATACTAAATATGTTAGGCTCTACACTGTCTGTATTTATTATGCAGAACGATTGGTTGAGGTATCTTCCCTCAGCCATTTTGCTGATTAATTTTTCCGGCCCTTGTCTGACCGAAGAGCAAGTAAATAGTTACATGTGCATTGAGTTATTTTCATTTCGAGTGATAATTATGGAATTTAAAGGCGGCGAGCTGGCAGAATCGTTAGCACGCCGGGCGAAATGCTTAGCGGTATTTCGTCTGCCGTTACGTTGTGAGTTCAAATATTCCGCACGATGTCGTGCGGCTACTATTTATACCCCGCTCAGAGATTTATTATTGCTTTTATATATATATATATATATATATATAATATAATATATATGTACATATATATATATACATACATACATGCATAATATATATATATACATACATTACATACATATATATATATATACATACATACATATATATATATATGTAGGTGTGTGTACATATATATATATATATATATATATAGGGAAATTGCTAGAGAAAGACAGAACACAGTGAGACGAAACAAATGCCGTGAAGCAGTCTACAGCCTCTGCCAGTTGGCTGCCTTATATAGAGTATGAAATAAAAAGAAAAGAACTCGCTTCCATTCCAGTGTAAGACATAGCTCTCTGCTGAACGTGAGAGAGTTGACAAAGTCTCTATTTCTTATTTGAAACCTAGATACAAGCGATAAGAACAGAGAAAACGAAGTGTCACCTCTTCAGTCGAGAGGTTGTGCGCTTAACCTTTAAGCAATGGTCCCTCTTCCATTACTCCATTGAAATGTTACTGATTTAAAATGTCTAAACTTTACATAACCCGTCGTCGTTGTTGTTGCTAATGATGTCGTCGACGTCCTTCGTCTTCTTCTTCTTGTCTCTGACGCATCTTTCTCTCCTTTCTTCCTATTCTTTGTATCAATAACTAATAATTAGCAATCCCCTGGCGCTCTATATGTCCACACACACACACACACACACCACACACACACACACACACAAACACACCTGCACGCATGCGAATACAAAGACAGTCTGGCAGATTGCTACATGTCGCATAAATGTGTACGCATAGAGTCACATATGCATCCATGCTCATATATACACATGTATCTATGTATGTATTGTCATATATATATATATATATATATATAATATATATATGCATAAATATATACATACCTACATATATATGCATATATATATATACATACATACATATATACATGCATATATATATATATACATACATACATATATACATGCATACATATATATACATACATATATATACACATATATATACATATATATATACATGCATATATAATGTATATATACCTACATTATATATACCTACATAATATATATATATATATACCTACATATATATATATATATATATATATATATACATATCTGCATAATATATATATAAATACCTACATACATATCTGCATAATATATATATAAATACCTACATAATATATATTATACATATATATAAATACCTACATAATAATATATATACATATATATAATACCTACATAATATATATATATACATATATATATATATATTACCTACATATATATATATATATACATATATATATATACCTACATAATATATATATATATATATATACATAATATATATATATACATACATAATATATATATATACATATATATATATATACCTACATATATATATATATACATATATAATGAATGTATATATATATATATATATATATACCTACATAATACATATACATATATAATGAATGTATATATATATATATATATACCTACATTATACATATATACATACATATATATATACATGCATACATACATATATAAATGCATACATATATATACACATATATATACATATATATACACGCACAATGCTGGGCAAAAGTAGATCTATCGTTGCTTAATATGAGTGGAATATTCTTATTCGGAAAAGAAACAGAGAAATGAAAAGATTTTTATGCAACTGTGAGCCTACGTTAGCCCCTCTCTTTCTCTCTCTACATAAACACGCACAAACGCACATATACACGCACATACACACATACATATATACATGTACGTGCATACATATACACACATATGCAACACACGTATGTAGACACTTTTAGGATTACGTCTCTTTGTATATAATCAATGAATGTGTATATGTGCGTATACAGATAATAGGCTATGCATACATACATATACAAACACACACACACACACACAATATATATATATATGTATAATGTATATATTAGCGTGGGTTCGAATTACATGCGTACAGAAAACCCACTTTTTTCCGTCGAAGACTTATATTACCCCAATGCCAGACTATTTTCTTTTGTCAATACAGGGTGACCGCTTATAAGCTTTGAAGCCTATAAAATATTATTGTCATTTACAGAATTGTCGCTCATCGCTGCTTCTCCATTTATCGCAGAAAGAAATATATATATGACGCCATGATTCATCGCTAAATCCACAAGTTTTTTAAAATTCTTTCTCTGTTTATTTCATCGTGTTTCTTTCTGTTGAAGAGCGTAGGCTCGAAACGCAAAGGACTTTCTCACTTTCTCGAGCGTCAAACTAATAAACCTGCTGGTTGTTCATACACCTGTCTTCCTATTTTGTTTTTCTGTAAATTTCAACTGTATATATATATATATATATGCAGTTAAGTCTATGTTTGGTCATAGAATGCCTAATGGTTTCGCATCCATAAAGGACCTAACCCCATGGACGGCTCGTCAGATTCTAAAGCCGAAGACAAATATAACTTTTCAACTCTCGAAGGCAGGAATCCGTTATGGCCAGTTAGTTAATAAGCAGCCTAAGAATAAATAATCCGGGCCAGCGAGGACGGGTTATTTCCCTTAGATCAGTTCATCTGGGTTAAAAGAAGGGGAACAAGGAAGTTTGCCCTTAGGCTGCTTTTACTTCGTGAGGACATTTTCGGATCTAATCGAAGAACAGCGAATCCCATGCTTGCAGCAGGTAATGTTTGAAACGGATGCAGACAATGTAAATTTTCTGACGAGAGTTCAGTAATCCTGATTTTAGGGAGTCTTTGAGGATCCTTGCTCGCTCAGCTACGCAAAGCAGGCAGCGGCCGCTCCCGTTAATGTAGGATCCCGGCCGTTCTATGATCCTTCACTTGACATCGTATAGGATCCCTTCATCTTTGAGGCGCTACAACGTGGCTGGCCAAGGATGTAACGAATCGCCTTTCCGGAATCCTAAAAGAGGGCAATTGGTTGACCCAATATATTTCCAGGCTTGAGTGTTGGTTGTGTTCACATTTCTGGCGCATCTTCGGTTGGTTCCGAGCTTGGAAATGTTGTTGCCGCTGATGTTGCTGGAGCTGCCATTGGTGCTGTTACCATTACGAGGCGTCGGTCTGGCGATATCGCTACGGCCGTTTTCGTTGAAGTGGTCATCCCTGACCGTGGCGTTGGCGCTCCTGTCTCCAATTGTGATATGGGTATCGTCGTTGGTAACAGTGGGCGTGAGGCCGGTAGCCTCGCTGATGCTGCTGGTGTGTCGGCGTGGTCGTCATCTTCGGTCGTAGTGCTTGTGCTGGGGTCGTTGGTGTTAGCGCTATCGCTGCTGCCGTTGATGTTAGATGATCCGTTGCTGCTATTACTATAATTGCTAGGTCTAGGTATCACCACAGCCTCATAGATGACTTCCTCCACCTCGCATTGCCCCCACCAACAAGTCATTGTACTCCCTTCAGGAGCAACCGGCCTCCTCCCGCGTTTTATGGGTGATAGCTAATATACTTTTCATGTTGGGTGCGCAGATGAAGGAGACCCTTAGGTTGTACCTATTGGACAAACGTCTGTGCTTGTTTGTCTGCATGAAGTGTTTGCTAACCTGAGGAATATTCTTCTCACACAAAATTTATTCTAAATTGAAAAGAGAAAGAGAGGAAGGAAGATACATACATACATGCATGAATGTCGGCTCTGCTATACAAGGCCCTGGGAAAAGACATTTTGCCGTGATGCTACGCAATCGATTTGAACTTGAGCCCTCATGGGTGCTGAGCAAATTTCTTAGCCTCGAGGCGACCCACGAGAAACAAGCTTATACATATATAAGGTGCTGTCATAGATCTTGTATCTTCCACTTGTATCAGTATCTGGACCGCGGCCACTTTGAAGAACTTTTTTTATTTTCTTAAGCCTAGAACTTTTTCAATCGACATCTATTGCCGAACCGCTAGGTTACGGAGACATGAACTCTCCAACACCAGAGTTGTGATGGTAGGGGCAAAGAAAGACACAAAGATACACTAATACGCATACAAATACACACTCTCCCACGCACACAATCTCTCTCTCACACATATATATGAGGGGCTTCTTTCGGCTTCCGTCTACGAAACCCACTCACAAGGCTTTGGTCAGCTTGATGCTATAGTAGAATACACTTGTCCAAAGTGCCACGCAGTGGGACTGAACCCAGAACCATGTGGTTGGGAAGCAAACCTCTTAACGCACAGCCACGTGTGTGTGTGTGTGTGTGTGTGTGTGTGTGTGTGTGTGTGTGTAAAAATATTCTAAGATGTATATCTCGTCGTATGTGAATGCTACTGGAAGCCTATAATTTCCGAGGGTAGTTAAAGAATTCTATAATGTAAGAAATATTAAACAAAACTATTTGAAAAAATAACACCAAACATAGGAAATAAAAAATGCGAAAATAAATAATGGGTTGATTTACAAAGCAGTAAAGAGTTGGAAAGGTTCTAATAGATTTTAATGTCAACCAAAAGGTAAAACATCAGAAGAAAAGTAATAAGCTGCAAAGGTCTGTTTGTTATGTATGAAGATAATTAAGACAGTGTATAATAGAAAAGTATTGGTCCCTTGAAACGGCTAGCAGTGTGATCTTCCAGTATTTTAGAAAGTGGTGCTAACCAAGGTGACAGCATTGGGTCAGTATTTCTAACCATGCATTTTGATAATTTTCAGAATTGTTCTGGTTTTTCAATATGTTGTTCTTCTCAGCTATACATAGCCTGCATATTTTTGTGAAATTTCTCTGTGGTTCAGATTGGCTAAGCATCAGTAACATGTTCTTTGAAATTCCACATATAAATACTGAAGCAGTGGATTGAGCTGGGTCGCTACTTCAACACTTGCTGATGCTCCCGGTCACGAGTGTGGGCTCAACTATTTCCAGTTGGCCTTACCTGGTACGGGGCCCCTGTCCAACATTACGAAACCCACAAATGGGTAAATTGCATCTCTACGTTCTCAGTGAATCACTTGAGGTGTAAACCTTATAATAAATTCAAAGTGGAGCTCCTAAGGTGGTCGAATCTCTTTACCAATTCCTGTAGGCGCATTAGTGCTACACATACAATTCTACACTCGTTTGGACCAAGCACAAAACACTCACCACACACTCCGGCCAGGCTTGTGCACCGAAGAGAGGTCAATTCGGTGCCCACTGAAAGGCAACAGTAGAGACAAGGGAGGTAAATGTGGTCACCTATGTGGAACAGTAGCTCCAATCCTGACTGACCAGTGATGTATAAATCCATCGTCAATCGAGACAGCTATTTGTCACACACACACAGAACTAAATACACAAAAGCAAACATATACACAGATGAACGGATACAGTAACACCAGTTGTAAGTTCGCAATTAAATGCAGTTATCTGTGTGACATACTAACATTCGGCGACCAAGTGCCGTGTTTCGTTGAAGCTGATCTCACTGTAGTTCTAGGATAAAGCAGAAACTCTTAAAAGACAAACGCAAGTCAAGGCATTTCAAAACTGCCGTGTCTAGCGATGTGTGTTCAAAATTTCCATGCCAAGCGATGTGTGCTGAAAATTCTATGCCTATCGATGTGTGCTCATTCACATTTCCAATTAAACCGAAAAAAAAATAAATAAAAAAGCTGGAATAATGACAACAACAACAGCAATAATAATGATAATAATACTAATAATAACGACAATAAAAATAATTATGAAGATGATAATGGCTTCTTTGTTGGCCACAAGGGCCTAACAAGGATGATAATGGCAATAATAAGATTAAGAAGGGGAAGGAAATATTTTCTTTTGAACATGTATTAATGTTCAAAAATAAAAATCACAAGCAACTACAATAAGAACATGATAAAAAAAAACAACATAAAATGGGGAAAAAAATGTAGAGAATAACAAATATAAAAGGCAAAAGAGAAAGAGGAAGGAATACGGGAGCGGAATGGTAGACCCACTCTGATAATATCAACGGAAACAAAATGAAGAGCAAACAATAAATAGAAAGAAAATAAAATAAAGGAAAAAAAATATATACAGCACAGAATATTTAAAATAATTACAAAGAATTATCGGAACCATACAGAAATGTGAGATAACTATTATGTCTAAAGAGGAATAAGAGAATGTTTAGACTTAAAAGTGAAAGAAACGGGAGTGGGAGGGAGGAGAGAGAGAGAGAGAGACACACACACACACACAAAAAGAGTGAAAGAAAGAGAGAGAACAGAAAAAGCAAGTATTTGAAGAATAGAATGTGTGTGTGTGTGTGTGACAGAGTATGTCAAGATAAAGTAAATTGGCCGTCTCTGATAGTTCCTTTCCTAATCCCCACCATCACCCCCTCTTTATCTATCTATCTGTCTGTCTGTATATGTAAACTTACGCAGACAGGTACATAAGTCTACGTGTATACATCACAAGCACACACACACACACACACAACGATAGACCCCGTACACCGGCAGTAATACCATTGTATGACATGCATGACCAGATAGTTATGAAATGTGCTTCGCAGTTACAATACCCCGGATTCGATCCTGGAGCGTGGCATCTCGGGCAAGTATCTTTTACCATAGTTTTGGGTCAACCCAAGCCTTTGACTTAAACCGAATCGACAGACACCATGGAAGCTGTCGAATGCAGAATACTCGCAATGGAGGGTTCGAACCTTGATGCAATCGTTTCACGCTGATTCTAGGAAATTCTTTCACCAAAGCTGCATATGCGTGTCTTTGTTGTAAATATGTACGAATCTGAGTATTCTACATATTTGGTTGGAACCGACTGCTGTGTATGTTTATATTTATGTAATTACTCGTGCGCACATTTATTTGCTCTCAGTTCTTCCTTGCTGTCAACTGCTGCGGTAAAAAGGTTGTATAACGACAGAAAATATAAGCTATTATTTCAAGAAAATCAGTGAATACACTTCCTTACTTACTAAAACAACAACAACAACAACAAAGCAAAAAAAAAAAAAAGAAAAGACATAAACGTGGCATTTAGGAAATCGCGGCGAAAATATAATTGAAATGAGAAAATATGGAATCGATAAAGCTGGCTTATCGATTCCTAGATTCGACAAAACTTGTGCTGATTCTCCTATCAAATTATTATCTACAAAGATTTCAGTAAAACATGTTTTAATACAAGCTGCGCTATAAACAAAGAACGATAATTACGAAGTGAATCAGTGAAGAGCACACATCCATCCATCCACACAGATACTCACACATACACGCACACATATTTATATGTATATATGTATGTATGTCATTATTCAGTTTATTTCAAAATTTCTTGCCAATAGAGAAAGAATCGGTTTCTAAACTAGATCTAAGGTTCCTTCACTGGAATTTCAACATCAACAACAGGGTATTTTTGTATGTATGTATGTATATATGTGCAGATTTGTATGTTTTATGTATGTATTCTCATGCATTTAGTTGCATGTCTAGACATGCTCATATATATTTAAATGATAAACTTCTGGAAAGCTTTACAGGTTTTTACAGTTCCAGTGATGGATTGGATCTGTATGTATGTGTGTGTGTGTGTGTGTATATATATATATTAGAATGTCTTCCAGTTATTACCTTTCCATAAGGCATGATACGGTGGCCAGAACAGTCTGGAACAGGATAACAAGAAATAAAATATCAACAGACGAAGTTGACTCTGTTGGGGCGAATAAGCCGCCAAAGAAATATTGGTGAAACTTAATAACAGCAGAAGAAAACATACATATGTATACTTCAGTATATATATATATATATATATATATATATAGTTAATCCAGACATGAAAACACAACAACGCGAGGACGTGGAACAAGTATAGTGTTATTTGACGCTCAGGAAAGGAAAGAGCTCTTCGTCAGAAACACAGGAGAAGGAAAGATCCAAGGAATGGAAGACGGAGGAAAAAATAGCCAACGATACACACACGGTCACATATTGAATGTATATATATGTATATATATATATATTATATATATATACACACACACACATATGTACATATTGTTGCACGATTATGCACGCCCCCATACGGCCGTCTACACCGTTGACATGTTTTGAAAAATTGCGTTTCGTGTTGATAGGAACCCACTTCATATAGTCCAGATTGTCCTTCCGATTATCACCTCTTTGGACCACTCAAAGAGGTGACAATCCTCCACGAATCGTTGATTTGCTACAGACGAAAAAGTAAAGGAAACGGTGCATAAATGGATGTAGGACTGCTTGAAGACTGCTGGGGAAGTGCGTCGAAAATCAAAAAGACTGAGTTGAAAAAATGATGTGAATGTTCAACAACCTTTTTTGTTTTAATATTTTACAGAAACAAGAGTGCGTATAATTTTTGACTTAACCTCGTATATAGGCTTGTATTTTGATATTTCGTTTGGGCATAGAAATACTAATAAGCTGGTGTTAGAACACAATACACGTACGCATTAGAGAAAAGCGGTTGTCAAGGAAAGAGCGTAACAACAGATTATTAAAATGACAAAGGGACACAAGAAATTATGCAATGAACTTCATTATCAAACAACTGTTTCTGCTATAAGGTGACTCACAAACACTCGACTATAAGTTCATTGCGTCTATAGCAGAAACAGCTGTAAGCCAATGAAGTTCATTACGTGAATTCTTGTTCCGTTATCGATATAATCTTTCTCATATATATATATATATATATATATATATATATTATATATATATATATATATATGTGTGTGTGTGTGTGTGTGTTGTGTGTGTGTGGTGTGTGTGTGTGTGTGTGTGTGGTGTGTGTGTGTGTGTATATACATATATAAGAAAATAGAACAGATTTATATATATATAAATCTGCTCTATTTTCTCTCCCTGTTTATTTCTGTGTTCCTTTCTGTCGAAGAGCGTAGGCTCGAAACATAAAAGACTTTCTCACTTCCCAAGCGTTAAACTAATACATCTGTTTCTTGTTTACACATCCGTCTTAGTCTTTTGTTTTTTGTAAATTCGCACTATATATATATATATATACACACACACACACACACACACTTAATCAAACACTGAAACACACGCCTACGTTAATTTTCGATTTCAATGTGTAATGTGTAGATTTCTAGATAGAAAGACTACTTCTGATTCGAAGTGACCGAACTGTCTGCGAGCAGTAACAAAGCTCCCGATTATTCTCTCGAAAATGTTTCTCTTTCAATTTCTTCTCGATTCACATAAAGAATGTTACTGCTCAGAGTTATTTTACTTATCTCCGTTCATTATTAATTATTGAAGTCTCTGAATTCGGCTGTAAATACATTTCAGGATTCCATTTCTCCCATCAGCGTTTTCATTGGGATAAATTTTCTCTTTCAGACCCCCACAGCCAATAAAGCTAATGCTGTTATTAATGGCGACGTTGATTCATTTGAATTTCCTCTTTCGTTTCAATATTGACCAAGCGTCGAAGATACGAATTATAACTCACATAAGTTGCTGCTGTTGTTGTTGTTATTTAACCCTAGGCCACTTTATCTATTGGCTGGACACTTTTTCTGGTGCAGTTTTATCACTTTGGTTAAAAACATGGAAATATTCAAAAAGGAAAGTAGTTCACAAATAATTCACAAAATCAAACTGTTTGAAACATTGACGCAGTTGTAATGGATTTCAGATAGATTTGACAAACCGTTCAGAATAGAATTCTGTGAAATGAAATAAAGGTGATGAGAGGAAGTCAATCCCGTTGAAGCGGCGGCGGATAAGATAAGTATAAAAAAATCAGATTATAGCAGAGATTGTTGTATCATTACGCAAAGATGATAGAATATTCATTGCCCTTAAAATGGCGCATATATATATATATATATATATATATATATATATATATATATATATATATATATATATATAGTGTAGGTATCAGTTAGAGGAGTTTAATACCTTTAAGGGATAATTAAATCCAAAGTCACTCCTGGTTATTACCTGGGTAGGTACAGTCTTTTGTAAAGTTGTACGGTAGCAGGTGGTTCGGTTGTAAGACCTTAGTTTAGGTTAAATACGAGAAGAATATGGATGTAAACAACAAGGGAAAGCTTGTCGTTTTCGCTGGTATGCCTTTAATTTAATTAGATAACAAAGAAGAAGGTACCTTCTTCTTTGTTATCTAATCAAATTAAAGGCATACCAGCGGAAACGACAAGTTTCCCCTTGTTATTTACATCCATTTTCTTCTCGTATACATATATAAATACATACACACACACACATTATATATATATATATAACTAGCAGTATCGCCCGGCGTTGCTCGGGTTTGTAAGGGAAATAACTATATAAGCATTTTTAGAGAGCTATAGCTAAAAAATAGCAAAAAAATGCATTAAAAATGGAAAAAAATGATGGTAAATTTTTTTTAAAAATCGTCGACTCATCGTAGATATTTTTAGAGAGTTACTTCCCTTATATAATAGCGAAAAAAATGCATTAAAACGGAAAAAAATGATGGTAATTTTTTTTTAAATCGTACACTCATCGTAGACGCGTGCTAATACCCAGAAGGGCTCGATATGAATCACGATTATAAGATACCCGGTTTTGGTTAAACTGCACCGCAAAATGTGGGAGTAGTTAGGAATCTAAATCGTAGGAGACAGACACACAACTTCACTTTTATATATAAAGATTATTTCTAAATGTCGCCAAGAGAAAATATTCCATAACAGCTCATTAAAGTAAAGACTATTTGTCAACATAATGTAGCTATCCTGGAAGGGACGACTGCTGTTTAACCCCAGGAAACATCGTTTCCAACTGGCTGAGCTCCCCGTTCGAAAATATCAATAGACAGACACTGTGTCGTATAGCCAGCTGGAAACGATGTCTCCTAGGGTTAAACAGCAGTAACAATCGTTCGATCTAGGACAGCCCCATTATGCTGGCATATTTAGTCTTTACTTTTATATTTACCTTTTTGATGGGCCGTTCTATATATTTGTATTTTATTCGCATATATAGTTTTACCTCTGTGTTTTTATGTATATTTTATATGTTTAAGACCCATGGTAATATTTATATGTGATCAAATGTTTGAGGTACGGTGTTATATATAAAGTCATTGACTCGAATTTGATGTTTGTTCCATGATCAATGTTTCTCTATTTCTGTCTCAATTACATTTGACCACTTCTTTTTTGCAGTCCTATAAACCCTTTTGTTTCCATAAAAAGAGGTAAAAAATATTTCTTTTATATATATATATATATATATATATATATATATATATATATATATATATATATGTGTGTGTGTGTGTGTGTGTGTGTGTGTGGTGTGTGTGTGTGTGTGTGTATGCGGCTTAGTGGTTAGGGTGTTGGACTCATCATCATCATAAGATTGTGGTTTCGATTCCTGGACCGGGTGATGCGTTGTGTTCTTGAGCAAAACACTTCATTTCACGTTGCTCCAGTCCACTCAGCTGGTAAAAATGAGTAATCCTGTGATGGATCGGCGTCCCATCCAGGTGGGACAAGATATACGCTACTGAAACCGAGAAATCGGCCCTTATGAACCTGGCATGACTCCAGAAGGAAACATTACACACACACACACACACACACACACACACAGAGTCTATAGTTAGGGTGCTTGCTGGGACAATGCACTGTTACTTTAATACTCTGGTGGATGGAGTTAGCTATTTGGTGGATGTTTTTCATGGTGCTACATATATATATATATAGAGAGATGTGTATGTATGTGTGTGTGTGTGTGTGTACATATATATATATACACACACACACATATATATATATTATTATACACAAACATATATGTATATACGCATAAATTTGTGTGTATAGAAAAACACTGTTATATATTCTATAATTTGTAGAAAACAGAAGAACTTGATGTGACGAATGGTGACCTATATCAAACATCTATAAGAAAGGCACGAGTAAAGAAAATTCTCCAACACTGTAAACATTTCCCACAGACTCTAATTTCCATATTTTCCAGTGTAATTGTATTCGTAATCAAGTCACCGAAAGCCACAATAAGTTTGACATCAGAAGAAAAGTGACAATAACAGTTTTTGTGTGTCTTAAATGGCTAAGTGAAACAAATATTCCTTTTATTTAACATTTCAAGTTCGAGTTAGATTTACACATAAAGTGAAACAAGAGCAGCAATAAAAAGGATCATGTAATTCATGTCACGTGTGGCGTCTACAAACCTCCTCACTAGCTATATTGAACATGTTAATGTGCATACATGCATAGCACTACATTATAACACATACGCACCCACATACACACACACACACACACGTTATATATATTCGTTTGTTAGAGCCTAAAGCTTCAATTTGTCGCTACTTCGAAATTCTTGTACCGCACACTTTACGTGACTGTTTATGCTTGTGTGTGAATGTGTGTAAGTACGTGTGTGTGTGTGGGCGCGTGTGTATGTGTGTGTATGTGACAGAGATGATGGTATTGAATGTTAATCTCTTCCTTTGATCATTAGTCAAACTACTGCCATCGGCGACTCACAATTTATTCAGGACCTAATGCATTTACTGCTCACCTGAAACAAGCGTTTGTTTACACGAGCCTAGATGTAAAGCTGATAAGAAATTTTACCTCTCGGCATAAACTTTATTAGTAAAAAAAGAAAACGCCAAATAAATATATTAATGAACTTTATTTAATCATTTTAGTGCGAAGAAGCGCATCAGAACCATTGATATATGTTAGTTTATAGAGAACAAGTGAAGTTGATATGATTGATATTCAGCTGGAATGTGTTCAAGTTGATGCATGTTGAGAAAATATAGATAGAAATGGCGTAGCAGAAGAGCATTCCAAAACCTTGTAGATCTGGTATTTAAGGCTTAAGATTCGACTTCTGTGACAGGATATTTTGTGGTAAGAACAGAATGGTGGGAAGCGAAGTTGCAGTGAATCTGGTCCTGTTTAGTTGAGGTGGCACACAGCTTGATAGCTCTGTTGACTAGGAATAGTTTTATAGTTTCGGTCGAAGAGACAGGAGGAAGGAAGTGTGGTATGCTAGGGGCAATATGGAGGACCTGATGAGTTAGGTCTAAGCTGTCCTGCTAACGTAAGAAGTACTTCAGTGTAGACAACCTTCATGTCTTGTATAGAAGAGAAGAAACAAAACTAGCTGTTGAGATCCAATGATGGCCATGTGGTTTTCATCACATCGATCTCTCATTGTGATATGTAGGGCCATTAAAGGTCATTTACAAACAGGTTTTTTTTACAAACGTTTAAAAACGTGTATAAATTGTGTTTTGATGTGATGATGGATACAATCAGGTTGAGTAAAAAGTAAGCAACGTTTTGAACCGGATTTTTGCAGAGTTTTTGAATTTTCTTTAAACATTTTTTTTGCAATTATCTGATAATACAGACATAGACTTCCCCAAATACATCAATAAATGAACATTGCTATTTTTTTTCACCGTTGTTACAATCATCTGAAATGGAACTTTCAAAGAGCAATATTTGAGCAGTTTTGCTATTCAATTTAAAAAAAAAGACGTAAAGCAGCTGAAAATGCTCAGGATATCAATGAAATGTTTGGTGAGGAAATGACCAGTGAGTGATCAGCACGAAAATAGTTTAAAGGATTTCACAGGGGAGACCTGGGCCTTGAAGATCGTGAGACGGCCATTTATTATCGATGGCGGTCACTTGACCAACATTGAGAAAGATCCGTGTAAAACCACTCGAGAACTGGTAAAAGAACTTCAAGTTAGCCAAGAAACTACCTGCAACCATTTGCATGCGATTGGAAAGTCAAAAAAAGCTCAACAAATTAGGGTTAGGGTTAGGCTTAGGGTTGAATGGAAATCAGGAAATGTGCAGATATGAAATTTGCTCGTCGCTTCTTCTCCGTAACAGACCGATCCATTTGTTGGCCTTATTGTAACTTGCGATAAAAGTGAATTTTGTACAATAATAAAAAACGTTGGTTAAACCAAAATGAAGTTCCGAAAACCTTCCATAAACCCAAGCTCTTCAAAAAGAAGCTTATGGTGACTGTTTGGTGGTGTACTGCTGGCCTCATCCACTATAACTTCTTAGAACCCGGAAAAACCATTACTACAGAAACATATTGCCATGAAATTGCCAAAATGAACGAAAAACTGCTACTCCTCCATCTCAGACTGGTCAACAGAAGAGGGCCAATCATTCTTCATAACAATGCTCAACCACACGTTTCACTAATGATGCTCCAGAAGTTGAAGGAACTTGGCTATGAAGTTCTTCCCCAACTCATTCCCCAGACCTTTCTCTTACCGACTACCACTTTTTCAAGCACCTTGATGGTTTCCTGCGCGAGAAGGAGTTAAAAAATCCAACCGATGCTGAAAGTGCGTTCAAAGAGTTCATCAGCTCGAGAACATCAGATTTTTATGTTACCAGAATAAACAAACTTGTAACTTATTGGCAAAAACATGTTGATTGTAATGGTACTTTGATGAATAAAATTTCAGCATAGTTGAAATATATTGTGATGAATTTCATGTTTCAAAACGTTGCTTATTTTTACTCAGCCTGATACATTGTCATATACCAAATGGAAGATGGCTTTAATAACAATGTGTAATACCCAGTTTATTTGTAGTTGACACTTAGAAAATTACTATTTCTAAATCTCATAACGAGAGATATTCAGCAACAGTGCTTTGGAATAAAGATTATTTGCCAACATAACATGGCACTCCTGGTTAAGGACGAATATTGCTGTAATTTAGCCCCAGGAGACATCGTCTCAAGCTGGTTATACAACACGATGTGTCCTTATATTTTCGAAAATATAAGGACACAGATCGTGTCGTATAGCCAGCTTGAGACGATGTCTCTTGGGGCTAAATTACAGCAATATTCGTCCTTAACCAGGAGTGCCATGTTATGTTGGCAAATAATCTTTACTCCATAGTTGACACTTGTTGCCCTCATATCTGCAGAGTAATGTGTTTCACTGGAAATAACAGTAAGTAGATCAGAAGCTTGTACTGAATACAACCAGAGTCACAGTAGGATCTCATCAAATGTGATACGAGTGAGGGGTTTGAGAGCAAAGTTTCAATCCAAGGGACAAGAAATTGGATGAACCCAGGA
>NC_042998.1:36163649-36168649 GCF_006345805.1 Octopus sinensis
CCTACCCCTTGGTTTATTATCATCAAGGCTATCATATCCTGAACGAGAGCTTTGGAAATATCTCTGAACAGTTCTGATGTCAACAAAACCATTATCAAAACCCTGCTTGATATTCCGTAGAGCTTCTGCAGCAGAGTGACCCTGTTTGTACTCATACGAGAAAATCACTCAACATAATTTGGTTGTTATCATTTCCATAAGGTCTGTGGGTACTAATATTCTTGGGAAAGAACAAGAGTCAAGAGGTAAGGTATACATAATTGAGTTTTTAAATGACTGAAATTAAAAATGTGACATTTGATGTGAAACAGCCTAATATATATATATATTATATAGGCGAGCTCATCTGAGTTTGCGTTTGTCAAATCCATTTGTAAGGTTTCAGTTGGCCCAAGACTATTGTATATGACACTTACCCAAGGTATCATACAGGGAGACTGAACCCGGGAACATCAGGATGGGAGAACGGGGAACAAATATCTTATCATTCTTATGACACACACACGTGTATATATATATATATATATATATATATATATATATATATATATATCTGTGTGTGTGTGGTGTGTGTGTGTGTGTGTTTGTAGATAGAGAGAAATGAAGAGACAGAGGCAGAGAGAAACTTTGAGATAAGTTAATAGTATGCACACTATTTAGCTCTTTCTCACACACACACACACACACACATTTGCGTGTGTGCGTGTCTGTGTGTATGTCGAGGTTGCACCAATATCTCAGATGTTAAGCAGGGTTAGAAGAAAAGGAAATTGATGTTGTCAGAATTCAATAAACCAAGATCAATAGAAGAAAAGGAAAACGTTGGTGTTTGGGTCGCAACCATTCACCAAATCCTACGACGCGACGTTTACAGCATGGCTGCTAAACGAAAAAAAGAAATTGGTGATTGGATTGATATTTAATATTTATAAAAAATGTAGAGTTGTTTGTAAAGAGTGAAAGCTTTTGATAAGGCAAGGCCATGACCTGGTTTCAATCCCTGGCTGCAGTTGTTTCATCTCAATTTGGGACAAAATCGAAATGGAAGTACTTCCGAATTACTCTTCAGGTAAGGCTTTTAGTGCTTCTGGGTTAAATAAAAGAAATGCCAGACAAGTAGTAGTCACCGATTTAAACGATTTTGCGGTCACTAAAAAATTATTGTACGTTTTCTGGTTTTACTCATATACTTACATACAAGAATGTTCCTTTGTCGAAGACATACGGTAAGCCGTATTCCTCGTGCCAAAATCTGTTGATTCTGCTCCAGTTCTTTCTATAGTAGTTAAATCTTGTAGGAAACTAAATCCAAGAGGCTGAATTTTTTTAGATTATAAAATGAGAAAACTATATTTTAAATGAAGTATTTAAATTTATACACGAGACGTCGTATCAAATATATGTCAACAGAGGCGCAGCAGTTGCTGTGGTAAGTAGTTTGCTTATGAACCACATGGCTCCGGGTTCAGTCCCACTGCGTGACACCTTGGGCAAGTGTATTCTACATTATTTACATTGAACGGATATTTGTCCTCATCTTGTTTGTTGTTAACACAACGTTTCGGCTGATATACCTTCCAGCCTTCGTCAGGTGTCTTGGGGAAATTTCGAACCTTGATTCTCATTCCTAAGGTATTTTTCGATATTATTATTATTATTATTATTAATTATAAGATCACTGCCTGGAACCGTACTCGGAATCTTGGGGTTATTAGCCCGGGCATATAGCATAGTGGTTAAGAGCCCAAGATTTCGAGTTCGATTCCAGGCAGTGATCTGAATAATAATAATAATAATAATAATATCGAAAACATCTTAGGAATGAGAACCCAGGTTCGAAATTTCCCCAAGACACCTGCTGAAGGCTGGAGGGTATATCAGCCGAATGGTTGTGTTAACAACAAACAAGATGAGGACAGATATCCGTTAAATGTAATTAATGTACATAATTCCTCATCTCTTAAATATAGAACTGTATTGTCTTCTGCTTAAACCTAGGGCCGGCCAAAGCTTTATAAGTGGATTTGGTAGGCGGAAAATATATATATATATATATGTGTGTGTGTGTGTGTGTGTGTGTGTGTGTGTGTGTGTCCGCCCATCAACGCTTGACAACCGATGTTGGTGCGTTTACGTCCCGGTAACTTAGCGGTTCGACAAAAGAACCGATGGAATAAGTACTAGGTTTACAATGAATAAGTCCTGGTGTCGATTTGTTCGACTAAAGGCGGTGCTTCAGCATGGCCGCAGTCAAATGACTGAAACAAATAAAAGAATAAAAGAATTAGTAATTCGTATTATAAATCTATATCAGTATTATAGAAATGGCGGTGTTGGTAACACACGCACATAGCAAGCTTTCATAAATGAAATCTCTCATAATGTGTGCAAATAACTAATGCTGATATATTTCTGGTACCCGCTAACTTGAATGCGGCTCCTTAAATTGGCACTCGGATCCCGTCAACAACCCGCCTACACTAGAAAAGGTGACGCCAGTAGACATGCCAATGTCATCATCTTTCGGACCAGTCGACTTGTGTACTGAGCCAATAAACGCACGTACATTATTACTTTTCAAACCAATCAGCGAGAGAGATCGATGCTTAAGAAAAGAACACCTCTGTTAACATGAAATGGTATTGTTGAAGTGGATGTATTGGTTGTCGGCGTCAAAAATGTAACACGGCCGTATGGGGCTGGGCCAGAGTCGTCTGACACAGTACCAGATCACATTGTACTGGTCGGTACAACGGAGGTACAAGCAGCCAGAGTCATCCTTGCAGGTTTATATTGGTATCTTCGCGGTATATACATTCCTTGTTTATATGATTATCTGTGTATTTCTATTTGCAGAGCATGAAATCTTAAGATATAGGATTATCCGAAATTTTGTAAATCTTGTCCGTTACCTCGCATCCGACCTAGGGTTATAAATAGAGAACTAATCTAGAGTGGATTGTAGCGATGCATTAAATGTTTATAAAATTCATCCTATTATTATTATTATTATTATTATTATTATTTTCCTTCTTCAAATATTCTTCCGTTTCCCAAGGTGTTTTCCGTACACCTAGGGCAGAGAAGCTCATTGTGTGCATTCCCAGATTACACACGCAAATTCACAGGTAAAATATGTATTTAAAAAATGAATAAATTCATGAATGGATGTTGTTTTCACAGCGATAATGCTCTTCTCAGTACATGAGTCGTTCCAGTTAACACGACTTTTTGCACTTCCTGTAGGGATGGTAAGCCTGGTATCATTTTCAAAGAGGTTTCAGTACCTTTTTTTATCCTTCCTAGAGATCCTACAATCACTGGTACTGTAGTCGCCTTGAGATGCCACATTTTTTCAATTTCTATTAGCCTTATATTTACTAATCATGTCAAATGTTTTCGCCGCTATATTGTGATCGCAAGGAATACTCATATCAATTAATAAACACATCTTTTTTGTCTGATCTTTTATAATAATATCCGGTTTATTAGCTTTTATATTTTTGTCGGTATGTACGGAGAAGTCCCAGAGAATCGACACATTTTCTCCCTCAGTCACAGCTTCAGGATGGTGTTTATACCATTTGTCAGCGGTTTTGATTTTATAACGCCGACATTATAAAATTATTATTATTAAGGCAGAGAGTTGGCAGAAGCGGTATTTCGTCTGTCTTTCCGTTCTGAGTTCAAATTCCGCCGAGGTCGACTTTACCGTTCATCCTGTCGGGGTCGATAAAATAAGTACCAGTTCTGTACTGGGGTCGATGTAATCGACTAATCCTCTTCCTCCAAATTTCAGGTCTCGTGCTTACAGTAGAAAGGATTATATATATACAAATATAAATAATATGACCGTATTAGTTATACATATGGAAGTAATGATAATGCAGTTCTATATTTAAGAGATGAGGAATTAAGTACATTATTTGCAATTGATGGATATTTGTCCTCATCTTGAGGACAAATATCCGTGAATTGTAAATAATGTAAATAATGTATTAGTAATGAGTTTATATAACTAAAGTATTGCCAATAAAGATAATATCTAATGATGCTTTTCATTTGTCTGTTACCCCAGACAAGGCCCTTTGTTTGTTCAAGAATTCTGGCTAATTCAAGAATATCCAGTTGATTCAAGAATCCGCCGCCAGCTATCCCTTCCAGCCAATATTTTTGCCATTTCATGCTATTAATCAAACGAAGATATGGTCACGTTGTTTATTTGCAAAATTTTATTTTTGCGATCTCATAAAATGTATTCTTTTAAGTTTCAGCTATCACATTCAAGCTAGAACACTAAAAAAAAAAAAAAAAAAAAAAATTTCTGCAGAACTTCGCGTTATTCCCATCACAATTTTAATATCCTTCAAACGATCTCTGCTTCAGCCTTTTTTCTTCTTCTCCCTCCTCCGCTTTATTCCGGTTTTTGGTATTTTTTTTCTTCTTTCTATTATGCTTTTATTATGTTTATTTTTTGTAGCTGTCATTGTTGTTGTTTATCTTCTTCTTTGCTCCTTTTTTTTCTTCTTCTCTTCTGCGGTTTCTATTAGATTTTTTCACGATTTTCCAAATTTACACCTGGGAATTAACATATTTCACTCATTCCTTTCAGTGGCTTTAAGGTATTCCATCATTACGAAATCAATATAGCAGGAAGAAAGAGAGAGAGAGAGAGAGAGAGAGGGAGGGAGAGAGACACAAATATAGAGGAGGAATGAGAGAGACTGGAGAAAGGAGGAGAGATGAAGAGAGGAGTGCGCGCGCGCGTGAGAGAGAGAGAGAGCGCAAATAAAGAACAAGAGTTCTTGAAAATCATAGGAAACATGCATAATGATTTAAAGTAGGCAAGAAGGATATATATATAT
Source organism: Octopus sinensis (assembly GCF_006345805.1). NCBI lineage: Eukaryota > Metazoa > Mollusca > Cephalopoda > Octopoda > Octopodidae > Octopus > Octopus sinensis. The sequence goes on from NC_042998.1 coordinate 36,168,515, forward strand.
ATATATATATATATATATATATATATATATATATACATACACACACACACACACACATATATATATGAATATTTAATATAATTACAAAAACACATACATATATATTTATATATGTATATGCGTGTATATACATAT
>NC_042998.1:36173649-36179116 GCF_006345805.1 Octopus sinensis
AGGTCGACTTTGCCTTTCATCCTTTCGGGGCCGATAAAATAAGTACTTGTTGATCAGTCGAGTCGATCTAATCGGCTCAACCCCTCCCGCCGAAATTGCTGGCCTTGTGCATAAATTTGAAATCGTTACTAGATAACTAGTCAAATGGTTACCTAATTGGCTAAGTTTGGATACATTGAAACCGCCTACAACTGGGGATGGTATCCAAAAAATTATCTGCCATTCTTTAAAGGAACAACAGCGTTCATACAGTGCATATTCGAATCCTAGATGCGTTGCAGATGTGAATGGAATTATAATATCATATACATTGATAAGTAATAATGTTTTTACGTTTATATATTTGTTTTGCAAGATTTTTGATGTGAAATCGTGTGTTGAAACAGATATTGTTGCATTTAGGAATGGTCATTTTGGCAGTTTAGCCAATAAAAATAATGTTTTCTATTTGAGGAACAAAGCTAGAAAAGTTGAGTGGAGCGCTTTAATCCATAATATCCTCCCCATTACCTGACTGTTACTCTGTTTTATCGACCCTGGAGAGATAAAAAGTGAAACTAGCTGCGGTGGGATTTGATCTCAGAATGCAATGTGTCGAATGAAATAACACAAAATAAGTTGTTTCCGACGGCCTAACGAATCCGCCAGCTTCACATTGGCCAGTTTATTTTTTCGTAGTAAATAACTATACGGATCAGAAGCTTGCGTGTGTGTGTGGATTGAACCGTGAGTTATCAAAGGACTATAATTTGAGACTATATCTTAGAGCAGTTTAGTAAATCATTTTCTAAGGAACCCATAAAGTTGTTTACAGATAATGATAGTTCGACTGAGCAAACGTTTAAACATTGGTGAGATAAATATTAGTTTTAAGACCAGCGTAACTGACTGAAGGAAAGTGTGAGAGACGAAGAGAGAGAGAGAGAGAGAGAGAGAGAGAGAGAGAGAGAGAGAGAGAGAGAGAGAGAGAGAGAGAGAGAGAGAGAAAGAGAGAGAGAGAAGAATGTGTGAGAGTGTAAGTTAATGAAAAGGAAATATAAAGAGCAGAAAATTAGATAAGGGAAACTTAGAGCAACTCTAACTGTAAGAATGAGAGAGAGAGAGAGTGAGAGAGAGAGAGAGAGAGAGAGAGAAGGAAAAAGACAAAGAAGAAGAGAGGAAAGGAGAGAAGAAATGAAGGAAAAGAGGAAAAGTGAACAGATATGAAAATTGGGAGATGTTTAAATAAAGAATTTTGAACAAAAAGAACAGAAAAGAGGCAAAAATGACGATGTCAGGAGTTTGAGGTAAATGTGTTGAAATATATCTGTGATCATATTCGTTTCTATTCTAGGCACAAGGCCTGAAATTTTGGAGGGAGGAGCCAGTCGATTAGATCGACCCTAGTACACAACTGGTACTTAATTTATCAAAGCCGAAAACGAAGAAAGGCAAAGTCAACCACAAGGGAATTTGAACTCAGAACGTAGCGACAGACGAAATACCTATTTCTTTACTACCCACAGAGAGGACAAACAAGGACAGACAAACGGATTAAGTCGATTACATCGACCCCAGTGCGTGACTGGTACTTATTTAATCGACCCCGAAAGGATGAAAGGCAAAGTCGACCTCGGCGGAATTTGAACTCAGAACGTAACAGCAGACGAAAGACCGCTAAGTATTTCACCCGCCTTTGTGTGTTCATATTATTGTATGCACATTGTTCTATAGAAACGCAGAAAATAATGACGGGTTAACGGGGAAATAAAAAGACGAGAAGGGTTAGGTGCTTACCGAATTTCTATAAAGAATTATAAATAGTTTTTCACAAGAGTTCAAGTCTCGTCATAGCCTCATGTTACAGTCATGCATCGCTTAGCCTCGCAAAATTCACGATTTCTTTGATTTACGTTTTCAAGCTCTGGTCAAATGAGAATTAAAACTACTTCAATTATTCATCAGGTATTATAGAATTGTATATGATTAGACAAGATGAGTTCCTGGCTGCTCATATTTACTGCGTGGGTGTCTGAAATATGAAGCGGTTAGGCGCCTTTCGAAGTAAGTAGGCAATTTAAAGTTCTGTAAAAAGACACATGAAAAGAAAACTAGAAGCTGACAAGTGGTCGTCACAAGAGCTGAAGTGTGAGGATCGGTGCGGGTTGCTCCTGGCTTCTTCTTTCCATTCCTTTCTTTCACTCCTCTCCATTGAAGAGTTTCAATCATTATACAAATATATTTTGTAGTGGCAGTAATTATGTTTAAAACAGAAGTTGTTGAGAAGTTAATGAGATAAGCTTTACTAAACTAAGGGAGAAATAAAGGTTATTAATAGCAAAAGATTATACAAGCATTTATGCACACACACACACACACACACACACATATATATATATATATATATACACATTTTAATAACAAAAGGGTAAAATTCATTTATCAATTAATTAATTAACTAATAATTTTACCAAGTAGATCGGCACGTTAAAGTAACAGTTTTAAATCAAATAACACAAATATTCTATAATTAAAACATAATTACAATTAAGGGTCAGCTAATTGCTTCACCACATACCGAATTTAGAATTAGGAATAAAAATTCCTTCTCTACAACCGTAAGAATCTCATAGACAGTAACACACTACTGTGTTACTGATTATAATTATAGAATATTTGTCCATATATATACACATATATATAAACATAATTATATATATATATATATATATATATACATATATACAAATATATACGTATGCATATATATACAAATATATACATATGCATATATATACAAATATATACATATGCATATATATACAAATATATACATATGCATATATATACATATATACATATACATATATACATATGCATATATACATATGCATATATATACATATATACATATGCATATATATACATATATACATATGCATATATATACATATATACATATGCATATATATACATATATACATATGCATATATATACATATATACATATGCATATATATACATATATACATATGCATATATATACATATATACATATGCATATATATACATATATCATATGCATATATATACATATATACATATGCATATATATACATATATACATATGCATATATATACATATATACATATGCATATATATACATATGCACATATGCATATATACATATGCATATATACATATGCACATATGCATATATACATATGCATATATACATATGCATATATACATATGCATATATATATACATATATACATATGCATATATACACATGCATATATATACATATATACATATGCATCTGTATACATATATACATATGCATATGTATACATATATACATATGCATCTGTATACATATATACATATGCATCTGTATACATATATACATATGCATATGTATACATATATACATATGCATATATATACATATGCATATGTACACATATATACATATGCATATATATACATATCCATATATATACATATGCATATATATACATATGCATATGTACACATATATACATATGCATATATACACATATATACATATGCATATATACACATATATACATATGCATATATATACATATATACATATGCATATATATACATATATACATATGCATATATATACATATGCATATATATACATATGCATACATGCATATATATACATATACGTACATGCATATATATACATATACATACATGCATATATATACATATACATACATGCATATATATACATATACATACATGCATATATATACATATACATACATGCATATATATACATATACATACATATGCATATATATACATATACATACATATGCATATATATACATATACATATATAAGCATATATATACATATACATACATATGCATATATATACATATACATATATAAGCATATATACATATACATATATATACATATGCATATATACACATATGCATATATACACATATGCATATATACACATATGCACATATATACATATGCATATATATACATATATATACATATATACATATGCATATATATACATATATATACATATGCATATATATACATATGCATATATATACATATGCATATGTATACATATATACATATGCATATATATATACATATGCATATGTATACATATATACATATGCATACATATATACATATGCATACATGTATACATATGCATATGTATACATATATACATATGCATACATATATACATATGCATATGTATACATATATACATATGCATACATATATACATATGCATACATATATACATATGCATATATATACATATACACATATGCATATATATACATATGCATATGTATACATATATACATATGCATATGTATACATATATACATATGCATATATATACATATATACATATGCATATATATACATATATACATATGCATATATATACATATGCATATATATACATATATACATATGCATATGTATACATATATACATATGCATATGTACACATATATTCATATATATGCATATATATACATATATACATATGCATATGTATACATATATACATATGCATATGTATACACATATACATATGCATATGTATACATATATACATATGCATATGTATACATATATACATATGCATATGTACACATATATACATATGCATATGTACACATATATTCATATATATGCATATATATACATATACATATATATACATATACATACATGCATATATATACATATACATACATGCATATATATACATATACATACATATGCATATATATACATATACATATATAAGCATATATATATATATATACATATACATATATAAGCATATATATATACATATACATATATATACATATGCATATATACACATATGCATATATACACATGCATATATACACATATGCATATATACACATGCATATATACACATGTATATATACACATGCATATATACATATGCATATATACAAATACATATATATACATATGCATATATACATATATATACATAATACAAATACATAAATATGCATGTATATATATATACATATACATACATACATACAAATACATACATATGCATATATATACATATCTATACACATATGCATATCTATATACATGTATATATATATACATGCATATATATACATGTATATGCATACATATATTTGAGTGATTGATTGATTGTTGCATATATATATGCATATATATACATGTATATGTATACATATATTTGCATATATATATGCATATATATACATGTATATGTATACATATATTTGCATATATATACGCATATATATACAAGTATATGTATACATATATTTGCATATATATACGCATATATATACAAGTATATGTATACATATATTTGCATATATATACATGTATATGTATACATATATTGCATATATATACATATATATGCAT